>NW_004797287.1:1859145-1861638 GCF_000002075.1 Aplysia californica | reverse complement strand
TTGAGGCTGCTGGCTATTGCTGCAGGTCATGTCGACAAATGACGCAAAGTTACGTGGCGCAACGTTGCCTTTGATCTGCTCCTGGTGTGGCGTGTTGTAGAACTGACAGCCAGTGTTACAAGTTACAACTTTACCTTTACCGCACATCTTACGAACGTTGTGGACTCATAATATATGACCCATAAGCAGCAGATCAAAGGCAGAGTTGCGGCACATTTGAACCACCGTACACAACACAAATCAGGAACCACGAACTTGCATTTTTAGTGCGCGTGTTGTCATCTTCCATTAAGTGAACGGAATTGAAAACTGTCACTTTCTCTGTGTGTGGATTGCTCGTCCTTTTTTCTCTGTCAAGCAACACAATATCGCCCATATCTCTTTCTTTTCTTTTTTTTGAGTTTGTTATTCTCTTGTATTTTTTCTAGCTCTTTTCAACATTTTGAATTTTTGAATGTCGGCAAAATAATTTAGATCACCCATGTAACCGACATCTTAGATTTATAAAGAAACTGTCATTTTTATTCTAAAAATCTGTTAAATCTTTATTTTTATTTTTTTGTAAAAAGATGTATTTCTTTTTTGTTTGAGTCTTTTTGTGCTTCTTTCGGGTGGGGGATGGGGGAGGATGTAAAGTTCATCTGAACTGCTGGTCTACGATGTTAAAGACTGGAGCCCTGATGTTGTGAAAG
This sequence comes from Aplysia californica, assembly GCF_000002075.1. Taxonomy (NCBI): domain Eukaryota; kingdom Metazoa; phylum Mollusca; class Gastropoda; order Aplysiida; family Aplysiidae; genus Aplysia; species Aplysia californica. The sequence continues at coordinate 1,860,946 of NW_004797287.1, read as the reverse complement.
AGAGGAATGGAGGCATTTATTATTTAGGCTGGGAAAACTTATTGGAAGAGGAGGTTGCGCTATAATAATAATAATAATAATAATAATAATAATAATAATAATAATAATAACAATAATAACAATAATAACAATAACAATAATAATAATAATAATAATAATAATAATAATAATAATAATAATAATAATAATAATAATAACAATAACAATAATAATAATAATAATAATAATAATAATAATAATAATAATAATAATAATTGCATTTATATAGCGCATATCCATGCTCAAGAGCTTGCTTTATGCGCTTTACAACTATTATTACCCCAGCAGACCCTCTGAGAACACCCAGAAACATTCTCAGCTTCCGCGGAAGTATACAGTGCAAGCTGCGGATTTCACGCGCTCAAACACTATCAAACTGACAAGATCTTTCACTGTCTATAGCCGGGTACCCATTTCCACCTGGGTGCAGTGAGGAAAATTTGTGCAAAGTGCCTTTCTCAAGGACACAACGTCGGGCCCCTGACGGGATTCGAACCCACGACCTTACGGTTGCGAGTCCGAGAGCCTAACCACTAGGCCACCGACGCCACCTAACATTATAACATGTTGTCGACATGTTTTGGTCAAGTGCATAAGTGTCGTGGGGGAAAGTCGGATAGGTCATTGTCAGGGGTCACCGTGGGGTCAGGGCTGAGAGGTAAGATGGACAGAAGTGGGCGTGTCTCCAACACCCCTTGGCTTGTCTGTCTGTACCAAGCCTTTGAGGACATAGGAGGAGGGAGGGGCGGTGGATGAAAAGGACATTCACTTTTTCGCTCCAGCGCTCGTAGACTGACTTATCTAAGGGCGCATCGTAAATATTATAATATGTAAGTAAAAAAAAAGAAATAAGAAGAAACAGACACAGAGAGGCGAGAGAGAGAGAGAGAGAGAGAGAGAGAGAGAGAGAGAGAGAGAGAGAGAGAAAAAAGAGAGAGAGAGAGAGAGAGAGAGAGAGAGAGAGAGAGAAAGAGAGAGAGAGAGAGAGAGAGAGAGAGAGAGAGAGAGAGAAAGGAAAAATGACTTTGGATTTTTGATTTCTTGTTTTTTGTATACAAGTTAAACGGCCTCTCGGACACCTCTTCTTTTCTTTCCTTCTTGTTTTTTCTGTCTGCCTTTCTTTTTCTTTTGTCGTCTACACAAATAAATGTTCGTCTTTTTGCTGTTGTTGTTGTGCTCCTGTTTCCCTTAACATTAACATCAGGTAAGCCCGATTTCCTTCTTTTCCTTCTGATGTCTCTGTCTATCTGGCTGATCTTTTGACACTGACATTGGCATTGGTATGATATGGCCGCTGTCCTATGAGTGTCGTGCTTCTTTGTAATTGAAAGTTTACTGGGAATAGTTATCATTTAATGATTAGCTTGTGCCTAGTGGTCCCAGTACAAGGTCTGTCACTGAAGAAATAGTTTTCCTGTTCTGTAAAAACAACAAATTTTGTTTTACACACATGACATTCTGTACATTCTTATTGAAAAAAAAAATCCCAAAAAAAACACAAAAACAACGAAAGAACCACAAGTGACTGTCAAGGTTACTCTACCTATCTATCAATTGACAGCTGTAGAGTAGATTTCTGTCTGAGGGATTCTGGAATGATCTAATCCGATTGGCCACCGCCCTACTCCAAGAATGGCGCAATCCATTCTCGGGAATGTACTCATGTAGAAAGTTGAGAGGGTTACATCTGTCTCTCTTCACTTCCTGATCACTTGTGAATCGGTCTACTTTTCAGCAGTGTAGACATGAGTGTGTATGTGTG
>NW_004797287.1:1852339-1857301 GCF_000002075.1 Aplysia californica | reverse complement strand
TGTAATTTTAGAAAACCCGGAAGTGATATTTCGCGAGGCGCATTTTGTTTTGAGAGTATAGATCAAGATATATATCTAGAAGATTTATTGCCCCATTCCAGTAGAGTGTAAATATAGTAGGCCAATGACTTTTAGTTGATATTAAAGCACCGATCATTCCTTTCATCGAAAGGGGGCCCAGCTTGTCCATTATAATGGACTTTGTGTGTGATGCTGTATGTAGCAGCATAGTAAACCCTGGTTGGCCTTGATAGAAAAATAACAAGTCGTGAGATTCCAAGTTATTTAAAAGGAGTCCATTTAAGAAATAGATCTATGTGTCGATTGGTAGTAAAATAATTACCAATGGGATCAGGATGTATCAGACCGATGTACAGAGGGCCTGCTGTACGTTCATTTAGCGCAAACTGGCAGGAAATGACACGTACATGTGAGATTTAGGTGCAACGCGGCGAAAGCCCACACATCACGCTAGACCATCATGCTGGGATGTAGTGTGCATGGGCTTGGTTCAAATCCCAGGACACCAGCTTGTGTTTAGGTCTAGTTGGATAAGTTCGAATCTTTCCTTTAACCTGGCGTGGTTCACCTCTAGATCGACGCATAGTTCGGAAATCTCACTTTTTAAAAATTTGTACAACCGTATACAAGGCTGACCGGGGTATAAATATAATGCAATTATAGCAGTTTTACGACCCAATCTACACCCTTTAGATAAAAAGACATGATGTCGATTTCGGAGGGATGAGACTTTTTTCTCCAGTATGTCCGCTCGGATTTGCGTCCCGCTCAGTCCTCGTTAGTCCTGACAGACAAGGTCGAAGCAGTTTTCCTCTTAAATTATCTTGAACTGTGTCGATGGACAATATACATTTATATTTTGGGACGAGTGAGATTCACAAATCTGAAAGGAAGAAGGCAAAGAAAGCAAACTATTTTACCACGTTGTCTGATAATTCTGTTGGTTTTTTTATATCCCTTGCCCATTTATATGAGATTGACACCATTTGATTAGTAGAAAAAAAGTGGACATGGTGTCCAATAGTGTATTACGAGCATACTTAGTATGACAAGTAACTGTTACAGATAGAGATTCAAGGATTATAGATGTAAATGTAAGTCATTGATCTGAGAGCAGTGATGGTTTTAGAAATAATGGTGGTGATGAATGATGATGTGGGATTGCGTTTTTAGTAATGTTAGTGCTAGTCCTATCTTCCTCTGCTCCAATGAGTCACGAGGGACGTGGGCACCCTCTATCCCGTTCCCTACTGGAACCATGTAGTTTATGGTCACCAAAGCTTGTAGCTCGTATCACTTTTTACATTTCACTTTTTCTTTAGTCTGATATCCTTGGGATGTCGAGGGGGTGTAGCTTGTGTTAATGGGGGTAAAAGAGTGAGGGGAAGGAGAGGGAGAGGGTGAGAGAGAAAGGAGGAGATGGGAAATGAACAAAGATACAATAAAATAAAAGCAATTCTGACACACTGTTAGTCACCCACATGGTTCTTTCAAAGCACACACTCACACACACACACACACACACACACACACACACACACACACACACACACACACACACACACACACACACACACACACACACGTTGACGTCACGCTGTTTGCTGAGGACATCCTGTGGCAAATCCCACGTCTCGCTCCCGGCTATTTCCGGGAAATTGTCTCCCCCTGGCGTAGGACAAACCACCCAACTGTTTGACACGTCGCCTGCACATTCCACATCTCCGGCCGTCTCCCACACTACTCCCTGGCCGATTCGATACAAACAGCGTTTATGCGCCGTAATCGAGTGTGTGTGCATTTGGGTTGCAACTGGTTCATCTGAAGGCTCTGTGTGTTGGATCAACAGCTGTATGAAAAGTCCGTTAACTCTTCATGACACGCTATGACAGCTCGCCACATGACGCCATGTCGTAGGGAACAGTTATCAACTGTTACTGAACATGTGTGTGCATTTTGATTTTAGCAGACGCCGCCTCAAAGGTTTCGCGATATGTGCAAATATCATCAACAGCGCTCAAACAATCTGAATATTTTAATCATTATTTTCTTTTTCGAGTGCATTATCATCAGTGCCTTTCACCCCTGGCCGGGTACAGGCCACAACAAAATTATACTAAATAAATAAAGAGAATGAATTTGCAACGACTAGGTCAGAGAGGGTGGTTTATATCACACAATAACCTTTTTCTTAGTGTATTGTTTGATTAGCTTTGCATTTTGAGAAAAGAGAGGCCTATCATATACGATGTATAAAATCTACTGCTGGGAAAGAACAAGAAAGACAGACGGGTGAGATAGAAAAAAAGAGTATAAAAAGTCAAACCTACACCAGACGCCCCTTTCTTCAGCTACCTGCATGATATTCGAGTACTTTTGAGTTGAGCCACGAGACGTAGATCTATCATATAGGGGAATTTTGTATTGAAGGACGCGGTAAAATTTAGTTCACAAGTTATTATCTAATATAATTACTGAAAAATAGGGAATTTTGCATTTCTGATCTCAAACCGTGATTAGAATCTACTTTGTTTTTTTAGCATGAAGAAGAGCGGTATGTTCTTGGTGAGTATAAGAACGTGTTGTTGTTGTGTTTTTAAGATGTTTGAGATCGTATGGCCATACATATTGTAAACTGCCGCAACTTCAGTTACATTGCCAGCTTTTGTGGCAAAATTATGAAAGGAAGATCAACAAGTAAGTGTCCGCGGAGATTTGAAGGTGAGTAGAGAGTAAGTGTTGTCTTTTGGAGATTCTTGTTGGCAGGTTTGCTCTCCCTGTGCTGCTTTCACCTGATTGGATTCTATCATATATATGTTATTGTTAGCTTCTTTTGTGTTTAGTAAATGAGTAAAACATGGCGTCGTATGTGTTTTAAGTCATTTTAAACAAATCAGAATTTCAAGAAGATTGAAAGTCTGTATCTGAAGTCCATCTTCGATAGCTGGTTTTCTATCAGACTTTTGTTCCTGTACGTTTTGTCTTGCTATATTTATAATTCTTGTGTTATCTGCTTCTCTTTACTGAAATATCAAAAAAAGAAATATTGACAACTCTGAAAAATCCCAAAACCACGAAAGTTTACGACTTCCCGGTAAAGAATTGGACAAGCGGGCTAACCCAGATTTCGGGGGGTTTCCAGAAATCTAGACCTACACCAAAAGTGGACTTTGCCCTACCTGTGGGAGAAGTTTGGTTTCATTGGTGCACAATTCTTTGGTTATAGAGAAAAGTCTTCTTGTCTTTTAAAGAAACTTAACAAGGATCCCAAAATTTACCTTCGATTTTCTCAAAACAGAATTTCTCGGGATAGCCCCCTTGTGCTTAAAAGCGACCAATTGAAATATACGTAGCCCTTAATTTTTGCCTTGCATGGAGCCAACTGGGCTAATATAACCTTGAAAATCACACTTTGTCAGACAGGAATCGATATCATCTGCTATTTCGATTCCGAGCCAAAGCATCGACAATGCTCTGTGTGGATTTCCCACCCACAGCGCCTCTATACTGCTGTGTGCGTCTCTCGTCAGTGTCCCTTTTGTTGTGCTTTTATGAGAAGGGAAGTCTCTTTGACCGTTGCTGATGAAGGTCATTAACTGTTATCCTTGCTTTCACAAAAGGAACAAAATTCTACAGCAACTGCCTGCGTTTTTCTCTTGTAACAAACCGGAACAGTAGTTGACAAGTCAGGGTCTCTACCCAAAAGACTTCATTTGGTTCCATGTTCATCCTGAAAAGTCGTATAAAGTGCAACACTTTTCTCTGCAATCCTGCAGCTCAAAACTTTAAAGAAAAAGAACAGTATGCCTGCTTCGTGAGACGAGCAATGTAACAAAGACGGCGTAAAACTGTCAGTGTGGTTCCCATAGGGCGTGTTTAATGGGCCTGATTGTCTCCACGAGACCCCCACGCGAACATGCCTGGACAAATAGGAAATGGCGCGGTTTGTGGGCTCCCAGGCAAATAGTAAGTGGGCAGGGCCTAAGTCCTGGGACCACAGCGTCATTGTTCCAAACGGATCTCAGGGGAATGCCTGCGTGCTCCGGACTCGCAGTGCCTGGAAAATTTGACTATTAGACAAATTGCCAGAATTCCTCGTGCTTCCATTCTGTTTCCCGCTCCCTGTTTGTTTTCCTCCTTCCTTCCTTCATTACGTTTGTTTGCTAAATTCAATTTGTGTTTCTTTTTCTTGGCGATTTAATGAGAGATCGAGGTGGTAACTTTTTAACTTTTTATGTCAAGTGTTGGCTCTCGTTTATTTCTCTTCTTTGTTATCCAGCAGCATGCTTTGTATAATAATATAGTATTGTGCCTACATTATTATGTTATTTCATGCATTGATGTGATATTAATCATCAAATTAGTTTTATTCAAAATCTGAGTTACTTTATCGATGCTTACGCCAATTTATTCCATTTTCAAAAACGGATAAAAGTTGGATATTCATATCTCTTTTTTTTCGGTCTTATTTTTTAAAATTTGATATGAATCTACTGAAGAGCTCTTTGTCAGAATGAGAACCAAACTTTGAAGAGTTTGAAGGATTTCGTTTCGTTTTGGTTTGGTTTGGTTGTTTGTTTCGTTCTTGGGTTTTTTTCGGGGGCTGGGATTTCTTTTCTTGCCTGTCGTTCTTCATTATCTTTTAGTACTGTAAATAAATATTGAAACGTTGTTTTGGAGAGTCCGTGACAGGAACTGTCGCACAAAGTCTCCTGTGCCAGGATTCGGGTTTGGAAGAAAAGTAATTACAGCAAACACAACAACACACACGAAATGACAACCGTCGCCCGATACACACTCACTCACTCACGATATATGCTCCCACAGGCTGTAGAGGGGGGTGAGTGGGGGAGGGTGAGAAACTGGACTGTGATGAGAGAGGGCGGAGACAATGAAAAAGGAGAGGCGGGGAGTAATAAAGGAAGGAAAAATAAGAAGATC
>NW_004797287.1:1843943-1851880 GCF_000002075.1 Aplysia californica | reverse complement strand
GGAGAGAGAGAGAGAGAGAGAGAGAGAGAGAGAGAGAGAGAGAAAGAGGAAGGTGAGGGACACAATACTATAATAATGTACAGAAAATGGGCTATAGCGATAGACAGACCGACAAATAATCAGACCAGCACAAACAAACACACACAGACCGATGGGAAAGGAGCCAAGATCGACGAGAGAGATTTGGACTCCGTTTGAGACGGGGGTTTCAGTTAAACGTTTTGTTTTGTTTTTGTTTTTGTTTGTTGTTTTGTGTTGATGTTTTATTTTTAATTGCCACGATCGATTCAGTTACATCATTGTGAGAGGTTCTCTCGAGTAGAGCAGGCGTGAGTGAACGTTGTTGATGCTTAGAGGAGAGGTTTTCGGAAAAATCTTTGAGTAAAACAGGAAAGGAGACGAAGTGTTTCCACACGTTAGAGGTATGCACAGCTGGGACTGGATTCTGAAGCAAGATTCACTTCCTCTTTTTAGACTGGACGACAACTGGCGTGAAATACTTTCAAGATTTCTTTACAGGGTTCGATACTGCTCAAAGAAAGGGTGTGATCGTGTGTTTTCATCTGTGCTAGTTTGTTGATCTTTGGTTTCCATTTTAGGTGTAGAGGTATAGCTTAGGTTCTTAGGTTATAGAATTCATTAGAATGTGTTATATATATTATTATAATGTAATGATTTGATAGTTTAGGTTTAATGTAGAATGTAGACACAGTAGATTATCCAATATTATGATCCATCGTAAGACAGCTTTCAAAGAGATGAAGAAACGACGAAAATCGGTACAAATCCATAACGTTATCTTTTTATCCAGTTGGGTTCGCTCGCATGAGATTACACTTTCAGAATGATTTCCCTAAGGTGTTCAACAATAATTGTTGATTCTTTGAAGACAGCCTCCGAAACAGCTGATGCCCCCCACAGTGGAAGGACTCCGACATTTACGGTCTTGAATAATAGAAAGCAAGAAAGTAAAGACAGATTAATTTCAGTTTAACTGGTTTCCAACCCTTTGAGGAGGCGATAATGAGTTTTTTCATGGAGACCCAAAAGATGATATACAGTAGAACACGGATAGCGAGAATTCGTCAGGACCGGCCTTGGTAGCTGGAGGGATCCGCAGTTCCAGGGATATCTTACAAAGATAAAGAAGAAGAAAAACAGGACCGCCGGCTCAGTTGGACGGATGTGTGATTTCGAGTGTTCTGTGTTCGACCTATCCGTGTTCTACTGTATACAATCTGATGTAGACTATTGTGACGGATTCATGAGCAGCTTCTGTGTTCACGTTTGACAAGGATGTAACTGACTGTTCTACCATCAAGTAAACAAGTAAGTAGTCCTGTTCAATCCGGAATGAGATGACGCCTGATGATTCGATGTACACGTTTTCGTATCTGATTCAATTCATGTTTTTGTTGCTTTTTTTTCCTAGCCATGCCACCGTTGACTGTGCTCTGGTGTTGAGCTGGCAGACTATAGAGTGAATTACTATAGTGGTTTAACAACCTGCAATTTCAAAGGGATGACGTTCCTTAATCTGTTATTAAATTTTGATGAGGTTTCTTCGCTCACGCCCAACCACTTCATCCACTGCGGGTTTTTTTTCTACATTATAATAAAGAAATCCCCCAACCCCCACCCCCCGGGTAGAGCTACAGACTGAATTTGTCTTTAGGCCATTCACAAAGGGGGATACGAGCCTGTTCTTATGCACAGTAGAATTGTAAATGGACGGATTTATCAATGTCATGCTCATACTATGCCGAAACAAAACAGGGGGAATTACTGCTTTTTCTTTCGTCATCCTTACTACTGACATTTCCCCCTACTTCTTTTGTACATTTTGTCACTCTCTTGTGACCCGGTATTTCCAGGGTGCCTTGAGAGTCGAAGCAGACTTTGTGCTGTTGAGGCTAAAGGGGTCAGCAGAGTAAGCCTGATTCCGCGTTTGGACTTCTCTGTTGACATCCACCCCTTGGCTTGGCGCTCAAAAGACCTTCTTATGCAGATGCGAGCGCTGTAAAACCTTACTTAAACAAAAAATAATAATGAAACTGTTAAAGAGGTCTACCACCTATTTAAGATGACCATGTCTCTTTTTGACACTGGGTGGCCGTCTTATCTTAGACAAGTTCAACAGTGTTTGGAATGTGAACCTGCTTTTGTCAATTCTTAATCTTGTCTTCAAAAGTGTTAGAATGATTAGAAATATAAATCGTGAGGATATTGAATTTAAGAGCTTGAAGACCTATACCGTCATTTTTGTTCGAATTTTGGTAGATTATATAATATAATACTGCTTAACACGGACAGCTCGAATTCGTCAGGATCGGCCTCGGTAGTTCGAGGGATGTCTTACAAAGATAAAGAATTTTAAAAAACGGGGCGACAAGCACAGTTCAACGGATGCGTGATTTCGAGTCTTTTGTGCTCGCCCTATCCACGGTATACTGTTATATGAAAATAATAATAATAGATAGCATTTGTATAGCGCACATCCCCGCTCAGCAGCAGGCTCTATGCACTTTACACTATATTATTACCCCAGCAGACCATAGAACACTCCGTAACATTCTCAGCTTCCCGGGAAGCATACAGTGCGAGCAGCCGATTAAGCGCTCAAACACTAACAAACTGACAAGATCTTTCGCTGTCTATAGCCGGGTACACATTCCCACCTGGGTGAAGTGAGGAAAATTCGTGTAAAGTGCCTTTCCCAATGACACAACGTCGGACCCTTGACGGGATTCGAACCCACGACCTTACTGTTGCGAGTCCGAGAGCCTAACCACTGGGCCACCGACGCCACATATGAACATAAATATATTTCAAACAAAAAGGAAGTTATGAGTCTACAAGCTATTTATATACAAAAGTTGCAGATTAATCAATGTCTTTGTTAAAATTGAACAAAGGGAAGTTCTCAGACAGCCTACTTTGTTCTCTTTTATTCTAGCGATTAAGCGACCCCAGAAGAAAACCAAATAGTGATCTTGACATCGATCCGTCAAACAACTGTCCTGCAGAGTTACGTCCCCTTGTGTGCAGTGAATGTGCCGCGTCAACCTGGCACAGACTGGACAGACGTGACTCCCTCCTGTCTGGCGAACTCATGGACGAGAAGGCGCACTTTACAGGGTACTTGCTGAGTGAACGTTTCTAACTACTACGACATGCGCGTGAAAACCAAAGAAACCTGATATCTTCTTTTTAATCAAATTACATGTATTTTTTGTTGTTGTGAGCATACGATGTGGTTAATGAAAACGTAAAATAACATCTCTGTCTGCAAAGTTCTCTTTTCTCTCCTATTTCCTTCTCTCATTCTATTCTGCTGTCTGCTTTCATCTCCACTTTCTGCCCCCCCCCCCCTCCCCCTCACCTCCTTTGCCCCCTCCTGTGGGCTCCTCACTCTTTCTGCAGCCTTTCTACTGCTACTCCTTGGCTCCTTCTTACTGCTGTCTTTCAGTCAAACCGCTGACCTTATGGTAGGAAAGATCTACACCTAGCCTTCTCGGAAAAGGGCGAAAATCTCGGAGGTCCCGTGTGCAAGTTGTGCACGTTAAAGACCCCTTGGAGGTCTAAAATCGATAATAGTGGGCTTCGGCCACCACGCGGGCAAGATTCAAAATTTCCTACCAACTGAAAATATTTAGATCTAATGTGTCCCTCGCGCTCATATGGCCTTTTGCAGTTGTGAGCGCTGTAAAAAAAAAAACAACAACAACAAAAAACAACACAAAAAACAAATAAACTATCTCACTCTCTCTCTCTCTATCTCTATCTCTCATTCTCACTCTCCCACTCAACCCCCCCTCCCCCCCACACACACACACGCCCACCTCTCCCTCTCCCACGATGCACCATTCACCCTGTAAAAACCGCCCCCACACTCCGCAGTCCTGAACTCTCCACTCTCACTATTCGCAACAGTGACCACTTTTGTTTCCACTGCCTCGTTTGAAGACACATTTGACAAGCAAGTCTCGGGATGAATTCCAAACATGCCAGTCGGTTTGTTCCTGGGCGATCATCAAACTGGACAACACGCAGACAAACAACAGCGCAAACACACAAACGTCCAGACAAGCGGGGCCCTGTGTTTAGACAGGCTGATGACAGCCGTGGTTCTATGGTAGGGTCTCAGACGACAGGGAGACTTGAATGGAGGATGGTGGTTGTTGTTGTGATGGTTGTGGTGGTGGTGGTGGTTGTTGTAGTTGTTGTTGTGGTTGTTGTTGTTGTTGTGGTGGTGGTGATGACAGTCGTGGTTCTATCGTAGGGTCATAGACGACAGGGAGACTTGAATGGAGGATGGTGTGGTGGTGGTGGTGGTTGTTATTGTTGTGGTTGTTGTTGTGGTTGTTGTTGTTGTTGTTGTTGTTGTTGTTGTTGTTGTGGTGGTGATTGTGACAGCCGTGGTTCTATCGTAGGGTCACAGACGACAGGGAGACCTGTGGTGGTTGTTGTAGTAGATGTTGTTGTTGTTGTTGTTGTTGGTTGTTGTTGTTGTTGTTGTTCTTGTTGTTGAGGTGGTGGGAGGATGGTTGTTGTTGTTGTTGTTGTTGTTGTTGTTGTTGTTGTTGTTGTTGTTGTTGTTGTGGTGGTGGTGGTGGTGGTGGTTGTTGTAGTTGTTGTTGTTGTTGTTGTGATGATGGTGCTGACAGCTGTGGTTCCATTGTAGGCTCACAGACGATAGGGAGACTGGATGGGAGGATGGTGGTTGTTGTTGTTATTGTTGTTGTGATGGTGGTAGTGGTTGTTGTTGTTGTTGTTGTTGGTTGTGGTGGTGGTGGTTGATGTTGTTGTTGTTGTTAGTTAAGCATTGAATTGTCTGGTCAAGCTGGAAATGTGTGTTTTGTTTCGTTTTGTTAAATTGGTTTGGGTTGCTTTTTTTACGTTTTGAAGGCATATTTTTTTCTTTTCTTTTTTTGTGTGTTTGTTGCTGCTGGTTTTTTTTACCAGATGGTATTTCGTACACGTTTCTATATATATATATTGGTGTTGTTGTTGTTGTTTTTTGCGGGACGGAAATGCAGTTTAAAGTCTTTTGTTTGTTTTAGTAAGTGTTTTTACGGCACTCGCAACTGCATAAAGTCACATGAGCGCGCGGGACACACCTAATATTTTTCAGTTGGTAGGAAATTTTGAATTTTTCCCGGGTGGCGGCCGAAGCCTACTCTTATCGATTTTAGACCACGAAGGGATCTTTTAACGTGCACCACTAGCACACGAAACCTCCTAAGAGATTTTTCGCCCTTGTCCGAGAAGGCTAGGTGTAAATCTTTCCTACCAGAAGATCAGGGGTGGGGCTGAAAGACAGCAGTTAGGAGGAGCCACGGAGTAGCAGTAGAAAGGCTGCAGAAAGAGTCAGAAGCCCAGAGGAGGGGGCAAAGGAGGTGAAGGGGTGGGGGCAGAAAGTGGAGGCGAAATCAGACGACAGAACAGTGCTAGAGAGCAGGAAAGAGGGTGAAAGGAGACAATAAATAATTATAGAGAAGAACATTTTTCCTTCGCTACCCTGAGTCGAACCCGGGACCTTTGAATGAGAGGCGAACACCTTACCTTCTAGGCCACGAGAGCCCCCCAACCCAACTAGGGTCTCCCGCAAGCAATAGCGAAGCACCTGAACGCTGTGTCACAGACGCCCTTATTTTCACCGTTATTTGAACTGAGTACAAAGTATATAATTTAAAGTGACCTGTCGTTTGACTTCAGAATAATTCAAATTTCGTCTTTCTTTGAGCTTGAATTTCATTTTTTTATGGGGGGAGGGGGGGGGGTCTTTTGTTTTGTTTTGTACTGTTTTGATATGTTTTGATTTTATTTTTAGTTTAAGTTGCTTTATTTTTAAAATTTGTTTTCTTTTGTTTAAGGGGGCATCACGAGGAAATACTGCAACTGTTTGTACCGTACGGTATTGTATCTGACCAGAAATAAAGATCTCTTTTAGAAATTTAAAAACACTATTTCCTGTGTCTGTAGTGTGACAGTCGAGCATTGTTGCCTAGCCACGAGACAAATCTGGGCTCTTTATATTTTTATATAGTAGAGGGTTTTACGGCGCTCGCAACTGCATAAGGTCATATGAGCCCCAAGGGGTGTGTGTCAACAGAGAAGTCTTTAAAGGGAATCAGACTTAGACTGCTCACCTCTCTAGTTTCAACAGCACAAGGTCTGCTTCGACTATCAAGGCACCCAAAAATAGCAGGTCACAAGGGAGTGACAAACATCCAAAAGAAGTAGAGGAAAATGACAATAGTAATGATCAGGAAAGAAAAAGCAGCTGTTCCCTGTTGTAGATCAGGCACAGTTATGAGCGTGACTGGAGTCAGCCCATTTACAATTCTACTGTGCTTGAACGAGATATGTCCCCCCTTTGGGAATGGCCTGAAGACACTTCAGTCAGTGGCACTGCCCCCCGGGGGGGGGGGGGGGGGGTATATGTGCCAAACTTGATCGAGTATCCCAATCTTTCTGCTAGGACGTTGTATTCCTCCTTTTAGCCCGTGATTGGTCCTGACCAACATTCCACCTCCTAAACTATCCAAATTGGGTCATTTTTAAAATGAAATGGTATAGGTTTAACGCCCCTATCAACACTATTGGGTTATTTAAGGGGCGGGACCTACTAGTTTAACGTCCGTCTCCGATAGGACCGAGCCAAGTGGGAAGTTCGTGTAAAGTGCCTTTCCCAAGGACACAACGTCGGACCCAGCTGAGGCTCGAACCCCTGAACTCGCAATCTCACGATTACGAGTCCGGTAGTCTAACCACTAGACTACCGACGCCACTGTAATTTTTCATGGGGGCTGGAAAATAGCAACATTAAAAAAGACACCTATTAAATACTAAAAAAAAAAATTAAAAGTGAGCCGTGCTGACAAAAAGAGTTACTTCTTGCTATCCACAAATGAAGATAGGGGCCAAAAATCAAGATTAGGGACAATTTTGTAGATTTTCTTTTAATGTCATATTCTTTACTTACAACCTTTCTTTTATTTTTTCATACTAATAATTTGTAAAAACTTCACCTTATGCGTGATGTATCTATTTCCTAAAGGATTGAATCCGAGAAGTAACTCATTTTGTCAACACGCTTCACTAAAATGTCTAAAGCAAATTTCAAATTTGAAATAAATTCTATTGCAAAACTTTAGGAAGAAGCAAATCTATTATCTATTTGTGGTAGCCGAATTTTGCTATTCAAAATGCTTTTTAATGGCTGCATCGATTGACATGCAGTTTTCGCCAAAAGATTCTTTAAAATATTCTCCAGATCAAGACGCCCTTCGTTTTTTACAGTTTTTAGACAGTTTTGCTGAAAAAGCTAAATTTCTTTATTTCGGCGATCGCTTTTGTAGGCCGACGCTTCTGTCTCTGTAATTTATAAAAATCCACCAGGATGTTTATTTCAAGTCGTACTTCCGTTTGACACTATCACGCATTGTCGCGCAATACTTTCCCAACGACTGAACTTTCGAATTTGACCAAATTAACGGTGGTTCAGAATCATTTAAAGAGTGCTCAGTTATAATATTATGGAGTCTGAAGTCAATGTAGTTTAATTTAAAGTTTTTCATTAGTTTTGTTTATAGAAAGTTCGTCTTCTTAGACGCCATAGTAAACAAGTGAGGCTTTCGTTCACGAACAGTGCATACTGGTTCCACAATGACTTGGCGATCGATTCTTTTGAGTCCGTTCATCGAACGTGGTACCCAGCTCGTTATGTTATAATTGCACAAAACTGTATGTAGTGGTGTAATACTAACACCATCGCCCTTGTTCATAGAGCTTGTGTAACTGTAATGAGCTGTTCGTAAACTCAGAAACACAAAGTCACAAACCAGTTTGTTCCCCCTTATTTCTCTTTTTTCTTGGTACTCTTTTCAATGTCATATAATTTTATCTCTTTATCTCTCCTTCTTATCCCCCCC
>NW_004797287.1:1841501-1843719 GCF_000002075.1 Aplysia californica | reverse complement strand
TTCTTCTTCTTCTTCTTCTTCTTCTTCTTCTTCTTCTTCTTCTTCTTCTTCTTTCCAGCTCTAGATCCCACAAGAAGTCAACAATAGGCCCCTTTACTCGCCACGCTAATGATTTTTATTTTTATTTTTGAAAGTTGGTTGTTGTTTTTTTTTCAAAAGCATTTCCCTTTCCTCGGTAAAGACGGCATGGAACATGGCAGTTCACTGTTTGAATGAAATCTCTCGAGCTGATCGCCTATCCGCTCATGTCTCAGATATCACCCGCTCTGTTTGCCCAAATGTTGTAGTGAAATCTCAGAAGAAGAAAAGGGACAAATCCGAGCCTGTTGAAATTTTCAAGCGCTTTAACAAGGGACGTCTCGGGTCAAAAGAGCCTCAAAGACGGTTACAAAGATACTTTTTATCGCCCTCTAAGCTAGGGGAAAACACTTGCGGTATTTACTCGAATCTTTCCCGCTCCGAAGACATGGCATCTGGGCTGTCTAGGGTCTTTGATACGGGTGTCTTAAGTCCACGGTACCCCCAACACGGCTTTCAGCGATTGCTCGGAACGATTAGAGACCCAGCCACAAGTTACAGTGGTCAGTTTGCGAGGAGATTACCGGAAACGTTTCGTTTGGCGCGGGGGTCTCCGTGCGGGGGATGTTTTTTCCTTGATTATCGCCCCATCCTTAAGCAGCCAACTTCAAAGTGTGTGTGTGTCGGAGGGGTGGGGAGGGAGGGGAAGGGAGGGGGGCTCATTTTTGTGAAGGTCGCGTACGAGGTAGGGAGGACAAAGCGTTTTCTCTCTCTCCTGACCGCTGCAAGGATGTTTACTCAGCGGCAAAAAGGGAGAGATACGATACCGCTACTCTGAGAGCGGACAAAAAGATCGGCTCGGTTTGATCCGATTATATATCTTCTTTGATGTCAGCAGGGCGGCCTTAAAGGGCAATTGACCCTATGTGTCTGTCGACCAAAGCCCACGAGTACAATGTTCCTATTTACTCAGGCTGTGTTGACTTGTATTTGGTTTAGAAAGCTTAGCATTTTGTATACTGTATTGGTGGGGGTCAGGTCAATAGAATAGTGAACTTGAAGCGATTTACGAGATTGTGTTGAAGTTATAGAAAATCCCTTTTATACGACATCGGTCATTTAGAGTTTGAGTAGTTTGACATTCAGCAAAAGCAAAGATGTAGGACCCAACAAGCGTCCCTTTAACACGTCATGATGCCTTTAAGCTGCACTTCCCTGAAATGGTACCAGTGCAGTATGATTTGAATTTTTCAACACTTTAAGTTCATTTAAGAGGCAGGACCTCCGAATTTAGCCTGTGTCTCCGATAACACCCTGTAAAAAAAGTCGATAACCTTGACAACTCAACAAACCAGTACAGTTCAGTTAGTTTTAGTAAAGTTTTACAATTTCAGACTCACTCACACCAGTTGTATAAGGAAGTTGCTGCTATCAAGCTGAAATAGAGTCATGTATAGTTATTTAGTTTTAGTAAGGTATTACGGCGCTCGCAACTGCATAAGGTCATAAGAGCGCCAAGGGGTGGATGTCAACATAGAAGTCCAAAAGGGGAATCAGGCTTACTCTGCTCACCTCTCTAGCCCCAACAGCACAAAGTTTGCTTCGACTATCAAGGCACCCCGGAAATAGCAGTTCTCAAAAGAATAACAAACATACAAAGAAGTAGAGGGAAAACGAAGATAGTAAGGATGAGGAAAGAAAAAGCAACGGTACCCCCAATGTCGTTCCGGCACAGTATGAGCACGACATTGATAAATCAGACCATTTACAATTCTACTGCGCATAAAAACATGTTAATATCCCCACTTTGGGAACGGCCTAAAGACACTCCAGTCAGTAGTACTGCCCTGGGGGAGGGGGAGATGAAAAAAACCCCCAAAACAAGCGGAATCCAACCCCACTTTCTAGACAGAATCTGAACACGATTCAAATACTGGACAGAATTTAGTCCGTACAAAAACATCCCACTCACTGGGGATTCAAACCGGGACCACACTGACCATACTGCAGCATGAATACATCTGAACCAACAGGGTTCTTTTCAATGATAAACTCCACAGAGTTGCCGGTGAAGAGATACGTTTGTTTCACCAGATAGTACGTCACATGACCCGTCACATGTCAGCTGTCATGATGGTTGTTTCGTCCGAAGATGGTCCACTCCTTGCCACAAACAGACCCACAGTCACTCAAAAGTAAA
>NW_004797287.1:1826947-1839547 GCF_000002075.1 Aplysia californica | reverse complement strand
CTCTCTCTCTTCATCTCTCTCTTTCTCTCTCTTTCTCTCTCTCTCTCTCTCTCTCTCTCTCTCTCTCCATCTGTCTCTCACACACACTCTCTCTCACACCCATTCCCTACCCCAACCCCTCCCCCAAACTCCCCCGTGGACAAAGTAGTCGATAAACATTCTCACAAAAAGGCTCCAGGAACACAGAAACACGAGTGAGCGATGAGATCAGAAAGGGGCGCCGCGCGCGGAACATTCACACCACAAAAGCCATCTTGTCAAAACAAGCGGCGACGTTGCTTTGGTCAGCTCTAATAGTCTGTGAACGTGTGATAATTCACACGGCGAGCGAACCCAGGCCAACGCATCAAAAAGGCAAGAGCGGCAATGATCCGAACCGGCTTTGAGTGCGTGGTTTGTTTATTCGGGACTGAAACAGTGGCAACTGCCATACGATACCCGTCTTGTCTACGGCCAAACGTTCATCAGGGGTTCTGGACTCTGGAACGACGGGAGATCACGTGACCCACCCACAAACTGAAGATAAGCATCGCTTCAAACTGAAATAAATAAGTAGCCTGGGTGAAGACAAAAAGAAAATCACAAAAAGGCTCTAGATTCGATAAGTACTATGTTAGGCACACCTATATTTATAAGCAGTATTTGAAATCAACTTATTACTTTGTAACAATGTAGAAATATGAATAATGCCAACTTGAGGCTTCAGTTTTTTTGTAAACCATTTTTCATACCTTTATCCTAACTTGGCGTGTGTTTTTTGTGTGGTTTTTTTTTGGGGGGGGGGAGGTGGGGGTGTTAATAAAAAGATTCCACTGTACACAATAAATGCTGTACCCCTCACAGTGACGTATTGCACAAACGCATATTCCTGCATATTGTATTCGCTGCATATTGTATTCGCTGCATATTGTATTCCATATTGTATTCGCAGCTTTGATTTTTAAACGTCTTTGATATGTCTATTACTTTGTTATCTCTTTTCCTCCCTATTCATTCTCGTGTCTGTCCACTTTCCTGTTTCCTGCTATGATTCTCTTCTATTTGACGGTCGGAATGGTCCTCAGCAACATGAAGCTTCCAGTGATTAATTACATCAAACCACTTTTGAGCCAACTTTTTCATCAGATGAAAACTAATTAGAGAAGTTTGGAGGTGAAACGGTTTCGTCCCCAGCATCCAGAAGAATTTAACGTAGGCCTAAAACAAAGAGAAGGAATACAAAGGTGACTCTTCTCGTTTGAATGGTTCTCAAAATGCCATGGCTCGCCGTGAGTATGGAAAAATCACCACTGTTATGTTTTTATTGCTTGCTATTTGTTGGTAAAGAACCCCCCCCCCCCAAAAAAAAAACCGCCACAGGAAGCTTCAACTATTTCAGTACATGCATTGTCTTCTACTGTTTCAGTATTGTAAAACGCACAGTCTTCTTCTCAAGTCTCTTGAAATCACGAAAAGAACAGTTACAAAATATTTAAAAACCAATTCAACCTTAGCGGGCTTAATTTAAGCTCATACTCAAGGAATGGAGCAGAGAAGCGACCTTCAGATAGTTACTGTCTCTCCTGCATCAAAGAGTACTCTGAGCGTCTAGGTAAAAACATTTTGATCAAACGCAT
The DNA here is from genome assembly GCF_000002075.1 of Aplysia californica. Lineage (NCBI taxonomy): Eukaryota > Metazoa > Mollusca > Gastropoda > Aplysiida > Aplysiidae > Aplysia > Aplysia californica. Next base: position 1,837,931 of record NW_004797287.1, on the reverse strand, counting down.
GATCGGTCCCGCCTCGTTAAATAACCTTACGGTCGGTGCCCATTTGAGGATCATAATGTTCGATTCTATTCCGTTAAGTTTCTAACGGCTTCAGTGCACACTATAAACAGACCCTTGCCCAAGGAGGTTACAGTTTTAAGCTCCTTGCCCCTGCCTCAAACCAATCGCCCGTCGCGGCCTTGAAATCAAACGCGTTCGCTCTTGAAGGTCATCGTCGGTTTCGTCCGGTGTTGTGCCACGATGGTAGCTTTGCTCCCTCCATGGAGGAAAATCTGGCTAGCCCCGACGACGAAACAGAACCGATCCGAACTAATCTTGATAATGGGCACCGGATGTCACTGTTGCAAGGGAATTTTAACCTATAAATTGTTGCATACTTTCTGCACTTCTTTGATTATTTGTTTAGGATTCTGGGCATTCCGACCTTGTATGCCAGTGCTGGTCCAGGTCAAGAAGATAGGGTTGGGAAAGGCAATTGAAAGTATGGCGGGATGGAGGGGGAGTGGGGAGTCTGAGGGACTCGGGGTATGACAAGACTGCACAGTTATGAACACAGTGTAACACTCTTATAATAGTTTAAGGGGCCGGATTAGATTTGAATGGGGCAAACATAGGCATTTGTTTAAGTGTCCTTGTAAAAAAGATGCCGCCCCTTCCCCCCTTTTTCCGCCCCTCTCCCCCATGGATCCACTTCAAGAAATGTTTCTATGTGTGTGGGGGGAGGGGAGTGGGAGGGATGGGGTTGTGTGAAAGGAGGGAGGGGATGAGGGGGTAATAAAGCCACCTTGCAACCCCTCTGTGATGTGTCCATTCTGTACTTCTCCTGGAGGTTGAGCAAAAGACAAAAATCTGTTTTGTTCCTTCCACGACTCTGTCATTTCAAATTACCCGCACCGCTGGAAAAAGAGAACTGTTCCTTCCCCCCCCCCCAACCACCCGCCCCCCCCCCCCCTCCCTCTCTCTCTCTCTCTCTCTCTCTCTCTCTCTCTCTCTCTCTCTTTTCCCCCCCCATATATATACAAGAAAATAAAAGTTGCACTCTGGAACAAAATAATAATTGTGCTACGACGCGATGGAATCAGGCGCTTGACAATTTTGGAGCCTATAGAATTCTTGGTGTCACCCTAAAGCTTGTTCTTTTGTCTTGCTTTCGATGAAAAAATAACCCATCTATCTTTTATAGAAGTGGGGATATTTTTGAGGGAAGGAGGTGGGGGTCACTTGATTTTGGAGGTAAGATTAGCAACAAAATGGCCTCCAAACTTTAGTAACTTCCAAAGATGAAGAGTCCTTTGAAACAGTGCATTTACATTTTTGTTTGCTTTTACTCAACGTATTTCGGTAAAATCAACACAAGAATTTTGTTTTTAAATGGACATAAAAGGTGTTGATAAAAAAAAAAAAAATTCGATAAACCTTGCCAAAGCGTTTTAAAAAATGCTGTTTTCTTGGAATTCATTATTTTGACGAGCGTTTGGTTTCACCACGATGCCTCACATATAAAAGAAGGGTTCTGGGAGAGTGAACTCACAGCAGACTTTACTCCTCACAGTCTCTGCTGGCGTTACATCTGGGGTGAGCACTTGCCATGCAATGAGCTGCCAGCTGCCTCCACGTTTCACGTCGGTTAGGCGAGTTTTGAAAAAAAACGGGAATGTCTTAAGTTGACATGTATTCAAAATGTCACTGCACATACGACATGTGGTCTTAAAACGTTGAAGCATTATTAAAAGGTAAGAATCAATTTGGGGAAAGCTTTCGCTTCACCGGTTGACCTTTTGTAAAGACCGCGGGGTGTAATGCGATGGAAAGTAAATGCACATGTGCAAAACATTTTCTTAAAGGAGCAGAGAAGGTCAGATGGTCTCAGTTCACACGACATTTTGAGGGTCTTGTAAAATGAAAATTTGTGCATTTGTGAATTAGAGACAGAGAAAAGGCTTTGTGTTTCTTCCCACATTCCAATGTTCAGTGTTCTCGCTGACGCCATTAACACTAAAACCGTGTTATGTTGTTTTGTCTTTTCTTAAACTTAAAGCACTTGATCATGGGTGGTTGGAAGGTGCTCTGGTATGATTTTCTTCTCTCTTTCCTACCAAACATCTACTCTCAATATTATTTCTATGTTACTCTCCAGTGACATCTTTATTCCACGGCATATTATATTACCAAATCGTGTTGCAAGTGCGTTAAAACTCATACATTTTTACTAAAGTTAAAAAGCACTTGACCTTTATCAAGGATGAAGGAGAAATCTGTTCAACTATAGTTTTACTTTTTACTTCTGTGATCAATCTGTTTTTACAATAATTGCGAAGTGTTAGATTTGTTCAGTCAGTAATATTAATATGTTCGACTGTGAAGCAGAAGAAGCAAACTCAGGGGAAAAAGTTAAGAACGTTCGTTACTTCAGTCTCTCAATCGTTTAGAGTAGAGGTGGCCTTGTGGGTGTTTGGCGCTTGCTCTTGTGTGGTTTACCTCTTCTTTCCTATCAAACATCTATCGTCTTTATCTCTCCTCCTTCTTTTTGTGTATGTTACTCTCTTATAACATCTCTAATCATCGGCACTTTTATGACATTATTGTGTTGCAAGTGCCGTAAAGCTCTTACTAAAACTAAACGAATCTCCGGGGAAGAAGTTAAGGGCGTTGGTTACTTCTTCAGTCTCTCAATCGTTGGGCATGTCTTGTGGCAGATTGCTGTTAAATCTGTCTCCTCATCGAGAACCTTAAAGTCTTGAGAGGGGTCGGGAAAACCATGTTGTGAAAAGCTACACTTTTAAAAAACCCACTTAGGTTTCTAAATGTGTAAGTTACTTGCACTTCTTTGAGCATCAACGACCTTGGTTCAAATCACCAACCCACTGCATTTGAACTTGAGATGTTGGAACTTTTCAAAGGTCTTCATGCATCGCCCCCTCTCGGTCACATCAGAGACGCTTAGACTGGACATCAAATCCGGAGACCTAGCGTCCTAAATGATTTGTCCATGGAGTTGAAAAGGGAGGCCAAACCCACTTCGTACTAACCTCCACAAAAGACGAGAGACTGAGATGAAAGAAGCCACGATCTTTCCTTAAAAGCCTGCGCGGAAGCTGAGACGTGTGGATGACGAAGTGTTGCCCCGTGAGCCGGCCGGTCGTGCAAAGAGTATCGGGTTCCTCGCCACCACTCACCCACGCCACGACCACGGGGAGATCTGCTGCCTGTGGAGACGGACGCTCGCTTTTTGCCCAGCCTGACTGGCGGCTGAAATACACTTTACAGGGTAGTTGAGGGGGCTCTCGTGGCCTTGAGACTGAGGTGTTCGCCTCTCATTCATCAAAGGTCCCGGTTACGAATCCGGGTGGCGACCGAACAATGTTCTTCTCTAAAATTGTCTCCTTTCACCTCCTTTCCTGCTCTCTCTGGCAATTTTCTGTCGTCAACTGTGGTCTCCACTTTCTTCCTGACTCTTTCTGCTGCCTTTCTACTATTACTCCTTGGCTCCTTCTTACTGCTGTTTTTCAGCCACACCCCTGATCATCTGGTATGAAAGTTCTACACCTAGTTTTCTTGAGCGAAGTCGAAAAACCTCGGAGATCCTGTGTGGAAGTTGTCCTCGCTAACTTAAAGATCCCTTGGTGGTCTAAAATCGATAAGAGTAAGCTCCGGCAGCCACCACAGCAAAATTCAACATTTCCTACTAACTGAAAAATTAAATGTTGAATCTGTCCCGCGCGCTCACATGACAGTATGCAGTTACGAGCGCCGTAAAACACTTGCCAAAAAAAAAGGAGACGTTTCAGCGACTCGTGGAGTCGTAGACTTCTGGGATGTCCCGGTGGAAACATGGTTGAGAATATTTCAGGTTTCTCTGCAGGATAAAGGAAGCTATTTTGAAAGTGGTTAGAGTGAGCGCGTTGAGAAATTATACACATGTAATATAATCATTTAATGTTTCGTTTACTTACAATACTTTCAGAAAAAGTAGAAGGAAGATTATTTACATCATTTCTGGATAATGTTCTATTCTCACTCTGTATAGCCGAAAGTATTTAATTGTTATATGAACAGCTCATAAGCTGAATGATAGAGAACTTTACTTTACTTTACTTGTCCGATCCAGCGGCCATTTGGGTTCTAGCCCTTCGGTCTGAAATGATAGAGAAAAAAACGACAACATTAACGTGGACATTAAAATCTATATAAATAAACGAAATCAATTTCCTAACTGGAAGGTTCATTGTATCGAGTGTCACCGTCTCTATGTTGGGGGACAGCATTCTCATTCACCACAAGTTGCCATACTCGAAGCAGCCAGCTTCCCATAATAATATTCTCAAAATTTCATCAATGGCTCTGGGGACGGAAAGTTTCCCCAACCACTGTCCCAGGGCCCCCCTCACATAGTCAACCATTGCAAATACCATTGCTCTTCTACACCAAGACAAACACATAGTTGTTTTTTTGTGCGTGCGGTTATTTTTTTTACAAGTGGCTAACTTAAAACTACAAAGTTCTGCCAGACATGTTTGGCCGTTTTGAGGTAAAAAACCAAATTGATGTTATATCTGTCTCCTCTATGAAAATCGTAAGAATATTCCGAGTAGTTATCAATATAATAATCAAATAATTACATTCGAAAAAGCTTGAAATGTTGTAAAACTAAATATATATTGCATATATTATATATGTATATCGTTACGTCAAATTTCTCAAAAGTAGGAACTGAGCAGATAGAACTCTGCCATTCAATGCTAGCCAAGTACCCTGTAAAGTGTGTATTCGGGAACCAGCCCTGTACGGCGCTAGTCCGGCCATCTGATACCCTTATCCTTGGGCGCCTGCACTACACCTCTCCTGTGTTTGGAAGCATGCTTGGCTGAGTTCTCTGTAAAACAAATTATTTGGAGAGTTTACAACAATCCCCTAGTCTGTCATTTATCCTCGTGGTTTTCCAGAATTTCCTCTCTTCTCATTCGTGTGCGAAATACAAATCTGCGTTATGTTTCTTCGCACAGTTCTCTTGGGCTGCCATAATATCCCCCCCCCCTTTTTTTACTTCTCCCCACTTCTGTGTTTAACTTTTTTCGTTCTGCGCGTAAACAAAGATCATTCTAATGTACACACTACATAAATATACAATAAAACCAAACTTTCTTTTCAAGGAGGGTTGCATTGCGCTAAATATTGAATAACACAAGATAACCCTAAGAAAGATTGCTTTTGCAGATCTCTATAGCGAATTGAATATCAAAGACGGTCAAAATTAGATTTGCGCTTCTGACTTTTCATCTTACTTAACAGTCATTATTCGCGAGTTTTACCAGACGTGCACTGTGAAACATTCTTTTTTCATTTTCTTAAACTGGATTTTTCTTGCTTTTAGTCGCCTTGTGGTCAACTAAGTTCAACCACTGTACATGAAATAGAAACATACTGGAAGCTGCCTAAATTTGATTTGTTGCAGCGTGCGAAATCCCAATTTTTTTGTTGAGATCTGGTACCATTTAAAAGGTCTTCTACGTGTTAGGCTGAGCTCATAGTCCCAGCGAATTAGGGGTTTCTTTTGATCAGGGAAAGTAACATGGTCGGCTGCTAATTTGCGGGTTTGAAGAACGCGAAGCGGAATGAATGACAGAAAAAAGAGACATGTTGAAACTGTAAGTCATTAATCAAGTCTTGCTCGTTCCCAGCAGTAATTCCCTATGACCGTGATCGTGCCAATGTGCTTCTCATTACTACAACTACAGAGAGAGTGTGGCGTATTGGTCAAGCAGATGCCCCGTGAGGTCAAGATGTCCCCAACTGTTACCATCACAGTGAGGACTGAAGAGTTACGCAGTATCTATCCGGAGACGTCTCTGACGGAGATAGACCAATCAAAATGCTTTGTGCCTCTTGATCAATTAAAACAATTCGTGGGGTTACCGGAAGGGGGAGGGGGGCATGCTCCCCTGTTTTAACCCATAATTTGATATTAGGACTGAAATTTCTTGAAAATAATTTTGATTTGCGACAGTTTTGGTGGCTATATTTGTGATCTCCAGCAAATAATACGCAGTCTGTCCGCCCCCCCCCCAAAAAAAAGCAGTGCGTCTGTGTGCGGGAGTACGTCTCCGAATAGTTCCTGGGTGCTCGCCGGAGACGTCTCCAAAATTCTTCTTCCAAATAGTCACTCCGCGTTCTCCCTACAGGGTGTGTACAATCGGGAGCGGGATTGTCAGATTATTGGCAGGCTTCATGTTGAGGTTTTTTTTCAAACTGATGTGAGGTTTTCTTTCAAACTGATGTGAGGTTTTCTTTCAAACTGATGTGAGGTTGGGTTTTTTTTAAGACATGTCAAAACGTGCAAAAAAGTGCCAAACTTGATCGTGTACAAAATATGTTTGTGTTTTGCTTGGTGTAAGAAAAAACACCTTCTGTTGAGCGTAAACGAGTGCCTCCATTGTTTTCCATTCATGCCAATACTTCAGACCAAATATGGGCTATGTGAAATCAAACGAATAAAGGTAGAGTGAAAGCTCTTCAACTGAACACGGTAACTGATAAATGTCCAGAGATTTGCACATTACAGGTGGTAAGCAAAAATGAAAGAGAAATAAAGAAAACTGGCAAATATGCCAAAGTTGCAAGCGACTTTCTTCCGGCCCAACACGCTAAAAGCTGCCAATTTTCTGACTTTTTGTAAAAAAAAAAAAAGTCTGCAGAAATGGCGAGGAGAGTGAGAAGAAGACAGTCGGTGCAGCACAGACTCACAGAGGGACGCGGAGGTCGACTCGGTGCACTCTCTTAACGCCCGGCGAGTATCTTTTCCAGGTTTTTTCCTTCCTCTTTTTTTTTCCTTCTCTTTTTCTCTTTCTCTCTCCATTTTTCACGCCAGTTTCTTGCTGCTTTCCAGTACACCGTGACCGTTAGCATTTTGGGTGGTTTTTGTTGGGGGTAGTTTTTTTGTTGCTGATTTTGCTTTTTCTAGGTCTAGATATTATGTGGGGGGTTTTCGTTCTGGTATTTTTAACATGTTAAATTGATGGTTGAAATGAAATTTGCCCTTAGATTGATAATCTATGATTTTTGTACTTTTTATGATGCACGCATTTTTCTCTTTACCGTATGCCTTACTGTATTTGTTTTACTTGATGTTAGTTCAGTTGGTATCATGACGTTGTAAAGGGTTGCTGATGACCTTGATTCGAATCTCCAGTTGGGTCACGTTTTTATGCAAGTTTATGTCCAGACTTCGGAGAGACCCGAGGGAAGTAGTTTAAATGTAAAAAAAAATGCAAGATCTGTTCTCTGTCGTTGATCCCAGTAGAATTCTTGACTTTTTACAAAGGCCATTGGCCTTAATGGTAAATTGTGAATAACGTTGTTAAAATTTTAAAGTTATTCTAAACCACGAAATTTAACATTTCAGCATTTTAACAGAAATATTGACCCAAATCAAACCGTACTGTGAACTGTTGCGAATGTATCCAACTTGTTTCGTGCCCTCACATGACCTTATGCAGTTGCTAGCGCCGTAAAACCTATCAAACAAACACGTTGTTTAATTTTTCGGGGAGTTGAAGAAAAAAATGTCAGAAAGCTGTCAACCTGTACGAAACCTAGAAAGCAACATTTTTCTGGACAGATGTAAAAAAACCACCTGTTTCATTCTTATAACAATATTGTATCTGAGGGAGTTGGGGGAGAAAGTGGAGACGAAATCAGACGACAGAACATTGTCCGAGAGCAGAAAATGAGGCGAAAGGAGACAATTTTATAGGAGAAAATGTTTCGAGGCTATTGGGATTTGAACCCGGGACCTGTCGAATGAGAGGTGAACGCCCTAACCTCTAGGCCACGAGAGCCCCTCCTGCTGCTGATCGTGCGTATAATAATATTATGTTGGCTTCCTTCTTGGGGAGTTCAAGGCAACAATTTCAGAAGAAACTAGACAAATAAACTTTGCAAAGTGAGGAGCGAAATCTTGAGACTGAGAAAGCAGCGCCAGGTCTTACCAGTAGCCATCTAGCCGCTTCGGGGGAGAGAGAGAGAGAGAGAGAGAGAGAGAGAGAGAGAGAGAGAGAGAGGGGGGGGGTGGAGGGAGAGAGAGAGGGGGAGAGAGAAAGAGAGAGAGAGAGAGAGGAGAGCGGAGAGAGGGGGGAGAGAGAGGGAGAGAAGGAGAGAGAGACAGAGAAAGAGAGAGAGGGGGACGAGGGAGAGAGAGAGAGAAAGAGAGAGAGAGAGAGAGAGAGAAAGAGAGAGAGAGAGAGGGGGGAGAAAGAGAGAGAGAGAGAGCGGGGAGACAAAGGAGAGCTCGTCTACATTCTAAAGTGGGTGCACACTGGCTTATTTTATTGTCGGAGCAGGTCGGATGGGTCGGGTCGGGGCGAATTGGCGTCTCTGAAGAAAATGTATGGAATTACTGTCGGCTATATACATTAGGTGTTGATCCGAGTTCAATTCTAGTGTGGAACGAGATTTTACCGAGTACCACGGTTGCTTTGTGGGACCTAATTTCCATCTCAGCCCGGAATGGCCCCGAAAGAAAGAGAAGAAAAGCCCGACTCCTAATTAATTGTCTAACAAATTGTGTTGATGAGGACGCAAAATTACCCTACGTTTTCAAAGCTGGCGGGCTCCGTAGAGCCAACTTATGCAGAAAGAGATACAATGTTCTACCAGAAAGATGGATTTTTTAAAAATCTTCCCGCAGGCGAATTGAACTCAGTTTTTCTGTTTGCAGTGGTGAGGGGGCTAACCGCTACACTACAAGGCTGTTTGGAAAATATACCAGGGACACAAAAAGGGGCTCTCGTGGCCCAGAGGTTAAAGTGTTCGTCTCTCATTCAAAGGATTCGGCTTTGAATCCGGGTAGCGACCAAAGAAATTTCTTCTCTAAAAGTTTCTCCTTTCACATCCTTTCCTGTTCTCTAGCAACGTTCTGTCGTCTGCTTTCGCCTCCACTTTCTGCCCCCACCCCCTCACCTTCTTTGCCTCATCCTCTGGGCTCCTGACTCTTTCTGCAGCCTTTCTAGTGCTACTCCTTTGCTCCTTCTTACTACCGTCTTTCAGCCACACCCCTGATCTTCTGGTAGGAAAGATCTACACCTGGCCTTCTCTGATAAGGGTGAAAAAACCTCGGAAGTCCCGTGTGCAAGTTGGGCTCGTTATAGATCCCCTCGTGGTATAAAATCGATAAAAGTAGGCTTCGGCCGCCACCCGAGCAAAATTCAAAATTTCTTACAGACTGAAAATGTTTAATGTGTCCCGTGTGCTCATATGACCTTATGCAGTTGCGAGCGCCGTAATACACTTTCCAAAACAAAAAGAAAGAAAGAAATGGAAACAAAGGACTATTCTCTTGCAATCGTGCGGCAGAGATCCTGAAAAATAAACTTTAATGGTTTTTTTAATCGGAAGCCTGCCAGTGTGCACTTAGCGTAAGCTTGACGGTCTATCCTTTCCTCTCCCTTGATAAAGTGTCGTCTTGACGGGGTGTCGAGATACACAGGACCACCCAACTCGGCGGGAACGGGGCGCTGACTTGTTCAATTTGTTCACTTCCTATTTTCTCAAGGCACTGATAACATCGTAGACAGATCCCGCAATTTGTCCACATATTTGTTATCACCTGAAGCAAGTGCGAAGATTGCGCCAAATGAAAATAAATCGTTTTCGTTCTTGGCGTGTGGCCGTATACTAATTTCCGGTGCTCTTTTGAGAGGGAGACCCATCCAAGAATTGAGATGAATGACTTGCTTCTGTTCAACAGGGAAAAATAATCCCCCTCATGATGTATACGATAAGTGATTATAGTCGACGTGTTTCACTCTCTGTCATTTCGCGAGCTTAGCCCTGTCTAGTACTAATTGCATTTCTTTCAGTTTTGATGTAAATCACTTTAAAAGCACTTAACCCCAGAAGCGCAAAAATGGAAATTGGTACAAAAGAAAATTGAAGTTGTTCGGAACACTTTGCATTAACTGTAACAATTTAGGTTTCAAAGGCAAGATTTCGCCAACTCAGAAACAGTTTGTCCAAAGTGCTCTCTCTAGTTAAGAAGTACACTTTAGACAAAATAGTTCTGAGGCGACACATTTCCAATAACCTCGACAACCACTGCTCGGATTAAAAACTCTCCAATATCGGAAATTGGGTGTAGTACAGGTAAAGTTGAAGGCAAACAAGGAAGGGGTAGACCCATGCAGAGTAATCTACATAGAGAGCCTAAACAGATGGGTGAGGGATATCTCTTTGTGGTTTTTTTTCTTAACATCACAAGACGAGACAGGCAGAGAAATGAAGAAGTAAGAGCAGCTATCGACATTGAGTCCTGCCTGCATTACATACAAAGACAGCGAATAAAATGGTTTGGCCACCTGTTACGTATGTCACCTCGCCAGTCAGCCTCGAGAGCCTACAACACCAAGCACTCAGGCTACAAAGGAAGAGGAAGGCCACGCAAAAGGTGGATCGAGGGTGTCAAGGAAACCCTAAGAAAACATAATATCACAACTGAAAGAGCTGCGGAACTGGCCTACCATAGAAAACTGCATCTACCCTCGACGCTTAACGAAAACAGAGGATGAAAAAGTAAAAAGTAAAGTAAGTTTTACGGCGCTCGAAACTGCAAACGATCAAATGAGCGGGCGGGACACATTTAACATTTTCGGTTGGTATGAAAGGCTGCGGAAGCCTACTCTTGTCGATTTTAGACCACCAAGGGATCTTTAACGTGCGCAACATGAACACGGGACCTCCTAGATTTTTCGCCATTGTCCGGGTAATTGGGAAAGATCCGGGTAATGTAGCTTTTTGAGGACACCCGAGCAAAGGAATGAATGGAGAACCATGGACGCCATGGTCGCCTATGTCTATCGCAGATCTGGAAGGCAGTTGATGATGATGACAGGATAGAGCTATAGAAGCAGGCTCGGGACTTGTGGACTCGGTAACCCATCCCACTCCGAGAGAGAGAGGGAGAGAGAGAGAGAGAGAGAGAGAGAGAGAGAGG
>NW_004797287.1:1820332-1822856 GCF_000002075.1 Aplysia californica | reverse complement strand
AGAGAGAGAGAGAGAGAGAGAGAGAGAGAGAGAGAGAGAGAGAGAGAGAGAAAGAAAGAAAGAAAGAAAGAAAGTACGAGAGAGAGAAAAGAGAGAGAGCAAAAGAAACTAAAAGAAAGAGAGAAAGAAAAAAAAAGAACGTGTGACAGACTGACAGACAGACAGATAAAATTATTCCGCTCCAAGAAATCACCCTATGTGCTCAAGGACACGGCGTAAAACCACAATATGTTTGTGCCACATTCTAGCCACTGAGCACAGTCAGCGGTTTGCGGCACTTTGCGGGGAGCCGCCAGAGACATTATTTCTGTTCTACCGGCAAATAATAGAGATACCACAGGACTCCCACTATAAAAAACCCCTTCTATTGTCGTCCAGTATATGAAGAGCTTATGTTTGGAAGCCTTTCGCTTTCTCTTCCCGCGAAAAACAGATCGCCTGGTCCCCGGGTAATACTATCGCGGTACTCGTCCCGTCATTCAGGACTGACCTGGAGAATTTCGGGAAGTGTTCATTACGCAAAACTCGCGGGCCACAACGGGGTCAACTCGGAGATCGGGATGCTTCCGGGGTCGTTGTCACGTGACCCGAGCGGACGGCAGACGAGAAGGGAAGAGAGACAGGAGTCGCAAAAGTTACTGGACTGTTGAAAAAATTGGTCGCTGAAATAACACGTTAGAGACGTTTTATATATAGATCTAATATAACATTTTCAAAAAAACAACCAAGTGAGGAGTAAAAGCCAGCCTATAATAGAATGGCAAGAAAGATTTACACCTAGCCTTCTCGGACAAGGCCGAAAAATCACGGTGGCCCCATGTGTAAGTTGAGTACGTTAAAGATCTCTTGGCGGTCCAAAATCGCTAAGAATAGTCTTCGGTCACCACCAGTGCAAAATTCAAAATTTCATACCAACTGAAAATGGTTGGTGTGTCCCGTGTGCTCATAGTTTATGTCCTTAAGGAGTTGCGAGCGCCTTAATTCAAACACTTACCATTTTGTTTACAGGCCTAGAACTAAAATAACAGTGCATTGACATTTGCGGCGTATCTATAGGATCTAAATGGTGATTTACCGAAGCAAAACTTACCCTGTTTTCTTTATGGGCTTTTAGTCTGTTTGTTTGTTTTGTTTTGTTATGTCGTTTTGTTTGTTTGTTCGCTTGTTGTTTTTGTTTAAGAATAAGACTAATAAAGCAAAAGTCAAATTAATGTGACGTTTATGCTCAACAATTGGAAACGTCATCTGGCTAAACGATAGCCTCCTGACGTCGGTGAAAAGACACAGACTGAAGTGGTACGGACACGTCACGGGATCATCTGGACCGGCCAAGACTGTCCTACAGGGAGCACTACAAGGAGGGAGGGGGGGGGAGAAACGACGAGGTAGACAGAGGAAATGATGGGGGAGGGGGGGCAAAATCCGTAAGGTGGCTGGCTGGAACATATTATTGGAGGAAATCTTGGGACATGGAGGTGTGGAAGAAGCTGGTCTTGTGCACCAACGTTCAACCAGACTACGTGACAGGACGTGGAGATCAGGCTGATGGTAAACTTTTAGTATTATCGCAACGGTGAAACAAAATGATGAAATAGTGTATTCTTAACGCCCCTATCACCACTAGTAGATTATTTAAGAGACGGGACCTCCTAGACTATCTCCGAAAGGACCGAGCCAAATGGGAAATTCGTGTAAAGTGTCTTTCCCAAGGACAGGACGTCGGACCGAGCTGAGGCTCGAACCCTCGAACCACCGAGCCCTCAATCACGCAATTACGAGTGTGGCAGCCTAACCACGAGGTCACCGACGCCTTCGGAACGGAATGCCGTACAAAAATCTACCAAATGGACTTATCGTATTGACCTCTCGGTGTTGGACTCCATCATCAGTTTTCAAAATGAAGTACGAGCGTATGTCTGAGTTTTACACGAAACAGTCGCTATGTTCACGAGAAAAACTGCATGGATGTGTGCTCAAGCCATACGGGTGTGGTGGGAAATGAACAAGCAGACACACTGGTGAGCTATTCACCTGTCAATATTGACATTAAAATAGACAAAAATGATGTGGTAAAAAGGCCCTTGCCACCACATTAGAAGAAAAAAGTCTCCTCGAAATAGTCCACTTCGCCGTCTGTCTCCGGTTCTTGTTCTGTGGGCGGTGACGAAATGGGAGCCGCCCCTACGGCCCAGAAATGCTGACGTGTTACGTGTCCATACAGGTGACAGAGTCGTTTCGTTTCCCTTGTTTATTGTAGACACAGTCAGCTTGGGCCGGCAATTCTCCTGTCACAGAGCGAAACAGAAACACTCACTGACTGAATGACCGCATACTTGGGGAAGAGGGCGGGTTCGGAGGGAGGGGGAGGGTGGGGTGCGGGGGTGGAGGGGTTGTGTCTCAAGAGAGAGAGGGTTGGTGATTGAGTGAGTGGTTCTGGTACGTTTGTATCTTGGAGTAACTATTAATATATAGTTACTCCAAGGTTTGTATGGTGTATGTATTTGTGTTTGGTTAGTATGGGTGT
>NW_004797287.1:1817837-1818706 GCF_000002075.1 Aplysia californica | reverse complement strand
AGAAGGAGGAAAAGGAGGAGAAGGAGGAAGAGGAGGAGAAGGAGGAAGAGGAGGAGAAGGAGGAGGAGAAGGAGAAGGAGGAAGAGAAGGAGAAGGAGGAAGAGAAGGAGAAGGAGGAAGAGAAGGAGGAAGAGGAGGAGAAGGAGGAAGAGGAGGAGAAGGAGGAAGAGAAGGAGAAGGAGGAAGAGAAGGAGAAGGAGGAAGAGGAGGAGAAGGAGGAAGAGGAGGAGGAAGAGGAGGAGGAAGAGAAAGAGACGAAACAGTAAGATGAGAGGGGAGAGCCATAGAAGGAGACGGAAGTGAAAGAAAAATTAAAGATGATGACATAGATCTGGATTATTGGGGATTGCCTTGTTAGTGAGACAACTTCCTGGGCCTTCGGCATATTGTGGTAGGGTGGCCAGTTCCTTTCCACGCCGCCTTTACTTCCCCAACTCGAAGTCAGGTACCCATTACTGCTGGGTGGGCAGGAGGGGGCGAAAAAAACCCATCCGTTTCGGAACCGAGACTTGAACCCGGACTTTTCGTTTCGAAGACGAGCGCACTAACCGCTCCGCCACCGCACCCTCATAACGAGGAAAACAATCCCAGAAAGGAAATACTACACTGGTCTATGATTCACGGCTAGACAGAAGCAATTTAATAACAATAATGTACTTTTGCTAGAAACAGAAGCCTGTATAGAGCACATGGGTACATCACAACTGACAGCTAATTAGCTCAAGGAACAAGGAAACGTCAATGCTACTGTGACAGAACAGAATTGAATTTCATTCATCTGTCTCCGACAGCCTCATACTTCGGCAGTTCTCTCAATTTCAGACACACACACACACACACACACACACACACACACACACACACACACC
>NW_004797287.1:1813918-1815434 GCF_000002075.1 Aplysia californica | reverse complement strand
CTCTCTCTCTCTCTCTCTCTCTCATTCTCACTTACACACACACGCACACACATACCCCCCCCCTCCCCCAGATACCGGTTCCAATGCCGAAAGATCAGCAAAAACTACACGAAGCGAAGCAAAACTGACAAAACAAAACAAAACAAAATGCAGCATGTCAAGTGGTTGCTTCGCGGAGATTTTTTGTTTACCCAGTCAGTGGCATCTAGACTGAGGCAATGGGAGATCTGTGCAGAGATAATGCCACATGCAGGGAGCTTGTGCAGTTCAGTAGATGTGGGCAAAATCCGGATAATCTATAAGGATAACGGGATAATTCTCAATTGAACATTATCCGAATTCAGACTCTTTAATTAACTCTCTTGCTTGACCCGTTTGCTGAAGTGGGTGCACCCATGTGTTGACGTATTGCTAACCCGTTTGTTAAAGTAGTTTTAACCCTTTTGCCGAACCAGTTCATGTCATAGTATTTGCCGAAGAGGTGCATTAACATGTTGTCCGGATTTTTGAAAAGCGACTGATTGCCCAGCCCTAGTTCCGACCTGCATTGCTTTAGACACTGGGAGAGAAATGAATGATAGATCTTGATAATGTTCTCTCGTTGTTAAAAACAGTTTCTGAATAGAGAGAAGCGGTGGGTGGGTGGTGTATACGACATGATGTATCGTGTATGTAGCAGGAAGTTGTACGCGCATGTACGCACGCACGTATACACACACACACACGCGCACACACACACACACACACACACACACACACACACACATGGAGAGAGAGAGAGAGAGAGAGAGAGAGAGAGAGAGAGACTTATTGTGTATATTTTTGTTATAATTTTTATATTTTGTATATATGTATATGATATTATTATTATGAATTATAGTATTATATTGTTTGCGTGTATGTGCATGTGTGTGCGTGAAGGTGTGTAGTGCATGAACCTGGGTGTCTGCAAGTGTTCGTTTGTACTTATAAATTAATATTATGTGTATGTATATATGTACATATATGCGTAGGTCTACCCGTGCTCCCGTTTTTGTCCCACATCTTCATTTCAATACTCGTTTTCGTCCCACTTTCTTCAATCACGATTTTCATTCTCAACACTTTCTAGGGTGTGTATTTTTGTGTGTATAAGTGTGTCTGTGTGTGTGTGGGTGCGTGTGTGTGTGTGTGTGTGTGTGTGTGTGTGTGTGTGTGTGTGCGCGCGCGCGAGTGTGTGTTGTTGTTGTTTTAAAAAAAGCATTTAGATATATCTAGTAAGGTTTTACGGCGCTCGCAACTGCACAAAGTCAGATAAGCGCCATTGTGTGTGTTTGTGTGTGCGTGTGTGTGTGATGTGTGTGTGTGTGTGTGTGTGTGTGTGTGTATGTGTTCGTGAGTGAGCACGTGTGTATTTGTGCGTGCGTGCGCGCATGCGTCCACATTATGTCGTGTCTGTGTGTTTGTTTACATCACATAGACAACAAAGCACGCCAGAGGTTAAGGACATACGAGACTTCTAATTCTCTCTCTCCCC
>NW_004797287.1:1810543-1813186 GCF_000002075.1 Aplysia californica | reverse complement strand
GTGTATGTGTGTGTATGTGTGTGTGTGTGTGAACGAGAGAGAAAGAAAGAAAGCAAAAGATGGATAGAGAGAGAGAAAGAGAGAGAGAGAGAGAGAGAGAGAGAGAGAGACAGAGAGAGAGACAGACAGACAGACAGACAGACAGACAGAAGGGAGGGAAGGGAAGACACACACCACAAATTGAAGAAAATGAGAGAGACAAAAATAGATCAAGAGAAGGGGATTGAAAGCGATAACAAAAGGGAGAAGGAGAGAGTAAGGGTAGAAAGATGGAAAGCACATACCTCTCATCCATTCTATGGCCGTTACACGTACAGACCAACAGACCAGTGGTGTCTTATTGGTGTGGGGCTTTTGGCTTCAGCCCCCACCTGTTGTTTTTTGTTGTTTTTTTGTGTGCAGAAATGGTAGTTTTCTGACTAAAATCAAAACAAAACATTCCATCCAAAAAATGTTAATGGACAAAACATTTAGAAAGTATTTCGATATGAAACCGAAACTCCAGAAACATCAAAACGAAACTTCTTTAGTTTTAGTAAGAGTTTTACGGCACTTGCAACACAACAAGGTCATATAAGTGCAGAAGATTAAAGGTGTTACAAGAAAGAAACAAACATAAAAAAGAATGAGGGGAGATCAAGACGATAGATGTTTGACAGGAAAGAAGAAGCAAGCCACGCCAGAGCACCCGCCAACCACCCACTAGTTACTTCTCTGATTAGCTTATAATCAAAACAAAACATTTCACACCAAAATAAATTGTACAGGGATAATACACAAGAAACTACTTCGATAAAAAGCAGAAGCCCCAGAAACCCCCAAACGAAAATTCTGAGGCATAACATCTGGAAAAGTGATATGTTTGTCTACTACTGTTTACTACGACCAGAGCGGGTTTTACAGAATTACTGTAAACTCTCTGCTACGACTACAGCGTCGTCCAATCAGGAGCTCCTTCCAAAGGAAAGAACGAAATCCTATTGGTTTGCCCCTTAAGCCCCGCCGCTTGAGTTCCCACGGACTGAATATCACATTAGGGATTTGACCTAGTATGGCTCAAGATCGAGACAAAGTCACTTGTGGTTGTATAATGGTGTGGTCAAAAATTCGTGGCGCAACTTATTGTCAAATATCTCCTCAAATATCGAACATAGATTCTCCATTTTTTGCACAGTGACTTGTATAAATTTGTCTTAACAGATAAACATTTTTATAAACGCCTACCAGCTAAATTCTAGAAAATTCTTTAATAAATTCTAATAAAAAATCCATGTGGGAGGTTTCTACAGATTTTAAAATGTTAATTGCAGGGGCAGTTTTGCTTTAAATAGCAAGTCCGTCGTGTGGTTCTACTCGGGACATTATGCTCATTGAACGCATGTTTTGAGAACTGTCAGTGTCAAAAAAATGTGTTCACTATAGAATTAATTTCGTTTTGCTACAAAAAAAATGTCATTGATGAACTGTGACGTAGGCCATATACTTAGATCTAATCAAAATGTGTGTGAGAAGCGGGAAGTGCCATAGGCTAAACAATCCCATTTTCTGCGAGACAAGGATTTAAAGTATTCTATATTAATTTATGAAGAAAAGATTTTTAATATAGTCCCAATTCTTATTTTCTTACTACCCATTACGCCATCTGGCGTTTAGGGCATCAACAAAGGATCTCCAGCTCTGTCTTTTTTGGGCCATCTTGGTCAGCGTTCCCCACGAATGATTCCAGGACTTCATTTCAGACTCTATTGTGCGTCTCCAGGTCACTTTGGGTCTGCCCCTTTTGCGACGTCCTTCGGGTGTCCGGTGGAGGGCAGTCTTCACAATAGAGTCTGGTTCTCTTCTCAGAACATGTCCAATCAATCTCCACCTTCTCCTTTTTATTATGGTGGTCATGTCCTATTGCCTACATTTACGTAACAGATCTGCGTTGGATATCTTGTCGGGCCAGAAGATTCTGAGGATTTGTTAAGAGCATGAAAACAACAAAATCTCCAGGAATGGACAACCTGAATGATGAATTGTTTAAAGTAGACCCAGAACTGACTGCCACCATTCTTCATCCACTATTCAAAACCGTCTGGGAGGGAGAGCAGATTCCCGAGGCCTGGATCACTGGAGTCATTGTTAAAGTACCAAAGAAAGGAGCTGTTAGAGACTGCAACAACTGGAGAGGTATCACGTTGTTATCAGTTCCCAGCAAGATCCTGGCCAAGATTATTATTAATCGGATGACGGATGCCGTGGACAGCTGCTTAAGAAAAGAACAGGAAGGATTCCGCAAAGAAAGAAGAAGCACAGACAAGATATTTGCTCTCCGCAAAATAATAGAACAGTGCACGGAATGGCAGAGACAACTTTATGTCAACTTCGTTGATAGTCCCAATTCTTCTGGGAAAATATGATTTAGGTAAGACAAACAATGTATCCGCAGAGGAGAATATTTCTTCAAGAAAACAGAATTAGATTCTAAAGTAAAAAGAAAGTTAGGCCTCTTCAACACCGTTGGTTTTTTATTAAGACACTGCATAACTTTCACAACAGACTGATTTCACAAATCTACTGTGAGTTGAGAGAGAGAGAGAGAGAGAGAGATATATAGAGAGAGAGAGAGAGAGAGAGTGTGTGTGTGTGTGTGTGTGTGTG
>NW_004797287.1:1805801-1807047 GCF_000002075.1 Aplysia californica | reverse complement strand
GAGGAGGAGGAGGAGGAGGAGGAGGAGGAGGTACTGCTACTGGTCCAAAACGCCAACAACAACGCCGTTGAGACTGCTGTTGTTGCTGTTGTTGCTGTTGTTGCTGTTGTTGCTGTTGTTGCTGTTGTTGCCCTATCTGAACTACTAGATCGCTCCTCAAAAATTGTCTGGGGGGCTCTCGTGGCCTAGAGGTTAAGGTGTTCCCCTCTCATTCAAAGGTCCCAGGTTCGAATCCGGATAACGGTGGAAATTTTATTTCTCTAAAATTGTCTCCTTTCCACTCCTTCCCTGCTCTCTACCAATGTTCTGTCGTCAGCTTTCGTCTCCACTTTCTGCCCCCACCCCCTCATCTTCTTTGCCCCCTCCTCTGGGCTCCTGACTCTAGTGTAGCCTTTCTACTGCTACTCCTTGCCTCCTTCTTACTGCAGTCTTTCAGCCACATCCCTGATCTAACAGTAATAGAGATCTACACCTAGCCATCTCGGACAAGTCCGAAAAACCTCGGAGGTCCCGTGTGCAAGTAGCGCAGGCTTTGGCCGCCACCCGGGCAAAATTCAAAATTTCCTACCAACTGAAAATTGTTAAAATAAAATGGTATGGGCTTGTCACAAGATCCACAGGACTTGCCTAAACAATCTTACAAGGAACCGTATAAGGAAAGAGAAAGAGAGGAAGGCAGAGAAGGAGATGGGAGGACAACATCACAGAGTGGACAGGAAAGACGATGGGTGACAATCTGAGGAAAGCAGAGACTGACGACAGAGAGGAATGATGAGAACTGGTTTTCAGATGCAGTGGTGCCCTCGATGTTGCCCCAACCACGGGATAGAAGCAGAAGAAAATTGTTTAATGTGTCCCGCGCGCTCGTACCTCATGCAGTTCCGAGCGCCAGAAAACACTTATAAAAAATTATTTTAAAAAGATTGCCTGTGTCGAGAAGCGGTGTTCTATGTGAGCTCCCGACTTTTACATTTTATTATTCTTATTCTTATCAAGTATGCATTATTATATGTTTTATTATCATCGTTATTATCGTCCTCTGCGACACAAAGACAAGCGGAGTTTGAGATATCCACGCCGGGAGGGGGTGTGGCGGTGACTGTGGTGAAGTTGAAGTGATGGATCACATCACTCCACCCCGCTCACAGTGAGAGCAAACATTGACTAGATCTAGCAATAATTATTTTCAGCCTGGTTGGGATTTGAAAGGAAACTGAATATGATCTACCCTTTTGTTGTTGTTCTT
>NW_004797287.1:1803081-1804013 GCF_000002075.1 Aplysia californica | reverse complement strand
CACACACACACACACACACACACACACACACACACACACACACACACACACCCGTGGGACGATAGACTCAGTCAAAGCAAACTCAACAATAATTCATTAGTTATTACATGTAATTGTTCAATGTTACACGTCATGGCAACTCCACGCAAAGTTAGGAATGTCTTGAAAGATCTAATTTTGTCGTGTTTGGGGGCCAAAAGTATTTTCTGAGAACATCTTTGGCTCTCAGCATCGGTCACAAAAGTAAACAGGTGTCAATTCCTCCACACAGCAAATCTGAAATCTGCACCTGTTGCATAACTGTGCAATATCTTCCACCTTGTTGTAAGTGCCGTAAAACTTGAACTTGCGTAAAAACAAATACCAAAACAGCAATAAAAACAAAATAAAAGTGGAAAAAAGATCCGCCCAATATACACACACATAATATTCTACGTTGGCCATTGGGGCAGGATAACCCTACAGCGATGTGATATTTTTATTGGGGCATTCGTAACGCTCAGTGCACTAGAGTGCACGCTGCCAGTTGATTCATTTGATTCAGTTGCGGCTTGTAGGTTTTTTCTATCACTGAGGGGAGACAAAACTACTATATAGTGGTACTATATTGTGACTGTTCTGAAATGCTATGTTTTGTCAACCCTTCCATATGGCTGTGAATGCTGGACAATCACTAAAAACAGTGGAAATAAAATAGAAGTAACAGAAATGTGGTTTCTTAGGAGACTGCTAAGAGTATCGTGGAAGGAAAAGAAATCAAATGAGGTAGTGTTTGATGAAGCCCACGTGGGACGTTTAATGTTAAAACAATCAGGAAACAACAAATACAGTTTTTGGGACTCATAAATAGACGTAGACATAAGGGTCTTGAACATCAAGCTCTCACTGGCAAAATTGAGGGCAAGTGAGGCAGGGGTAGGCCCAGAACAAAC
>NW_004797287.1:1799198-1799943 GCF_000002075.1 Aplysia californica | reverse complement strand
CACACACACACACACACACAACACACAGACAAACAGGCAAACTGACACAGACAGGCAGACACAAAAAACATTCTGCAACGAGGCCGGGCACTTTGCGGTTACGAGAAAAAGGTCGTTCATTGTTGTAAAAGAACGGAATCCGTTAAGTGCAGTGTGCAGTGTGCAGTGTGCAGGCCTGTGTTTTATGTCTACCCTGTGATGTGTTATTTAGTTCTACATGTGTACATGTCATACCCGACCCAAAAACAAAACATACGCTAGCGATGACATTCCATCTTCGCGTCTCACAACTTCCAAACTCGTCTCATTGGAAGGAAACTTGACTGACTAAAACGTGCGCTGTTGCCTCTTCAAATGGAAGAATGCCAGTTTGTCACTGGCCCACTTTGTCACAGGCTTAGACAGTGCCCTGTATGTTGAAAGTTATCTCTGACTGACACTCTCAAAAAGAGAGAATTAATGATTGATTGTATGAGTTGAATTTTTCAATATTGTTTTTAAAGGAAGAACATTCATTTTTGAAATTCTACAGAGTAATTTGCTTTGATTTTCATACAAAAAGGAAGAAATGTTGAACAACAACAAAAGCTGAATTGACATTTTAGAGGGACTATCTCGACACCGCCAATTTGAAGATGGAGAATAAAAAAAACGTAAGTTACAACTACAGTGTTAAAGTGCTGTAATTATGACTGTCATCAATACTCAAAATACTTAAATGTAATTGTGACAAACTGGGCTTGTG
>NW_004797287.1:1795765-1796767 GCF_000002075.1 Aplysia californica | reverse complement strand
TTGGTTAGAGGGAGGGAGTTAGGGGGTAGGTGAGGCTGAGGGTAAAGTAGCGGGAGGGGGGTCAGAAGGGGGAGGGGATGTAAAGTTATAAAGTCAAACAAGACACATCAGAAAATCTACAAATAAATGTGACCCTAAGGGCGGGGAGGGGAAACCTTTTTGAAATACCACGAACGATTCATGGGGTAACAAAATTCACGTTAGATCATATCGAAGCGGAACCAAAATGAATGAACACGAAACGAAATCATTACGTTCCTCCACGTTATTCGAAACGCTTTCTTTCTCCAGAGCTGATGGTAATCAGTTGGAAAATCTTGTCGAAGGAAAGGTGTGACATAATAGATAGATAGAGTCAGTGACCCAGTGAACGGGCCAGGAATAACCCAGGTTGTGACGTCACACGAGAGGCCTGGACCAGAGTGCTGTCATGCCCCGGGTCATGAGGTAAGAAAGATCGGCGAATATGATTGTGGTAAGAAAGATCGGCGATTGTGATTGTGGATGGAGTTGGGGCGAGCAGAGGGCAGAGTTCAACGTTCACGATGTCTCATCAGTGTGATGGATTTGTGGACTTGTAAACGTAAGAGAAGGTGAAAGGTTGTCACTGGTCACACGATAAGCTTATTATAATATAATTACACTTGTGGGCGGACACATTCATACAGGCACGCACACGCGCGCGCGCACACACACGCACACCCAATTTACACCTTAAAAATCAATGTTTAATTATAAATTTATACTAACAACGGTGGAGGTGAAAGTTCAGAATATTGTCATTTGGCACTAATTCGTTTCCGAAGAGTTATACAAGTTCTAACTGACCTTTTCGCCGTTTTGAGTTGCTAAGACCATGAGGTCAGAAACCAAATGTTCTATCTGCTCTATCAAAATGGCTAGATTATTCGGAGTCTTTATCAAGATATTCAAAGAACTGAATTCGAAAAAGAATTATCACACCCACGCACACTTACACACACACACACACACACACACACA
>NW_004797287.1:1793574-1794934 GCF_000002075.1 Aplysia californica | reverse complement strand
AAAGAAAGAGCTGGGGGTGGGGGTGGGGGGGATGGGGGAGGCAACTATGGGAGTGGAATGCACCCGGTGACCCCATTGCATTGCGTGACTCGAGAAGGTAATCTGTTGACTTTGGGCTCAGCGTTTCCATAAATAGACATCATCAGTTTTTCTAAAGGCTTTTTTTGTTGTTGTGGTTAGCTAGCGGCTTTACTTTACAACTCTGACTCAGAACTAGGTTAGCACACACACAGTTGAAATCGTTAAAGTTCAGCCACACACTTTCAAGAAGAAAAAGCGGGTGTCTTTGACAGGTGAATGTCTTACACAGTTTTATTGTACTCTACACGTGTTTAGTTTTTAATAAGAGTTTTACGGCACTTGCAAGACAATAAGGTCATGAAAGTGCCGAAATTAGAGGTGTTACAAGAGAGTGAAATGCAGAAAAAAGAAGGAGGGAGAGATCAGTACGATAGATGTTTGATAGGAAAGAAGGAGCAAACCACACCAGAGTACCCGCCAACCACCCACTGTAAACGTTTGTGCCTGTGGTTGTCTTATACAGGTGGCCGTTAGGGCACGTTCTATTGTATATTATTTACATTGTTCGATCGGAAATGGACGGACATTAAAGTGTCAATAAAGTCCATATTGTATTGAAACCATGAATGCTTACTGTGTTTTATAGGAAATGGGCGGATTTTCAAGTGGTATGTTCATTTTGCGTCGAAATGGAAACCATGTCTAGATCTATTTACTTTGTTCCGTCGAGAATTAACGAATGTTTAAATTATGTTGAGTTCACTTTGTTTTATTGCAAATGGACGGACATTAAACTGTTAAGTTCATTTCGTATTGAAAACATGCGATGTCATTTATTATTGCTTCAACGTACATTCCATCCCTAAGAGTTGAGAGGTGACACCACCCGAAGATCAGACACAAAATAAATGATGTCACTGCAATGGCGCCAACCTGGAAAGCAAACACCAACCCACCCCACCCACCTACCCTATCACCCAGCCCACCTTTCATTGGAACAACAGTATTGCATTTTTCTCAAGGAGATTAAAAGTTGTTTTAAGCTCCTTGATTTCTTTGCTCTTTCCGCTTGCACATCATCATCAACTGTTTGTTTCTTAACTCCAGTCTGCACTCTCTCTCTCTCTCTCTCTCTCTCTCTCTCTCTCTCTCTCTCTCATGTATCGCCCGCCGCACGTGTGGCTACTCATGATGACAAGGTAAAGACCTTGAACCAATCTCTCTCGCCTTCTCTCTCTCTGTCTCTGCGAATCTGTTTCTTTTCTCTGCCTCTCTCTTTCTCTGTCGATCTCTCTCTCTCTCTCTCTCTCTCTCTCTCTCTCTCTCTCTCTCTCTCTCT
>NW_004797287.1:1787914-1789316 GCF_000002075.1 Aplysia californica | reverse complement strand
CACTCTTTACACCCTCCCCCTCCCACGACAGTCCCCCACCATCCACCCTTGACCCTCAATAATATATTTATAGAGACACCAACCATCCATGTCCAGCTGCTGCAGCGTCAGCAGCAATAGCTGTACTGTGAGAATAATAAACAAACAAATAAAAATAAACAAATAAAACCAAACAAATAAACAAACAAAACCATGAAAGTAAAAACCGGAACAACAGCTCCCACAGCAAAAGCGACAGTGGGAGAAACTTTTTTTTTAATTCCAAAAACAAACAAACAAAATAAAGGTCGACAAAAGACAACAACAACAGAAGCAGTCGTCAGAGAAACAGAACAGAAACAAAAAACCAAACATTCATTGTCTTCTCCAATCACCTCAGTCGTGAATCTCACACCCCGACTTCGGCACTGATATGACCTTATTGTTTTGCAAATGCAATAAAACTCTTACAAAATCTAAAATCTCACCCCGAATCGACGTGGGAAAAACTCCATGACACACTTGTGTGTCAATGATGACGCTTCCATGGCGCACCTTTAGATTGTGGTGACAATAAATTATTAAAATGTCCAAAAAGAATTACAATATATTCAATATACATTTCTTTCTTGCTTACTCTAAGAAATTATGAGGACTTTAATAAAGACTATTACCAGGTTATAAAATGTGTAGATGAGATTTGAATAAACAAAGAGATGGGAACTAAAGAATCAGAAGAATAAGTAACGGGCGTTTTCATGTGTCATCATACCAAACGTTTTCCCATTTTCTTTCTTTCTTTTTATTTTTCTCTTTAAAAAAATTTCATGTACTCTTCCCCACAGCTTGACAAGGTACACTGGTTCCACCTGTTGAAGGCCTTTCACATCATGGACATAGGTTAAACAAGAAAAACGGTTAAAATTATTAATATTCTTATTCTCAAACTCGAACTTTTAAAAGAAAAACATTTGAATTAATAATACTATTATTCTCAAACTTTCAAAAGATAAACGGTTAAATTATTAATACTATTATTGTCAAACTCAAATAAATTCTCTGATACATTCCTGCATTCCTCGCCTGGCCTGCATTGCGTTGAAAAGACTTTTGTATCAGGCACACAAAGCAGGAATCTTCAGGCTGAGTTGAGGATACATTGGGATATTGTAGACACCGGAATGCACCCTCGATGTCTTCTGTAAGCTTCCGGGGCTTAGTCAAACTGACACTTGAAGGTTGATTGAAACATCACCTGTGACCTACTACTGCGGGGAGAACACAGGTACCATAGTACCCTGAACTTGAGAAGAGAACGGTTTGAAGGGTCTTTTAAATCTTATTTTCTGGGGGCGTGGGGAAGGGGTTGGGGAGGGAGGGTGGGGGCAGGCATGGTTATTGACAATGTTCAACCTGTTTTTAA
>NW_004797287.1:1781726-1783023 GCF_000002075.1 Aplysia californica | reverse complement strand
ACGACACGACCCGACACGACACGACACGACCCGACACGACCCGCAATGGGCACCCTGTATAAGATAACTATCAACTTTGGACAAACCACGACAAAACGTCGGAGTCAACAAGTGATGGATGACCCAGCTGTGTCACCGGAACGTCAAAGCCCGCCAAATTTACAGCCGCACTTACGTTTTTCCAAGTGGGTAAATCAGATAGTGATGATAGAGATTTGGACTAACGACAGGGACCGGTAGATAAATGTGTGTGTGTGTGCGGGGGGGGGGGAGAACTGGAAGTCTTTCCCTTATCTAGTGAAGTTTTCTGCTCCGACTAAGCGGCTCTGAGTTGCTGATAAAAGAACAATATTGCCTTGTATCGAGGAAGCGAGGGTAAAAATACTACACGATGTACTTGCTGGATGTTGAGTAATAGATCAGAAAATTCCACTGATTTAATGGTTGCTTTTAAGTAGAGCTGGGCGAAGAATCGATTCCGGAACCGACTCCCATGATTAATGCTACGGAAGAAAAGTTCAGACTCCATTTTACGTAAACCAACGGTCACCACTTACTTTAATGATTAAAATTTTCTTCTATTTTTTAGAATTTGTTTTTTGAAAAATAAAAGTTGACGCTTGTAGAGTTCCGAAATCAAGGTTATCCTAAATCCTGAAGATGTTCGGAGCTAACCAGGTAACCACCGGAATAAATAATTAGACAGTAAGTAATTGGGTTCGGAGTCGATTCCTACAATTCTTAGCTTTCAAAAATTGGGAACCTAGCCGCCCAGTACTACTTTTAAGGACAAGCGGGCTAGCATAGATTTCAGGGCTTTCCAGAAATCTTGACCTTCACCAAAGGGTGGATATTGCCCTACCTAAAGAAACTGAACAAGGGGCAAAAATTATATCTTCGATTTTCTCAAGACAGTGCTGATCGGGATAGCCCCATCGTGCTTGAAAGAGACCAAATTTGGGTTGTGCTCGTGTGTGTGCCTACATTTATTAACACACAGCGACAAAATATTATCCAAATGGAAATTAAATTCTATAAATAGTTATATGAGTAGGCTAGAATTTTGTGGCTCTTAAACTGACACAGTTAGTCAATGGTCGCTTTTGGACTGGTGTATGGAGTGTACTGGATTTTGTCTTCACCATAGATAGCAGGGGACGTAAGTTTGATTCCTGAGTGAGAAAATATTTAATTTTGTTGTTGTTGTTGTTGTTGTTGTTGTTGTTACTGTTGTTGTTGCTGTTGTTGCTGTTGTTGCTGCTGTTGTTGGTGGTGGTGGTGGGTTTTTTTCGATCCA
>NW_004797287.1:1774918-1776841 GCF_000002075.1 Aplysia californica | reverse complement strand
TTTAGATGTTCGCTGACAAAACGCCTTTTTTTAGATGTTCGCTGACAAAACGCCTTTTTTTAGATGTTCGCTGACAAAACGCCTTTTTTTAGATGTTCGCTGACAGGACGCCTTTTTTTACAGTCCGTGGCAGAAAAAAGGCGTTTTGTCAGCGTTGCCCTGTATAGGACCCTACAATCTCAACAGTTGGTATACATGTAGTACTAAACAATATTTCTGGATACCACCCTGCCCACATAAAAGGCCAATGTTAATACATGTACAGTATAGCAGGGTTTTATTCAAAGTCTTCGTGCTCTTTAGAGTTGGCTGCCAAGAATAAACAGCTTGTGTGTTCTTAGCTCAGAAGCTATCACATTTTGAATTGCAATGTGGATGACCCTGGTTTAAATCCACGACAGGACAGTTCAGAATTCGATTGGTTATTTTTATATTATTTTTTGTTGTTGGAGTTTTTCAAGGCTCATCCCAAGTTATTAAAATAATACTATCCGAGATTGACTTTAATTCGGACACCACACCCTCTAAGACGACCGAGCATCATTTCTAAACCCGCACTTTAGCACACAGAAAGAAACCAACTATAGGCGCTGTATATATAGGCTTGCCTTCCTCTTAAATCTTATTACAAAATACATGAACATGAATGTTCATACAAACATGCTCTTTAGATTAATGCTAACTCATACTACGCAGACATTCATCCATTTACCAGGTACGATCATAACACTCACTATCATTAACTATCAATGACGACACGCACATCACACCGTGAACACAAGAATAGTCTACTATGTACTATATGTGATAAATAAGTTGCCAGAGCCACTCGTTTTATTATTGTTGTCGGGTCATTATTTACGTCAAGCCAGCATGATAACGGCTCCATTTCACCAGGAACAATGAATAAAAAGAGCAATGATTCTTAATTCACTTTATTATTTTTTTAAAAAAGAAGGCTTAGGCCTACGAGTTAGAACAACCCCTTTTGCCAAGCAAGCACGGTGGTAACGGCTTTATTTCTCCTGGAACGAGGAATGATAAAAGCGATGCTTGTTTAACTGTATATTTATTTTTATAGAAGGCTTA
Source organism: Aplysia californica (assembly GCF_000002075.1). Lineage (NCBI taxonomy): Eukaryota > Metazoa > Mollusca > Gastropoda > Aplysiida > Aplysiidae > Aplysia > Aplysia californica. The sequence continues at coordinate 1,775,752 of NW_004797287.1, read as the reverse complement.
AGACGATGCTTTGCTTGGTAACGGCTTCATTTCACCAGGAACAGGGAATGATAAAAGCAACCCTTGTTTATTGTTTGATTTTTTTTTCAGGAAGGCCTAACTATCAGTAACAGAAGTGAGCACAATGCGTGAATAGAGAGTAGTGGTTTGTATCTATGACACAATGACAGACTCACAGTCACAAGAAGCTCTCTTTTACAACTTAGCATCGCGTAGTAATTTCATTCATAACAAAGACTACATTCACGCATTCTCTACGAAAAGGAACCTCTCTCGCAGCATGATATCATAGCCCCACCTACTATCAACTCAACTGACAACTGTCGGCTGAAACAGTCAGTAGCCAGAAACTACTGATTCATGAATGTTTGCTTTGAGTAAATCCCCACGTCTGCTGTCTAGACAGCCGCCGGAAGTGGTGAGGTCACACTGCGAGGTCAGTCGGTGATGTAATCCTTGCACTACGAAGAGGTCATATTTCTGCGGTTGTCTCCCCTTGATAGTATACACCGCTTGCCTGTTCTCGTAGCCACACCTCAGTATAGTATCCGGTCACATTTAACGTCGCCAATTTTTTTGTTTCGTTTCTTTTCTTTCCAAATTCCAGCAGGAAAAAGTAGTGTCTTTGTATATTTGAGGGGCTATCCGGTAACATTTTCGTCCCCCTTACTTGTTATTCCTTTCTTTTCAACTGGAAAAAAGAAGCGTCTTTGTATACTCGAGAGAGACAAGCGAGTGATAAGGAAGTATGCAGCAAGCCGGAACCTGTGCCCTTCCTATATTTCATTTTTTGTTGTTGCGGGATTTGGTGGGTGGTTGGGGGGGGGGGGTGTC
>NW_004797287.1:1769505-1771625 GCF_000002075.1 Aplysia californica | reverse complement strand
ATATAATGGGTTTACTTGGGAGAGCACACATTTCTGGCTGTGAACTAATGATGGTGATATCTCTGTGAACCTTCTCAATCATCTCTCGCAACTCTTCTTGTCTTCATGTATCTATCTTTCGCCTCTATTGTATATGTTTATCTATCTATTTATCTCACATCACTGGCCTAGTTGGGTATCCCCCTCCCCTCAAAGCCCCCTTTATCCCCCTCCCCTCAAAGCCCCCTTTTGGACCCTTTCTTTCTCCCTATAACTTGAGTACTTTTTTTCTGAAAGTTTTTTTTTCTTGCTTCATTTGTTGTTCTTTTTTGGGGGATTATATTTTAAGCATTCATTTCTAGAAATAATGTGAAACGGGCCTCATTTATACAAAAGACAAACAGTTCCCATTAAAATTAGAAATGTACGTTCACAGACCTTAGGTGTAAGGATAAAATAAATGTACAACGAACATAAGGACAAAATATTCACTTGACATAGGGCGCCATTTTTTACAACATGGCAACTTCCATTAATAATTAATAGAAAAATCTGGCATGTGGACGACTCGACCTCGCACGATCCAAGAGTGGCCCTCCTGTGATGTCGAGTTGAGTGTGAAGTACCTACATTGAGTAGCGCTTTGACCGTGGGAACCTCTCAGAATGACGTGACGACGACACAGATGTTCAAAAGGATCGGAAAGGGCCGGGCTAATGTACGTTCTTGGGCGCACTAGAGTGGATCGATCAGTGACCGCGACGTTTTAACCCTATCCGTACGTCGTGTTTAACTATTGTATCCACACGACGTGGGGAACTCTGTGCCATCACTTTCCAAAGAGGAAATTTACTCATTGATCCTATCTGTACGCTTTGCATAACAGTCTGTCAAAATGATTTTTTGAGAAATACTGACAGTTTCAAAGATATCTTCGCACTAGGAGTATTCTAAAATGTGAAAAATACAACCCCGGGGGTACAAAATGACCCCAGGGCTTACGGATAGGGTTAAGTAACTGAGTTTATCAATGCGAGGTCCACTTCACAACTCATAGCAAACAGAACACCCTCCTATTACTACAATACATTCTTATACTGCTGGCTTCTGAGCCTCGAGAGATCACGCCTTTGTTTGAGGAGGGGAATTTCCGGACCCGAGATCTGAGGGATTTTCTCGGGAATTTGTGGTTAGTAGCTTGCTTAGTGGAGATTTTCTTCACCTGCTTTTGAAAGGCGGGGGAGGGGGGGGCTACGAGAGAGAGAGAGAGAGCTTGAGAGAGAGAGAGAGAGCTTGAGAGAGAGAGAGAGAGAGAGAGAGAGAGAGAGATATTTGTTTGTGTATCTGTGACACAGGTAAGAGCAGGCTTGTGACTGTTGTAGTGGTAGACAGTGACGTAATAGCGGGGGTCGGAAAAAGGGTAATATGGCCACTTTGTGAGAAAGCGTAGGGGTTAAACGTTCCTATCTCTACACGACACACATTAAGTTATTTAAGGGGCGGAACCTCCGAGTTTAGCGTCTAACTCCTACAGGATCAAGTCTATTAGATCTAAGAGCCTTGAACATTCCACAAAACGACCCCAGTTCAAGAAAGTCCAGTCGGGAATCCGAACCTGGGACATCCGATATTATTATAATCGAGCGTGATATCAACTGCACAAAAAAAAAAAAAAAAAAAAAAAAAAGCGCCCAGGCCACTTTGTGAAAGAACACAACAGGGAAAGAAACAAACTACCCGTGACGTTCTAGAGATTTTTAAAAAAATGAATGTGGAATACAGTACAGGTGGGAGCAGAACGAACTCAATCAACATTCTCTCTACTCTCTACAAAGAAATGGAACACAGCTCTTCTGCTTGCTTTGGCGAAGCGCGTAACTGCCACACCAAAGATCCGGCCTCCAATCTCTGTGATATATTTTGTACATCTGGCACATATCGCGTTCTGTCGTGGAACCAGAGTTGACCTTTCGACATGCTCTCTCTCTCTCTCTCTGAACAGCGCGGGAGATCAGGCGGACTGAAGGGTCATTGAGTGCGGGAGTAGACGATGTATGTATTCTGGCACAGTGGCAAGTTCACGACTCACGATCGAAGTTTGTCTACTCTTCTTCTTTTACTGTGACCTCCTCCCACCCCCA
>NW_004797287.1:1765556-1767094 GCF_000002075.1 Aplysia californica | reverse complement strand
CTTGTGCCACGATAGCCGCTTTGCGTCCTCAAACCTGGCTAGCAAACCGACCCGACCGTCCAATGGGCACCACGTATCAGGAAAGGTACTTTTTACACAAATGTTGTCATATCTTGGCCCCACAAATGTTGTCATATTTTGGCCCTGTGTTTGGGGACATGGAGGTTAATTCTAGAGGTTCCACATCTTCAATTTCCTAACAATGCTGCAAGGGATGTTGTTAAACCTGTAATATTAAAATTTGACATATTATAATGTTAGGCAGCGTGGAGAAATCAGGCACTCGTCCAAAGAACGAAAGTCAAGAAATTGGCATCTTTCCGGGGGTTGGGGAATTTTCTTCGAATTTTTGTTTTTTGGCTCAACACCTTTCATGCCCATTTAAGAGCACATTTCTGTGTGGATTTTACTGAAAAACGTTGATTAAAGGCAGAAAAGATGTTAATTTTAAGTTTCCACGGACTCTCAAGCTAAAGAAATAATTCGACTTTTGCGGCCATTTTCTCGCTAATTTGACCTCTGAACCAGATGACCCTCACCTCCTTCAATCACACATATGTCGACTTCTATTCAACATAGATGGATGTTATTTTCATCCAAAACACGGAAAATGGACAGGCTTTAAGATTAATGATACCATCAAGTCCATATGCCCAAAAATTGACGAGAGGCTGATTCCATCACGTCATGCCACATATTCCCTGTCTGTTCCCGGGATTTCGAGATCCTGAAGTCATACTTTCGTACACACAAAGGTGAATTAGTACAAACCAACTATGAGGAGAACACGGATATCCTTTTAATTAGGGCTGGGCGGCTAGGTTCCCGATTAGTGAAAGTTAGGAATCGTTGGAATCGACTCCGAACCCAACCACTTACTTTCTAGCGATGTGATTTCTCCCGGTGGTTACCTGATTGGCTCCGAACGTCTTCAGGATTTAGGATAACCTTGATTTCGGAACACTACGAAGCATCAACTTTTATTTTTCTTAAATACATTCTTTAAGAAAAGGAGAAAATTTTAATAATTACAGTAACTGGTAACCGTTGGTTTTATGTAAAAAGGAGTCGGAACTTCTCTTCGCAGCATTAATAGTAGAAATCGGTTCCGGAAATGATTCCTCGCCCAGCTCTATTTTTCATAATAAATAAGGATTTGAATCATGCTCCACTTTTGCTCTGTGCCGAACTCAAAACGTCCACCACATTCGTAGTTTCCTCTCAGCCTCCAAGCAGATGAATGAGTTGAGTTGATTCGCCCCTGACTCTACACAAAGATTAGAGATGAGGGGGAGGGGGAGGGGAGCAAGTGTGGCGGTGAGGAGAGAGAGAGAGTGTGCACACTCATAACTGATGCTCATCTCCTAGGAAAGCACTTGTCGGTGTTGCGTCAGTCAAGGTCTGGGCCAGGCTGATAAGTGTTTGCCACAGCCCAGTTATAAAGTTGTGACTGTAACCTCCTTGTGACTGGCACAACGGGACAAAGACGTGAGGCAAACAGAAGGGACGAGAAAAACAATAGGAAGTGACACAATCCC
>NW_004797287.1:1762245-1763576 GCF_000002075.1 Aplysia californica | reverse complement strand
TCTCTCTCTCTCTCTCTCTCTCTCTCTCTCTGCCTTAGTCAATATGATATCTATATTCTGAATTTTCTTGACCTCTCTGCTTTCCGTGGGGTAAAACATAGTTCACCGTCATTTACAGCCCGAAGCTTTTAGATTATTTGTAAATAGGGAATTGAAATTTTACTTTTTACCTGCACTTGCTCAAGTCGTGCCGTGCCAGAAGATAATAACAAGGGAAGTAATCATAATTTTTACAGGCAAGAAAATAGTTTTCTGTGTTCCTTCCCCTACACCATTAAACTTCCCCTGTTTTTTTTAAGTACATTACTTATTTTTAAATGAATCTCTCTCTCTCTCTCTCTCTCTCTCTCTCTCTCTCTCTCTCTCTCTCTCTCTCTCTGAATATGTACATGTGTGTGTGTGTGTGTGTGTGTGTGTTAGTTCTTTTTATGTCTTCTTTGTTTGCTTGCTTGCCAAGATGATGTTTATTTAACAATTTACTAACTCTTTTGAAATTTTGTCGCTTTTCCGTTGTACCTGAGTGAAAAGCATGAAAGCTTTCGAAACAACATAGTTTCTGCCGGAGCAGAGGTCAGTTTTTGACCTATAGTTGCAACTTGAGCACGAACAATAACAGCTTTTCAAAAAACCTCACAATGTTACAAGGGTCGTTAAATCTCTACAATTTCGCACATTTATTTTTAAGTGAACTAGAAAGTCTAAGATATGCCACACTTCCTCAAGAACAGAACAAGATAATTGTTAAATGGATACATTGGAATGTGAAGATCACATCACAGCATCCAACCATCACTCATTCATGACCCACGGTTTGTTCAGCACTGTGCCAGCTACAATTGAATGGGAATTGTTTGAGATCTCTAATTAGGGAAGAGAAATATCGAAATCCGAAGAACAGGCGTAACAACTACCATTATTTTTCAGTGTACTCAGGAAAAAAGTTGGGTCTGGACTCTCACTCTATGTTCTGACAGGAACGCTTATTTGAATGTGCATCTCAGATAAAACTTCCCGAATACAGAGATGTTGACTTGAGAATCTCGGTCTTTCTGCTGGGATGTTGCATCCATCTCAATCTGGGTTGACTTTTTAAGACAGGGTCGGAGCCCGCCTCCTAAATATGCGACATTTTGTCGATTGAGGCGTAAAACGCCTACACTGAAATACAAAGACAGAAACTGAACAGAATTAAATGATAAAAAAACCGGGAAAAGTACTCCAAACAACCCAAACCCAGGAATCATTTGTTGGAGATTCGAACCAAGCGCACCACTCTGAAGTCAAACTTTACAGGAATTATTGGGTTATCGACCGATGTCATGAAACCAATC
>NW_004797287.1:1759091-1762145 GCF_000002075.1 Aplysia californica | reverse complement strand
ATCTCTCACACAAAACAGAACACTTTGAACTCCGTCTTCATTTCTCCTTTCCGTATAATAATGACACTCGCATTTTGATCCCATAATAATAGTTGTCATACTTATACCAAAGATTCTCAATAGACGATCTTTGCTTATACCATCATGGAATCAGACTTCTACTTCCTTCTCTCCGATGGAGAACCTCCTTCCTGCCAGAGTTACGCCCCCGCACGCCCCTGCTGATCCAGCTATTCCCTACCCTTCATCCTTTATATCCCTCCGACTCCATTTTCACGCCATCTCCCAAGTTACGAGCCCAGAAGTACCTAAAGTTCAAAGTTCGCACGCAGGCTTAAACTGGCTGATGTATGGCGGGTAACAACACGCAGAGAGGCTCCCGCTGACTCCCGCTGGGATAAGAGGGTTTGGGTCACCCGAGAAGACGAGCAGACACGTCCAGGGGTCGGGGCTTGAACCAGGGACTGTAATCTATGATAGATGGATTCCACCCACCGTCTTATGTACGCTGACCCTTAATTCGATCTGTCGGTTTAACGCGATCGGCTCTGAGCAACAACCAAATAATATTATAAGAAACAATCAAACAAGACAATGTGCACCTATCATTTTTATGAATTTTATTTAGTACCCATTTTGTTCTATATGCCCAGACAAATAGATAATTGTATTCTATTCCTTGAATGATCATGGCCCGAAACAAGGATTATGTGTATGTAGCATTTAATAGGTCGAAACTGAAGAAATGCTTTTTTGGTGTTCTTGTTTAGTCCATATTCCTTTCTTTTTTCCTCTACTGCTTCTGTCTGTCTATCAATACTTATTTACCGGCCCTAGCTGGTCGTTTTCATTTGCATGCCAATGTGCTTCTCTTTACAACCAATAATATATGAGAAAACAACTGGTGTAACGACGAACAGTTGCAACACTTCTGTCCTCTAAGAAATCCAAGACCAAAAGTTTGATTTCTACTGCAGTATAATTGTTATCACTAACAAAAGCCACCCGACCCCCCCCCCCCTCAACCCAACCCTCCTATCCCCTTATAACAATAGCTCGTTCGTCAATGTCTGACAATGACCAACACATCCACAGAGGAGAATATTTGTCCAGCGAAATAGAAGAATTTGAAGAAATAGAGGTTAAGATGACTTGTGGCTTCTGCTGTGGCCGATGGAGCTAATTCTGGTCTAGAATAGATAGCCATGTTCTGAATATTTATAATCTCCTCTTCTATTTGGTTTCAGCATTTATTATTCGTGAAGCCTCACAATAATATAATGATTTGCTGCCAACTGTGAGTGCTGCTCTCCAGCTGGGTTTGTCAAGAACCAGGCTCCCCCGTGTCGAAGTACAAGGATCTATGCTGAAGTCCTTCTGAGACAACCAAAGGGTGTTTTTGTAGAGCAATCCTACCAGGTTACCATGACAAATTTCAGAACATGTCTGAAGATAATTCAAAAGCCGCAGTCTCCATACCTTATAGAACTAGAAGATATGACCATTGCTGAAGATTATCACAAAGTAAAGCCAATAGGAAGTCTGCACCGTTTCTTTTTGTGATGTAGGAAGACCTTTATACCATAACTTGTAAACTAACCCATCTGGACAGAAACAAAACCACAGGATGCATTCAACTAAGTCGCATAAAGTGGATAGTACAGAAGAGCTCTACTTAAGACAGAAGGATTCTCTCCATTCTTCTTGGGCCTGTTTTTATGGCGACTTGGGTTCAGAACCTTGATAAACCCTTAACCTTAAGCCAATAAAGCTCTCTGTCCACTTTCCCTAGCCCCTTTGAAACAGAATGCGCACCATTTACCGACTGAAGCGTCCGCATACTTGTAGGTAAACCTAACCCGCTGTGGAGTGCTGTGGCTTGGTCCGCCGACGTCATAGATCTTGTACTGCTCACCAGGGGGTACCTTTGTGACGTAGGATGGAGGGGGGGGGGAGGGGTGGGGGTAGATTTGTGGCGCAGACTCTGTGCCATGTGCCGGCCGTAACTGTCTTGTGTTTGGAAAATGTAACTGGTCCTTTAGTTTAGGTTTAATAAGAGTTTTACGGCACTTGCATCACAATAAGGTCATGAAAGTCCCGATGATAAGAGCTGTTACAAGAGAGTAACAAACACAAACAAGAAGGAGGGGAGATAAGGACGACAGACGTTTGATAGAAAAGTAGGAGAACAAACCGCACCAGAGCACCCGCCAACCTTCGTTTAGTACAGTTTCAATAAAAAGAAACGCATTGAGATGACAATGGACACTTAAGGGTAGGAAGGAGCCGGGCTGATTAACAGTAAGAACTGAAACGAAGAAAGAGCAAGAGTTATCAAGTAAGACTTATCCTCTGGCACCCACAAACCACCCATCACTCATAACCGTATGCAGTTACCAGCGCCGTTAAACAGTTACAACAAAAACAAACAAACCACCATTAAACTGTCCCTGTAGAAGGAACTACTTAGTAGTGTCTTACAAGAGATACAATAGGTTTTGAAAAGTGAATGGTCGCTTTTAAGGACACGGGGACTATCCCGAAAAATGCTGTTTTGAGAAAATCAAAGGTGAAGTTTTGGCCCCAGTTCAATTTCTTTTAAACACAAGGAGAGTTTTCTCTATAACAAACACATATTAAGTACAATGTACACACCAATGGAACCGAACTTTGAATATAGGTAGGGCAATGCTCACTTTTTGGTGTAGGTCAAGATTTTTGGAAACCCCCAAAATCTGGGTTAGCCCGCTTGTCCTTACAAGCGACCAACTGTATAGATTTAGAGACTTGAATCTTCTACAAATTAGTATGTTGGTCAGAAATGTGAACGTTGAGAGTAAACGCCTTTTAGATGTGTACCACCAAACAAAGCATATTAGATGTTTCTTAATTAATATCAGTTTAGAGCGAACGACAAATGTTTTTTTAACGGGTCTTTCGAAAATAAGTACATGTACTGAAATGAGCCAAATCCAGGAGCTCTCTATTTTATGTTTATCATAGGTATGTATGGGAGAGAGGGAGAGAGAGAGGGGGGGGAGGGGGGAAGGGGAA
>NW_004797287.1:1755687-1758991 GCF_000002075.1 Aplysia californica | reverse complement strand
GAGAGAGGGAGAGAGAGAGGGGGGGGAGGGGGGAAGGGGAATCAAGAGAAAGGGAACACGAGGCCAGCCAGAAAGACAGACCGACAAAAAGACAAACAGCTGGGCAGACAAGCCAGCTCATGGACAAAGAGAGAGATCAGTCGGTAAATAGAAATAGAAATGGCAGAGAGATAAAAGTCCCTGGGCTATCTCCACTTTGATGTGGCGGGGAGCTGGGGTCAGAGCGCGTGGCTATCATGTCCACGACCCTTGAGAGAAGGCAGAAGGTCTCTTTGAGCGCGAGAGCGTACAAACGGGCACTGGTAATGAACGTTGAAGAGCGAATACTGGATGTTGAATGATTATTGCGCGCCGTAATGAAGTGGCGCCCTTTCAGTGGAATGGTATGGTACTGAGTACTGTGAGTGGTTCAGGAGTCATGCAACTAACGTAGTAACTACACAACTTATATTATTATTTTGCTGTGAGATAAAGTGAGCTCTGAAGTATAAAAATATGTATCTGCCACCTTTGGGCGATCAAAACTGTTCATGCTGACAATGTTTCTGTGGTCCAAGCTGTAGAATCAGATACACTGTAGCTTGCAAAGAAGATTTCTTTTTATTACGCGTATACGTCTATAGCTCACTCTATTTCTTATGATTTCACGGAGCTCCAAGTTAAAGTGGGCCTTGATTGTTTGTCATTGTAAATATTTCGAGCCCCCATGGACACAATTTAGATAATTTCGAATGCGAGCTTTTCATCTTTACCTTTAAAGGGTTGAATGGGATGTAGCAACACTGTAAACAGACAAAAATGTTCGACCTAAAAACAGATCTTCCTAAGTGGGGATTGATCTCTCCCTTTCTGCATTAAGCACGAAATAGCCCAGCAATCACAACACAGATGGTAGGGAGATCTCTCTATGTAAACTGTGTGTCCAAAGGAAAGAACAAAAAGACACCGTGGAAGATACAGTAGTAGAGCATGTAAGTCTCTTTGGACACTATTTGTCTTACGACGCGGTGAAATCAGGCGCTTGCCAAGTTTTGGGCACGTGGGGCTATCGGTAGCATTGAAAAGCTTATTATGCATTTGCCTTGCTTTTTATCTTGAATAGAAGTTGAGACATTTGCCATTGAAGAAGGTGGGGCTAGCATGGTTTTCTGTGAGTTTTAGAGGTAAAATTAACAAGGAAAAGGTCACCAAAGTTGCGTAACTTTTATAGTTTGAGAGTCTTTGACAACCAAAATTGTACATATTATTTTGTGCCATTAATCAACGTTTTTCAGTAAAATTCACATGGGAATGTGTTGTTAGATTGACATAAAGGGTGTTGAGGCCCCCCCCCCACAAAAAAAAAAAAATATATAAAAAATTCGGTAAACTGGCTGAAAATTGCCGGTATCTCCGATTTCCTTATTTTGACAAGCGCCTGATTTCACCAGGATGCATCACAAAGAACAATTGACTTAGTTTGGGGTAACCATTAGTTCCGGAATCTTTGGTCCGGGCCAGCTGCTGCCGATCTCTCCGAGTCCAAGTGGCGTCGTCAAGGGGAACAACTCCCGGGGCCACACGTGCACCGCTAGATTACCGCCCCTTACTATGTCCCTCCAAGTAATTGAAGTGGCAATTCGCATATCCCTCCAACAGGATGGTCATTGTTGAAGTAGACGCTTTTTATGTAAGTGTGGAATTAGTTCTGATTAGCTTCTGATTTAGGTTGAAGGAGGGTTTCAGAAACGTCAAAAGACTTTACGCTCGCTAGGAAAGGAAACCAAAGATACTTTACTTTACTCGTAGGGTACCGGTATAGTATCCTTGAGGAAACTATGTTAGACTTCACTTCCTGTCCCATGTTGGAAAGATTTAGACTTAGGTTTGAAGAATTCGTCGTTGGTGCTTCATCTAAAACAACCTACAACTTACAGTGCAGCTGGTAACGATTCCCGAAAAAAACAAAAACATGCTAGACTCACCGTCCTGTTCCATATTGGAAAGATTTGTGCATGAAGTCGATGGGGAATTGTTGTGGGTTGTTTTGTTTTTGGGGGGATAGACGTAATATTGAAAATGTTATTTAATTTTTCTATTTATTTGTTGTTGTGGGGTGGGGGGGGGGAGGGCAAAAGTTGTGTGTGTACAGGTTTGTGCCTGTCTTCCTGTCTTGTCTATTTTCCTGATCTGCTCGGTTTTTCTCTTTCTGCTTTCTGTTGCAAAGTTGTCTGACCTACAACCTGTACCTCTTCTCCTTCAGGAGTCAGGTATGAGGCAGACATTGACGATCATGGTACCCCACTCCTTCCTGCCGTCTGTCTTCCTGATCAACTCTGTTTTTCTCTTTGTGTTATTCGTTCTAAAGTTACCCAAGCCATTTGCGTATTATATGTTGTTCTTTGTCTTTCTCTGCTCCTTTCCCCCTCCATCTTTCCACATAGCAGCAGTTTCTCTAGTCCCTCTGATCTATCTATGTGGCCAGAGAATCTCAATTGTCTTTTTCTGAAGGTTTTGAATGATTGAACTTTCACAACCTGTCATTTGGGGCACTTCTCTTTTTGTTCTCCTCTCAGCCCAAGAGATGCAGTGGCACCTGTAGTGGAAGTTATTTACGTCCACATCGACACAAGTTAAATCTTTTAGAAGGTGGGCTTTGACTCAACAAGGGTTGAGAGGGATACAACGGCATGGCAGAAAACCGAGATATGATTTAAAAAATAATTCTTCCCACCCGGGAATCAAACTCGGATCTTCTGCGTGGGACGCCGAAGCACCTGATAACTACACCACAAACGCCAAGTAATATAAAATATATTGTAGCACACACAAATCTGTTAATGAACAAATTGCACACCAAGTATTATCACTATTACGTCTCTTTAAAAGAAACCCTATCGAATTAAGACACAATTCTTTCTTACATGGAACAGGACCGGAGGGGGGGGGGGGGGGGGGGGGTGGAGACGTTCTAGCATCGTTTTTCGGGAATCGTGTTAAAAAATAATATTCATTGTCTCATTAATCACGTGATAAGTAGGCCGCCTACATGTCATAAAACTTGCACTCGTCGCGTGGAGAGATGTAGAGCTCACACGAGTCATACATCATGCCTGACACAGGGGTGAGCAAATCACAGAGACAGGTTATGAGAAAAGTGCACACACATTAACCTTTTACCGCTAGAGAACGGTGTTAAACATTCAGAACTTTAACATTCGGAATACGTCACACGTACAATGAACGTCCGCGCGGCTTTTTATGAATGAAATCTAGAGAGGGTGAGCACGGGTGTAGGGCGTGTGAAGGACGGGAGTTAGTGTGT
>NW_004797287.1:1752934-1754079 GCF_000002075.1 Aplysia californica | reverse complement strand
GGGTGGGCGGTTGGGTGGGTGGAGGGGAGTAGGTGAGTGGATGGGTGGGTAGGTGGGCTATGCACTCGTTGGATGGACATGCAGCTTTGCGTGCTCAGATCTATTTCAGCTGGGAGTTTTCCAGAATCAGATACTTTTCTGTAGCTATCTTAAATCTTACTCTCATTTAGCTTTTTTTCTCAACGCAAGTATTTTTAAGCACCTATTAACACAATTAAGATTATTAAGGAGGCTGGCCTCAAACCTTGCTGCTAGTGCCAATCTGAACTAATAGGGATACTACATCTCAACAGAAAGGCCGAGATCATCATCATCATCAAGTGCGAAACCAGCGACAGACATCGGCGATCATGGTTCTCCATTCATTCCTTTGCTCGGGTGCTCTTAAAAAAGCTACCTTTTCCTGATCTTTTTCAGTTACCCATTTGTTTAGGTTCCCTAAGTAGGTTGCTCTTGGCCTACCCCTGCCTCGTTTGCCCTCAATTTTGCCAGTGAGAGCTAGATGTGCAAGACCTTTTTGTCTATTCAGGTGTCCCAAAAACTGTTTTGTTGTTTCCTGATTGTTTTTAACATTGAGCGTCCCACGTTGGCTTCATCAGGCACTACCTCATTTGAATTCTTTTCCTTCCATAATATTCTCAGCAGTCTCGACTAAGAAACCACATTTCTGTTGCTTCTATTTTATTTTCACTGTCTTTATAGTTACTCGATAAATATTTTCCCCACAATGGAATCAAACACGAATCTCCTGCGTGCGAGGGCGAAGCGACACACTTCTGCACCACAGACGCCCTTTATTCTGTGACGACCTAAAATACATTTAAAAGGAACGTAAGATAATACTATGAATATTGAGACGTTTGTATTCAACGTCCACCCCAGAACGGATGTGGCTAAAACTGGGGAGAGTTTTCAAAACTCCACGTTTACCCTAAATGTAAGAAGTAAATTTAGGAGGTACAAGCGCTGCTGAAAATATACGCGTGCGGGGCAGGAAGGATGCGCCCATCATATCATTTTCCAGTAAACACTCTCAAACAGTCGATGTATAGCTAAATATTTAAAAAGATCTAGAGTAGTTGGATTGGTGATAAATGGAAAGAGGTGTGGATGTGTATGTGGATGGAGTTTGGGTAGTTTGGGGG
>NW_004797287.1:1748912-1750900 GCF_000002075.1 Aplysia californica | reverse complement strand
CCTGTCACCTCAACGGTCGAAGGGTGACCCCAAGCGAGATTGATGCTCTTAGCACTCGGAGCTGCAAACGCTAATGAAGTGTACGCAGACATGCCCCCACTCCACGCCTGGATGGCCGATAGATTTCTTGTGTTCCCCACGCAACAACACACACACACAGAGGCAAGTTCTGCTGGGTGTGAGCTATAGTATAGATCTACGCCTCGGTGACTACGGGGGTTTTTCTCTGCGAGAGAGAGACTGAGAGGAAGGGAAAGACCAATGGGCTCTCTCATAGTGATTGTGTCCTCTGGGGCTCAAAAAGGTCCGTTTTCAGAAAGTTGGTCGTACTAGCGCCCTGTGGCGTATCCGCAAGACGTGTGTTCGATTCCTAGTTGGGAATTCTATTCTATCGAACGGCTTTTGTTGATTTTTTAACTTGATAAAAGGCTGGCCGGCTTCATAAATAAATTCAATTTTCGATAGGGACATAAGACTATACGTAAAAACAGCGTCTGTGACGTAAATGTTGAACTCTTTGCTGTTGTACACACAAGACGCGTGTTTGATTCCCAGTTGGAAATTATATTTTATTGAGCGTCTTTTTTAAAAAACATGATAGAGGCTAGCTTGCCTCACAAATTATTATTTCAATTCTGGATAGAAGGGATATTAAAAAAAACTATCCGTAACAGCGTCTGTTGTGCAAACTCTTTGCTGTTTAACAACGCAGAATACGAGTATTCGATTCCTGATTGGGAATTCTATTTGTTTTAGTGAGGTTTTACGGCGCTCGCAACTGCACAAGGTCATATGAGCTCAAAGGGGTGGATGTCAACAGAGAAGTCCAACGGGGAATCAGGCTTACTCTGCTCACCTCCCTTGCCTCAACAGCACAAAGGGAATTCTATTATCGAGTGGGTTTTTTTTTAACATGATAGAAGGCTGGCTTTCCTCATAAATAATTTCAGTTGTGGATAGGGACGTAAAACTATCCGCAATAGCGTCTGTGGTGTAAAAGTTGAACTCTTTGCTATTGTATCCACAAGGTGTGAGTTCGTTTCCCAGATGGGAATTCTATTATCGAGTAGATTTTTAAAAAAACATGATAAAAGGCTGGATCGCCTCTTAAATAACTCCAATTGTGGATAGGAACATAAAACTGTTCGGTCGTAACCAGAGATTTAGGCTGTAGGACTCAGCGTCTGAGGTGTAAAAGTTTAGCTCTTTTGGAAAAAAATCTGTATAAAAAACTAAGCTGTTCCTTCTTTCTGAAAATGCCCCCAAAACTGCATGTCTACAAGTGTCGCCAATGTACCAGAATGATCGTCTTCCGGGAGTTAAACAAGCCGTGCTCAAGAACTCACGGTTTGGAATTCTAATCAGTTTCATCCACACAATAGCCCAGCGTGATACCAGCCGAACTTACGGCGTTCTTCTATCTCCTATCTCCAGAAAGAAAAAGGAGCTCTGTTTGTTGCCTGAAGTACAACACTTTGTGTGTGTTGTTTGGTCTCGCATTTCGACACCTTATATCGAGAGAGTTTGTTTTTCTTAATTTGAAACGGATGGCTTAGATAATGTCTGTGGATTTATAGATAATCACTGGGGTATAGAAGGGATTATGCGTTAAGGCAACTTTTGAGTCACCGGTTTCTACATGCGTGGTGGTAAATAAAGAGAAATAGTAATAGAGATTCCTGATCCAATGGCGAGAGAGAAAGAAACAGGGGGAGATAGATAAAGAAAGAAAGAAAGAGACAGAGGTAGAGAGAGACTTTAGATCGACGCTTTCATTGCTCAAAAGAGACAACGCAACCTCAAAAAAAGTAAAATCAAACGAAGATCCAGCCCGGCAGGTGATAATGAGTCATTATCGTTGTCATCAATGGAATACCGTCAGCTGAAACCAGTTAAGATCATGGAGTCTTTGTTGAAACAAAGAGAGGGGCTGAAGGGATTCTTTCTGAATCTCCTTGGCATTTTCCCCCACATTTTTTTCGGGTTGG
>NW_004797287.1:1747518-1748812 GCF_000002075.1 Aplysia californica | reverse complement strand
GTGTGTGTGTGTTTGTGCGTGGTTATGTGTATGTATGTGTGTGTGTGTCTGTGTTTGTGCGGGTTTATGTGCGCGTGTGAATATGTGTGATTTGTTCGTTCCTGTGAATGTGAGCGCCTGTGTGTGCCTGTGTGTATGCGTATGCCTGTGTGTGTGTATATACGTATGAGTATGTGTGTGTGTGTGTGTGTAAGCATGTATGAATGTGTGAGTGTTTGTCTGTGAGGTGTGTGCGTGTGCGTGCGTCTGGGTGTACATGTGCGCCCCCGTGCGTGCGTGATTGTGTGTTTGCACGAAGTAGCATTGCACCGGTTTTCTACCCCTCTATTTACAAAAGACTGCTGTCAAGACATCCTGTCTGTACCCCCCAAAAAAAGAACGACAAAGCTTTTAAAGCTACAACCTTGCCGAGATAACAAAATCTGTTCTAACCCTCACAAGCCAATCGAACGGATTTTTCATTCGGTATTTAATCCGAATAGGGCTTCAGACGTCAAAGTTTCAGTTTGTTTCGTGTGTTGGTTTTTTGAGGGGCTTTTTTGTTTGTTTTTTTCATTTGAAGAAAATAGCCTTCAGCTCAAGAACATGGAACACAAATACGTTTGATTAAGTGCAATTCTTGAGGAAAGAAAACACAAACCGAAGCAAAAAGTTGTGAACTCGTAGAAGATTGACAGGTAAATACGTCCAATTTTGTGGACTTTTGTACTGTCAGGTAAATACGTCCAATTTTGTGGACTTTTGTACTGTCAGGCAAATACGTCCAATTTTGTGGACTTTTGTAGTGTCAGGTAAATACGTCCAATTTTGTGGACTTTTGTACTGTCAGGTAAATGCGTCCAATTTTGTGGACTTTTGTACTGTCAGGTAAATACGTCCAATTTTGTGGACTTTTGTAGTGTTTTGTTTTGTACTTTCACACGAAAACGCATCAGTTTTTTTTGTTGTTGTTGTTTGTTTGTTTGTTTTGCTTTGTTTTGTTTTGTTTCGATTTCAGTTTCTTAATGTTTTTGCTTTTTGTTTTTTGTTTTTGTTGTTTTTTTACAAAAAAACCCAGGTCAATTTCATTCTGTTTTTTGCTTTGTTTGTTGTTGTTGTTTGGTTTCTTTTTGGTTTGTTTAATCTTTACAAGAAAATGCGTCAATTTCTTTGCGGTTTTGTGTCAAGAAAACCCATACATGTTCTTTCTTTTGTTGTCTATTTACAACAGGACAACGTAACACACAACCCCCTTATGTCAGTCAGGCATTCCTCGGGGTGAAGAAAAAGGGGGGTTGGGGGAGGCATGGAAGAT
>NW_004797287.1:1744093-1745273 GCF_000002075.1 Aplysia californica | reverse complement strand
CACCACCACCACCACCAACAAACCACCACCACCACCACCACCCCCAGCACCACCAACTGCCACCACAGTTTCCCACCTTTGTCCTGTCATTAAGCCACACCACCAACAAACCACCACCACCTGCTGACAGTCCGCACCTTGTCTCGCTGACCGTTAATCCGCCTCTGTCCTCTTTTGTCTCCCCTTTAAGCCAGGTCCCGTCTCATCTCACGCCCTCTTGATCCCCTTGAGCCGCGCTGCAAACATCGTTACCCACCGACTCTCGGGGTAATGCACGTGCATGCATAGCGCACTGAATGCAGCAGCGCACAGATGTCGCGCGCGTGGATGAGAGGATGAGTCCCTGGTGAAAATTGGGCTGGAGGGGGGGGGGGTAGTTGTACTAGAATTACAAAGTTCTATCTGCTAAGAAAAAGCAACCTTCCAAAAAGGTTAACAGATAGGCCTACTTACAAAAAAAAGAAAAAAGAGTACTGAAAACTGAAAAGTTACATCAAGCCAATGCTATTATAAAGGTGCGAAACGTGGACAATTAATAGACTGCTGGAAAGAACTATTGAGGCGACAGAGTTGTGGTTCATGAGACGCATGCTGCGTATCACATGGACAGCTAGAAAAATAAATGAAGAAAACTTAGTTGAAGCAAATTGGAGACGACAGTTTATGACGAATATACGAAAGCGACAGGAAAATTTCATTGGACACACAATGCGGAAAGAAGCATTGGAGAATATTGTAACAACAGGCAAGTTTGATGGAAAGAGAGGCAGAGGTAGACAGAGGGAAAATATTATACTGGACAAATTGACAACATGGCTGGAAACAGCAAGAACAACAGACACCATCGCTGCAACGCGAGACAGAGTGAAGTGGAGGTCCATGATCGCCCACGCCAGTCGACAAGGCACTGGATGATGACGATGATCTGCTCAGTACCTAGTTTTGAGAAATTTGACGTCAATTTTGTTTTCAGTTTCAAAACATGTCAAGTATTTTTTTAAAGGAATTCTTTGAACATCTTGATAACGACTCCGTAAAATCTTACGAATTTGATCAAGTAGATTGAACATGGCTTTCTGATCTTATGGTTTTGGTAACTCAAAGCGGTCAAAAATGTCAGATACAACTTTGTAGTTCTGCATTAGCAAAGTGACATGAGAGCACTGATAATTGTGTGTGG
>NW_004797287.1:1740136-1743993 GCF_000002075.1 Aplysia californica | reverse complement strand
GGGTATGGCCAGCCGGCTGTTACTGTTACAGTAGTTATCCCCCCGTGTTCACCTCGTGTTGACTCTCCTATCTCTGTTGGGGCGTCCGTGTTTCCCCGGGTGACATAATTAGCCTCGTTTTCACACCCGTGAGTGAGTTATCAACTTCTCGGGGGTCAGCAAAGTTTGTGCTCGTCTTCGGTGACCTTTTCACCCCTCCCGTGTCTCCAGTATTGTCTCGTGTGTCTGTTTGTGTGTCCGAAGGGGCTGACCACCGGTCAAACAGACATCCTCTGGGTTCATTAAGGTGTGAGAAGATTAGTCTTGGTTCACCCGCGAGCTGACAAACTTTCTCCGCCTTTTTTTACGCTTGAGTGAACAGGAGTGGCGAATTTTGTCCCGTTGTCTTTATTCTCGACATTTTTCTTTTCGTTTTTTTTTTTTGAGTTTCTTATTTCATTTCAACTTGTGCTACTTCTATGATGCGATAGGTTTTAGAAGTAACGGTGTAATTTCTTTTTAATTTTAATTTAGTTGGGTTGTTTTTTTTTGGGGGGGGGGTTAAAATAGGGGTTTTACGACAACTACACAGATGAATAAAGGGCTGATCTATTTATATTTAATTGATTTATTTAAATATATTTTTATCTATTGATGGAATCATTGATCGATTGATTGACTGATTGATTGACTGATTTATTTATTTATTTATTTTGGAATTCAGCGAGACTTCAAACAGAGTTAAAGAAAGCTACAGCAAGAAGATCTTCCAAGAACACACCGACAAACTGACCAAAGGCTGCAATGATCACAACAAGGAGATCAGAGCAAACAAAAAACCGAGGTGTTGAAAATCAGAAAACATTAGACCGACTAAACATCAAAGGTGACTACAGTAAAACCACGCAAGTTGAAAAGTTGACATACCTGGGAGGTGTGTTTACTCAAGACAGAAAGATAGACGAGGAGATAGAACCAGATATTTCTTTTTAAGCCAGGGCTGTAACTTAATAATTGACATCATTAAAAACAATTTTTATTCACTTTCTCTTTTTGGTAAGTGTTTTACGGCGCTCGCAACTGCATAAGATCATACGAGCGCGCGGGACGCATGAAACAATTACAGTTGGTAGGACATTTTGAATCTTGCCCAGGGTGGCGGCCGAAGCCTATTTTTATCGATTTGAGAACACTTTAACTTGAACTTGTAAGCCTCGAGAGCTCCCTCACCATTACTTTCACATTCCAACATTGCAGTGGGAACAAAGCCCCAGCTCATTCACAGTATCTTTTTACCGACCTATGGCTACCACCCCAAAAATGGACAATAAACAAGAGTCACCTAGCTTGGTAAGATAAACGTCTGTGAAATAAGTTGCTCAAGTAAATGTAATGTTATGTTGTTTTAGTAAGGTTTTACGGCTCTCGCAACTGCATAAGAAATGTAATGTTAAATTTAAATATCACAAGAAGAGACCGGGTGAAAAACAAGATAGCCAAAGAACAAGTTGGCTTATCTCCCAGATTGGAGTTGTCCCCGCGGGTACATAAAGAACGTAAAAAATAGTTTGGATATCTGCTGTCAACGGACACTCGATAAATTTGTATGTTCCCCTCACAGGAATGAAACTCCTAACCGCTAACCGCAAACGTCGGTCGTAACGGTTTGTTCCGACAGGCAATACGATTAATCAAGAATAATCGCTTACAATATTACCCCCCCCCCTCCAACCTAATTCAAAAATGAAAATGCTTGTCTTACAATCGGAGTAATGTTGGATAAAATCGCAAAGCAAGGTCTCCGTTCTTGAAGGGCAATTTAAGGGTTGCTGTGGCGCCAGATGTTATATATAAATTTGCACCGTTTTCTTTTTCGTCTTCTTTTTCATCTACCCCTCCTCCTCCTCTTCCTTCTCCTTCTCCTCTTCCTCCTCCTCCCGCTCCCTCTACCCCTCTTCCTCCTCCTCCGTCTCCTCCTCCTCCTCCTCCTCCTCCCACTCCCTCTACCCCTCCTCCTCCTCCTCCTCATCCTACGCTTCCTGATAACAATGATAACGAACTGACATCTGTAAAGTCACAGCAGAGTGCAGAAATAAACAGCCACCTGTGGACATTGAGGGAATGTCATCAAATCTTCCTGACAGAACGTCATTGTACCTGTTCATAAACAGTTCGTGTCATAAGAACTCTTCCCGCACCCTCAACAGTCGAGAGACCCTGCACCACAAATTGGGTATGATAATACGGCGGAGAGTCTCCACACATCCCTTTTGTTCCCCTAAGAAAACAGTCAGTGACGTGTCGCCATTAAAGCTACCCGAACCAAAAGATTCCCTACTACCGAACAACGACGGAGGTGCGCACTAACGATTCGGGTAACAATTAGATGGCAAGCCAAACAGTCCCCCCTTTAGCACTTACTCGAAGACTTCACATCCACCCGAAGACAAGCATTCACTTTCTTCCTTGACACTCCAATTCTTTTGTGAGCCCAAATTGCGGAGAGCTGGGTCAGCACAGAGTGGCATCCCCTGAATCCTGGTCCCGCTGTGACGTAAGCTATGATCTTCTCCCCCTCTTCCCTGAGAGAGCTCCACATTTTTCTCCTGTCAATTAGCGGCAATTTTCGGGTCCACTTGAGCTGGACATCGGGAGACTGGACCGGACAAAACAGAAAAGATACTCTCGCGGCCAGCTCCTAGCATTGTTCCGGTTTTTTCTTGTCTTGGTCAATCCTATTACCCCAGATCATCATAGGGATCGTGCAACTGAAACAAAACTGCGGTTAAAAAACAAAAGAAAATTTATGATATACATTACTATTACATGTAATCATGTATTTTATTTATTCTTAATGTAGGTATCCTTTACTTACTACCACATTTAAACTCTATAGATCATTTAGACAGCGGGGTTTGACCCTGCCCCTACCAGTTAGGACTAACAGTTTCTGAACAGAACACAACGCCCCAGCAGATAGACAGAGATATACAATACAAATCAACCCCACTCAGATATCGAGGTCGTTTCCTCTGCGTACGACGGTGAAGTGTCTAACTGCTAAACTGCGTACTGTGACAAAACATCTCTTTCTTATTCCCCGCAATTTTGAGACATCGGCGGTTTTCTGTTTTCTTGTAATATCTGTTGAGCACAGGGGATGATATGTCTCCTCAGGGTGCGATATCAACCGTTGATGTACTGGACAAAATAGTATAAATATCAATATAAGAAAAATGCAAAAAGCTGGGTTCTCGAAATTTCTGTGAATAGGAAAATTGAGTTTTGTCAGAGAACATGAGTAAACCTCAGACTCCGGTCAGAACTAGGACAGAGATCCTCAATACAAATCAACTCCACACAGAAATCGAAGTCGTTTCCTCTGCGTACGACGGGGAAGAGCCTAGCTGACAAACCTCAGACGTCGGTCAGATCTGATACAGTGATAGAAGTCTGTGTAGGTCTAAAGTGCGGGCCAAGCTGCCGGGAATCTTGCTAAGGGATTCTCTCTCAGACGACTATGTTTAGTTTGGGCGCGTTTTTATTCTTTTAGATTTAAAGCCACTTTCAATACAGCACTGTCATTCAAGAGTCGGCTGATACGAAATTAACGTCTCTCCCCGATAGAACCGACCCAATCAAGTTATGATCTTTGATGACTCCCCAAACTACCAAAGTTCCTCGATTCTCCGTTGAGGATATGAAACAGGGACATGCACATCACTGACTAGCCTTGCAACAGATGAACCCCTGGCGAAATTAGTGCTGAAATTGTTTTATTTGTTAAAACATTTTCAGCTTTCTCAAAATTGTTCGTTTAGGGGGAAAAGTGAAAAACAAAATCTCCAAGTTTAGATGAAAAGCTCGATTGACTACAC
>NW_004797287.1:1738271-1739342 GCF_000002075.1 Aplysia californica | reverse complement strand
CCCCCCTCCTGCTCCTCCCCCCCTCTCTCCCTTCCCCTCCTTGCTCGTTCTTTTATCCTTCTCACGTCACCAGGAAAGGGATAACTTGTTATAGACACGGAGAAGGAGAGGAAAGGGTAGGGAGGGGAAGGGGGGTGAGAGGATTGGAGAAGATGGTGAGAGGAGGGGGGAGGGGAGACAACCTATGAATAAAAGAGGGGGGGTGAGAGCGGGAGGTGAGAGCGGGAGGATGGAATAAAAAGGAAAGTGAATAGAAAGAATATAACATAAAGTAGAGGTGTGTGAGAGAGAGAAAGAGAGAGAGAGGAAGAGAGACAGAGATAAAGAGAGAGAGAGAGAAAGAGAGAGAGAGAGAAAGAGAGAGAGAGAAAGAGAGAGACAGAGAGAAAGAGAGAGAGAAAGAGAGAGAGAAAGAGAAGAGAAAGAGAGAAAAGAATAAGAGACGAAGAGGAGTGAAAGAGAGAAAGAGAGCAGAAGAAGGTATAGAGAAGAAGAAGGCCACCTCAGCCGTTCAATAAGCAGAGAGCGTAGTGGCCGATAATTGCTGACACAGCTCCACACAGAGGTCAGGTATGTGTTGTATTGGCTGTAGTGGGGCCAGGGAGTAGGTTAGGAAATTCCCAAGACTATGACGTGACGGGTGACGTTTTGTTACTGAAAACATCGTGTCGTCGTATGTGTCCCCTTCCCCCCCCCCCCCCCCCCCTCTCTCTCTCTCTCTCTCTCTCTCTCTCTCTCTCTCTCTCTCTCTCTCTCTCTCTCTCTCTTTACTGGTCTCATTCCAAAATCAGCAAGGGGGACGAAGAAATATGGACCCCTTTGTCGTCAGATTCCCCCAAAAGACAGTGTTTTGAGGACAAGAAAAAGATAAACGCTCGCTATAATGTTCTGCTCTTCCAGTCTGCGCCACCGCCCGCCCCCCCCTCTCTCTCAATCCCTCTCTCTCTATCTCTCTCTCAATCTCTCTCTCTCGCTCTCTCTCTCTCTTTCTTTCCTTCTCTCTCTTCTCCTATCTGTCTATCTATCTATCTATCTATCTATCTATCTATCTATCTATCTATCTATCTATCT
>NW_004797287.1:1733785-1737524 GCF_000002075.1 Aplysia californica | reverse complement strand
TGGGTATGTTGGTGGGAGGGGGGGGGTGGCATGCATTTGTCTCTCCATCCACTTTCCCCTATATTGGATAAGCTATAAGACGTCATTCCATGTCTTTCCACTTGTCTGTACATCGTTCATTGTGACTCTTAGTTTAGTTGTAGTAAGAGTTTTACGGCACATGCAACACAATGGGGTAATAAGGTCATATAAGTGCCGAAGATTAGAGGTGTTACAAGGGAGTAACAAACACAAAAAAGAAGGAAGGGAGATAAAGACGATAGACGTTTTATAGGAAAGAAGAAGCAAACCACATCAGAGCACCCACCAACCACCTACACTGTGACTCTTCCCCGGGTTTCCCGTGGCCTTCCTCTTGATCTCTTACCTTGTGGATTCCAACCCAATCCAACACTTTCTTTATTATGCAACTTCTGGCTTCCTGACGGTAAATCCAATCCATCTCTACCTCCTTCTTCTCACTTTACATCCCACAAGGCTCTGTCGTATTCTTTTTTTTTTTCTTTTTTTGTCGTGAGGATAATTTTTGTTCTAAAAATGCACCGTGTCTCTAAATATTGAGCATATAAAATTGTGTTTCGTTCATACTTTTGCTCTCAGAGTCAGAGATTTTTGGTCTCCTGTTATTCTCAGCTTTGTAGTAAATGTAGAGTGTGTGTTTAACTATGTCGCCCTTCAAATAAAACCTTAGGACATCAGTTGCCCAAGCTCAGAACGCTATGTCTATAAACTGTTAACTATAAACCATAAACTATAACTATAAACTATAAACTATAAACCACAGAAGCTAATACTGACGTTTATTTGTTTGCTCTCAGTGACTCTCTCTATCTCTTTCACCCTCTCTCTGTCTGTCTTAGCTTCAACCTCTCTCTCTTCTCTCTCTCTCTCTTTCACCCTCTCTCGCTGTCTTAGACACTTCCCCCTCTCTCTCTCTCTCTCTCTCTCTCTCGGTGATGTGTGTTTGCGTGTGTGGAGAGGGGGGAAAGGGGAGGGGGGGAGTTGTATGTTAACGCGTGAGTGTTTGTATTTGTGTATATCTGCTTGTGTGTGTGTTTGTCTATCTGTCAGTATCAGAGTGAGCGCGCGTATCATGTATGATCAATTGAGCAATCTGGCAGACTTTACTGTCTCCCTTGTCCACAAATCAAATCCCAGCATTCAGTACACCACTGGACAGACTTCACAACGCAACCTCTATAAACCACAAACCACTGAAGCCAAAACTACGGATTTTTATTTTATGCGTTTGCCCTCAGTGACTGGGCAGGCGACAGAGTCTGATGCGAGAGCTTATAGCGCCGTAAAACATCGTTTGGAGCGAACATATGTTGTGGGAAGTGAGAGGTGAGAGGTGAGGCCACTCACAATTAACCCTTTTTCCGCCTGAAAGAGCTGCCATGCTTGACCTCTTCATTTTAAGCAGGCATTACGTACGACATGCGAGGGCCGCCCAAATGTTTCACAGGCTTTAATGTGGGAACTGATTTCTTTCTGTTTATCTTTCTTTCTTTCTTTCTCCATTCGTTTATTTCCCCACTCCTTTTATTGTTCTGTCCTTCATTTCTTTTTTTCTTTCTTTCTTTTTTCCTCTCTTTCCTAACCATCTCGGCTGCTTTTACTCTAATGATAAATCGTTTTATTGGCAGCCATTCTTGGACAAAGTTGTGGTAGGGTGAAGTAGCGCGTTCGTACTTGGTAGTTATGATTTAACCGCTCTCATTTATCTAAACTGAAGAATCCAGTTAAGAAACAAACAAACTAACAAACAAAACAACAATAGCAGCAACAACAACAACAACAAAACAGAAAGAAACAACTCCAAACCAAGTCAATAAATGAATACATGTAACCTATTTCTTTAAAGTAATAAACAAAACAAACAGCAAAAACAACCAATCAACACGAGACACCCGGGATACCAGTATGTAGAATGATTTATCTCAAACTGTAAAAAGCGCTCCAATTCTAACAAAGACTGCCCCTATCTGCGACTTGTTTCTTTATTCGCATCAAACGCGAAAAAACACTTCGTTCTACACAATGGAACAGTTGAATTGATTCAATTGATAATCACGTCTAAATATTTGGATTTGGAGATAAAATTGAGATACTGTTGGATGATAACACGCGAGTTTTGTCATGCACCCGGGGTGTTTCCGTACAAAAGTGGGGTATGGTTCATTACGCACTCGACGAACATTCATGAGTGTGCCAAGATGTTGTTGAAGATAGGAAGATAGGAGGGGGAGTCTTGATGAACGGGCTGGTATTTTCTCAAGCTAGCTGCTACATTTTGTTGTTCCACGGGAAGAAAACAGATGGCTTTTGGTGGTTTGTGTGTGTGTTTGTGTGTGTTTGTGTGTGTGTTTGTGTGTGTGTTTGTGTGTGTTGGCTTTTGGTTGTTTTTGGTCCTTTTTTAGGGGTGGTTTCTTTGTTTTGTTTGTGAAGGTGTGTGTGTGTGTGTTTGTGTGTGTGTGTGTGTGTTTGTGTGTGTGTGTATGTGTGTGTGTGTGTGTGTGTGTATGTGTGTGTGAATGTTTGACTATATATAGAGACGGGCTGCTTAGTGTCAGCTTGCTAGGGACAACCAGAACACAAGGGATACAGTAGCCGACAGAATGACAGATGTACCCGATTAGCGACTTTCCAATTTATAATAACTAGAATAAACATTGTAATTGTAGGAGTTTTACGGCAACATCAACACAATTTAGATCATTTTGGTGGCAGGCTTCTTACCCTGCTTGTAAGCCCAACCCTGGCTGAGAAGGATACAACATCCGAGTAGAAAATCCGAGATACTAGATTAAAAAAAAAATTATCCCCACTCGGTAATCGAACTCGGGTCTCCTGCCCGCGACAGCAAAGCGCCTAACCGCGCAACCTGTACACCACAGTTGCTTATCTTCCCAGCTTAGCACTCGAACAAATATCTGCAGCACGCAAAGGCGAAGAGTCTATTACTATTAATACGGGGTGCCCATTGCGACAGGAACGGACCGATCGCCCGACACGATCGTCTGAAACTGAAAACAAACACGTTTGTTTCTGAGGCGACCGAGTCGGGCTATCGGACCCATCCGCCGATCCCATCCATAGTGGGTACCCCCTATGTATTAGCACTCGAACTAATGTCTGCAGCACTCAAAGGCGAAGAGTCTAACTGTTACACCACGTACAGACGCCAGTCCTAATCCCCAACAGCCAGACAAATCAACACGAGGCTTTGCCACACATCCCAGTGTAGACTTCACGATGGACTCGTCTAAACTGACAGACTCGATGGTAATCCTGGTCAAAGTAACTCAGATGTTCCAGAGCCTTAACAACTGGCGCTCATGTGACCTTATGCAGCTGCAAGCGCCGTAAATCCTTACTGAAACTAAACATAGACTTAACTAAAGTTAAGCTTGTCTTAGTAAAGCAAACTTGACTACAGCTGTGAGACTTGATGGTAATCCTGGTCAAAGTAAATCAAATGTACAGATTGACCTGGAGTTAAGCTCGACTTAGTAAACCAAATTTACCTTTAGTAAGACTGTGTGGGAATCGAGAATAGCCCCAGTCAGAGTAAATCAAGTCTATTAGAACAAGAGAAGACTTCACTGAACTTAGGAAAGCTCAACTTAGTAAATCAAACCTAAGTAAGACTGTGTGATTCCAAGAGAGAGATAGAAGAGGAGGGGGGGAGAGAGGGGAGGAGAGAGGAGAGAGGGAACTAGAGAGAGAGAGAGAG
>NW_004797287.1:1731532-1732727 GCF_000002075.1 Aplysia californica | reverse complement strand
TAATAATAATGATAATAATAATCGATAGATAGATAGCATTTGCATAGCGAAATCCCCGCTCAACAGTAAGCTCTATGCGCTTCAAAATCTATATAATTACCTATTACCCCAGTAGACCTGAAAGCAGTCTGAAACAACCTCAACTTCCTGGGAAGCATACAGTGCAACCGGCCATTTATAGGCGCTTAAATACAAACATACTGACTAGATCTTTCCATTCCCACCTGGGTGAAGTGAGGAAAATTCGTGTAAAGTGCCTTTCCCAAGGACAAAACGCCCAAGGACAAAACGCCCAAGGACAAAACGCCCAAGGACAAAACGTCGGGCCCGCGGCTCGAACCCCCGACCCCGCGACCTCACGATTACGAGTCCGGTAGCCTAACCACTAGACCACCGACACCACATACATATTGGTCGCTTTTCAGAACAAGCAGGCTAACTCAGATTTCGGGGTTTCCAGAAATCTAGAACTACACCAAAAGTAGGCATTGCCCTACCTATAGGGGAAGTTTGGATTCATTGGTGTGTTCATGAGTTTGGTTATAGAGAAAACTCTTCTTGTCTTTTAAAGAAACTGAACAAGGATCCAAAAACTTTACCTTCGATTTTCTCAAAACAAAATTTTTTCGGATAGCCCCATTGTGCTTAAAAGCGACAAATTAATGTTCTATGATAATCCAAAGAGGCGAAACGTGTACACGGGCACAAAACCACATAAGGGAGAGAAAAGGGTAATTTTGGTCTACGGTCGACTCTATAATTCATTCACGGATTTCGAAGACAACGCGAAGAGTTTTGCGGTGTTGATCCCCACCACTTCAACTCAGTCTTATCGGAGACAGACATTTACTGCAGACAAATCCACCCTGTAGGGTCCCGAGGTTAAAATGAAGCTAATAAAGATGCGTACTGACAAGAGACAACACCACAAGAACTTTACATGTCCCAGAAGTCCCCAAATTGATTCTGCATTACCGTAACGGTCTTAAGAGGACATCCTTTGAATCCATTACCGGCTTTGTCCAGAAGGACAGTTCTCCTCTGTCTCTGTCTCTCTGTCTCTGTCTCTGTCTCTGTCTCTTGTCTCTCTCTCTCTCTCTCTCTCTCTCTCTCTCTCTCTCTCTCTCTCTATTTATCTATCTACCTATCTATTTATCTATCTATCTATCAGCTATCTATCTCCCCCCCCCTCTCC
>NW_004797287.1:1729296-1730369 GCF_000002075.1 Aplysia californica | reverse complement strand
CTTCTTTTCTTCTTTTTTTGTACACACCAAAACAAACGATTCCCGTATCCCTACAACAGAGTAACAGCTGTAAAAATGACAGAAAGGTGATCGCTCGTTTCTTTATCACAATAACAACAACACCCAGTAGAAGGGATACATAACAAGGGAGACAGAGTCGAATGGGATAACAAGGTGGGGAGGGGGGGAGGGGACAGAGTCGAATGTGGTATGCATACTCACGTTCCTCGCAAGATTTATCTCTGCGGCGGCGCTTTTCATCATGACTGCCATAAAACTTCAAGTCTTGTTGGGTCGTTTTACGCACCCCTGACTGAACGTTCGATAAAGACATGGGTGATTGATCGGTAGAATCATCAACCTATCAAAATATATCATGGCCATTCAGAGCGTATCGCGGTGTGAGAGAGCGTTTCAATTCGGTTATGGAAACGAAACACGCATCAAACTAAAGCTTTTGGAGAAAAAGTATGGTCTGTTTATCGTGTGAACTTGTTATTTCTTAACATCGATTACCACAACAAGCGATCAAAGATCACACGCTATTTCGAAAGTTTATAAAAGTAATTTTCTGTTTAGGTGAAGTCATTCATTAAATGATTGTACGTCATAATTACTGGCACCATTAAAAGTAATTTCTTTTAAAATGTTTAGTAGACCCGATACTCACAGAACTCCTCCGACCAAGAGCGTTGAATGAAAAAGTTCTGATCTGATCGTTTTGGAGGGGTAATAAGAAGGTCAAATTATACTTTATTATGATTTACTCCAGAGTCGAAAAAATATACATAACGTAATATAGAACACATTTAGAAGAACTCAGATAGGCCTACTTAGTTAGAAGCTCTTTTGGTTCCGAAGGTGGACTAGAATTGTGCTAGGGAAGAAATTATATTCATTGTACATATAATAAACCCCCCCCTCCCCCCCACCAAATTCTGGAGATCTTCTGTACTAGTGAAAACTTGGCAACATATTGGAAGAAATCAATTTTCATTTTATTCCAAAATTCCAGCAAGTATAAAAGTGAAAGACATACATTTCTACCCTCAGCACCTGGTTATGTATGTGTG
>NW_004797287.1:1725773-1727226 GCF_000002075.1 Aplysia californica | reverse complement strand
AGAGAGAGAGAGAGAGAGAGAGAGAGAGAGAGAGAGAGAGAGAGAGAGAGAGAGAGAGAGAGAGAGAGAGAGACCGCATGTCCTGTCTTTGAGGTCTGAGTGTAGCGCGTGCGTCCGTTACAACATAGAACGACAGACAAAGAGAGTTGTTGCTTTTCCCATTTTGAAGGGAACTCCCCCGGATCGCGAGAGAGGGTAAGAAGGTTTTAGGGAAGCTGGCATGTCGGTCACAGAGTGCGTTATTTGAAAGAAAGAACAAAAGAACACCAGCAGAGAGTGAGTGAGTGGCAGCGATACAACGTAGAAGAAGAGCAGATCTTTGTTTTGTTAATAATACGCTCCTCCTCCCTCCTCCCTCCTCCCTCCTCCCCTGAATGAAGTTGTCTTTAGACCATTGCCAACGGCGGGATATTAACCTGTTCTTATGTACAGTGTGTCAATGGGCTGATTTATCAACGGATACCTTCGTCAGTCCCATGCTCACACTGTGCCCGAACAACATAGGGGAAACTGCTGCTTTTTCTTTCCTCATCCTTACTTTCGTCAATTTTTCTTCTACTTCATTTGTATGTTTCTCACTCTCTTGTGACCCGCTATTCCCGGGGTGCCTTGATAGTCGAAGCGGACTTTGTGCTGTTGGGGCTAGAGAGGTGAGCAGAGTAAGTCTGATTCCCTGTATGGACCTCTCTGTTGACATCCACCCCTTGGAGCTCATATGACCCTATGCTGTTGCGAGCGTCGTGAAACCTTACTAAGACAAAACAATGCTGTTCTCTACTTACAGGTTCAAAAACAAGGCCGTGGAAAGGAACTTTGGTTTGATTTTTTTTTCAGCGTGCTCTTTATGAAACACTTTGTGTCGTGTAATTTTAGAGAACATTGTACATGTACCTAGGTTAATTCATCAGTGGCCGAGAAGACTGTTCGAACAGGCATGCAACAAACAATACAATTCTCTCGAATAAATTGTATACAAGGTCATTTTTACTCCTTACCATCATCTATCAAACGTATAAGCCCCACTACATAATATTGCTGACAACCAAAGGTGGGGGAGGGGGATGAAGGGGGTATATTTAAGTCGTAAGGGCCTTGCCGACAATGTTCGCACAACCATATCGGTTAGCACCGCGCAGCACAGCGATCTTTGTCCGAGAGATCTCCACTTACTGTTCACTCTCAGCGATTACCTGACTTAAAACTGCGGGAACACTACCTGACATTGTATTTCCATATTTATTAATGTACGCCGCCACACAATGAGTTCTTTGAGAGTAGCTTAAGTTACTTCAGCGAGGGTTAGAGTGACCGCACGCGGACCAGGCGGGGGTCAGATTGACTGACCAATGTCCAGTAACCTGAGACTGAGCATTTAAGGGCAGGTCCAGTTAATCTTTTGTGTACGCCAGCTGGTTGACCTATTGTTGGTGTGAGCTTGTGTTTGCCGTGGGGG
>NW_004797287.1:1723632-1724650 GCF_000002075.1 Aplysia californica | reverse complement strand
GGGGGGGTGTTTTACGGTGCTCGCAACTGCATGAAGTCAAATGAGCGCTCGGGACAGACATTTATCAGCAGGTAGGAAACTTTGAATTTTGCCCGGATGTCAGCCGATGCCTCCTCAAAATCGATTTGGACCACCAAGGGATCTTGAAGGTGGGCAACTTGCACACAGGACCTTCGAGATTTTTCGCCTTTGTCCGAGAAGGCTAGGTGTAGATCTTACCTACCAGAAAACCAGGGGTGTGGCTGAAAGACAGCAGTAAGAAGACGCCAAAGAGAAGCAGTAGAAAGACTGTAGAAAGAGTCTGGAGCCCAGAGGAGGGGGCAAAGGAGCTGAGGGGGTTGGGGTAGAAAGTGGAAACGTCTACAGACTTCAACTTAGTTAAGGACCACTTGCAAATTTGACTAAAATTCCCCGAGGATTTCCGTGCTGCACGTGGTGGTTTTGCCCCTTTAGGAAGCTTTACAGTACGCATTGGTAACTAATTAACACTTTCAGAGCAAAAAAAATTGAAACATTCCTTGCTCTCTTTATTTTCGAATTTTTCAAAATCAGGGCTGACTGCAAAGGTGCTCCATAACTTATGTTGAAGTCTGTAGATCACTTGCCCAATACAAGTCATTGAACCATCTGAATCAGGTGTCTGTGGTGTAGGGGATAGAGGCTTCGCTTTAGCACGCAAAAGACCTCTGTTCGATTCCTGTTTGGGGGTTTTGTGGAGGGGGGAATGGGAGAGGAATTTTTCATCCATTTTTGTTCTTTTTTTCACCCCGCCCCCTTTTTTTAAAATCGAGTATCTCGGTGTTTCCGCTTAATACGCTGACACGCTGGCTCAAACCCACTCCGTAAACCATCTAGATCTAAACTGTGGCGATGGGAGCGTAAAACACCTGCACTAAAAAAAACAAAACCCAAGAACCATCTGCTCTCGTCCCCAGCCAAACCTGTGAAGGGAAAAGACTAACATGACCCATCAGTGCGACCGTCATGCGCTCACTCCTCGGCTACTTTGTGCTGTGAT
>NW_004797287.1:1717824-1721050 GCF_000002075.1 Aplysia californica | reverse complement strand
TCTATCTATCTATCTATCTATCTATCTATCTATCTATCTATCTATCTATCTATCTCAGATACTGCTCTATCGCATTGTTCTCCTATTACTTCTCGATCTTTTCTGTCTCTATAACCTTCCCCCTCCCCTACCCCTACCCTCACCTCCCAACAAATCCGCCCCCTCTCTTCCAAACCTTAATAGAGATGACAACACCGTCCACGTCCGATCATGTGGGAAGTGACTGAGAGTGACGGACACATGGACTCGAAACACTCGCCAGTTTACCAGTCGCTTTTCTTGTTCACAACTTGGGAGGTTGAGTTAAGCGTACAGAGCTCTCAAATACATGTACGTTGTTTCATTCTCAGAACATGTATTATTATTATTATTGTCCTTTTAAAGGACAAGCGGGCTAACCCAGATTTCGGGGGTTTCCAGAAATCTTGACTTACACCAAAAGTGGGCATTGCCCTACATATAGAAGTTTGGTTTCATTGGCGCGTATATTTGTTTAGTTATAGAGAAAACTCTCCTTGTCTTTTAAAGAAACTTAACAAAGGTCCAAAATTTTAACCTTCAATTTTCTCCTCAATGTGGCTAGCAAACCGACCCGACCAGACCCGACCCTCCAATGTGCACCCCGTACAACGATAACGATATTCTGATTTCTCTCAGAACGTGGTGTGTTGTCGTAACAGAGGGGACTCTTGCGGCATAGAGGTTAAGATGTTCGCCTCTCATTCAAAGGTCCCTGGTTCGAATCTGGGTAGCGACCGAAACACTTTTCTTCTCTAAAATTGTCTCCTTTCATCTCCTTTCCAGCTCTCTAGCAAAGTTCTGTCGTCTGCTCTCGTCTCCTCTTTCTGCCCCCACTCCCTCACCTCCTTTGCCCCCTCCTCGATAAGAGTAGGCTTCGGCCGCCACCCGGGCAAAATTTAAAATTTCCTACCAACTGAAAATATTAGGCGTGTCCCGTGCGCTCATATGACCTTATGCAGTTGCGAGCGCCGTAAAACACTTACCAAAAAAAAAACCCATTAAAAAAACGTTAGAGAAACCACGTCCTGTAAAACAAAACCTCTCCGATCCCCGCCTCTGTTGGACCTGCTGCAGGTGTCCGCGCCTGTCCATGCGGAAACAGTTTCTCTCCGTCAGTAACGGTCGGCACAGCTACAGGTCCGCGCGGGACTTTCTTTCTCCCCCCTGGCCCTGGCGCGCCGTGTGAGTGTGAGCGGAACGCCGTGGGCCCTGTGTCTGTGAGAGAGAGCTCACGGGTGAGTGAGTCTTTTCACAACACCCGCCTCTTTAGCGACGGAATAGCTCCCAGAGCACGTGTCCAGTCGGCGATCAAATACCCCCTGACCATGTCCTTTGTCTGAAGCTTAGCATGGACGCCGTTTTGTTTTGTAGTAGATTGTAGGTTTGGGTGAAATCAGAAGTGAAATAGTCGTGAATATAACGGGTGCTAGGGTGGTTTGGTGTTGGGTTTGTAGAAATGATTTTTAAAATATATAAGAGATGTATAGACAATCGTTAAAAACATCGCAGTGCTACTGACTGAAGTTGTCTTTAGGCCATTTCCAAAGGTGGGATATTATCGTGTTCTTATGCACGGTAGAATTGTAAATTGACTGATTTATCAATGTCATGCTCATACTGTGCCGGAACAACGTAGGGGGAACTGCTGCTTTTTCTTTCCTTATCCTTACTATCGTCATTTTACCTCTACTTCTTTTGTGTGTTTGTCACTCTCTTGTGAACTGCTATTTCTGGGGTGCTTTGATAGTCGAAGCAGACTTTTTGCTGTTGAGGCTAGAGAGGTGAGCAGAGAAAGCTTGATTCCCAGTTTCAACTTCTCTGTTGACATCCACCCTTTGGCGCTCATAATATGACCTTATGTAGTTGCGAGCTCCGTAAAACCTTACTGAAACTAAAAGAAAACGTCGCACTTGTAGAAAAAAAT
Organism: Aplysia californica; assembly: GCF_000002075.1. Classification (NCBI taxonomy): domain Eukaryota; kingdom Metazoa; phylum Mollusca; class Gastropoda; order Aplysiida; family Aplysiidae; genus Aplysia; species Aplysia californica. Next base: position 1,719,105 of record NW_004797287.1, on the reverse strand, counting down.
ACATCTTGCAAAGCTTACGAGGCCCATGGTTCAAATCTATATTAACAATTATATAACACTGAAGAATGTTTAATTCCAACGAAAGGATAAACGAAAGCTTCACCAAACGTCAATAAAACATAATATGAGTAGGACCTACAGTTAAATCATCGCTTAGGATTACTGTTTTTCCGTAACTATTGATTACACTTTAATTGAGAAGACTCTCATTTCGACTTTCTAAGTCTTTCTTTGATAAGAAATAAACACGAAGCCTTTTGACTTGGAAGAAGAACATTATGGGCGAAAGTACAGTGTCGTCTGTGGGATGTTGACAAAGAGGGATTGATGTATGCTTTACATGAGGTATAATCAAAGTACTATTAATATTCTAAAACTTTTTCAACTACGGAAATGTACGTATAAAACCGCTGTAAAAAAATTGCAACCTTTTCAAACGAGAACACTGGGCGCTTATAAACTACCGGTACTTGGAAGAACAGGACACACAAAGAATGACTCTATAATATTACACATTGACGATTTTTTCTTTTCGACTTAATTCGCATTATAATTGTCTTATCAACTTTGTGATATCTCCTAGCTTATGTCTTTTATAACTCATTTTAAAGCTCAGCAGGTTTCAAATTCCAACCTTCACACAAATAAGTCAGGAAATACGTGCTTGCAACAGATACAGTACTTCAACTAGGTCACGCGAGGCACCTCATAAATATTCAGCAGTCATAGATTTCAGAGAAGTAGCTACAAAATGTGACCTCTTGTCCTGAAAACGAGGAAAAGAAACCCTCATAAATAAGAGATTATGTCGTCACTAGGGAATCTGAAACCCCGAAACAAAGACCTTTCTTCCAGAAGGGAAATAATGATAGGGATGGTATGCTATGTGTGTAGTTTAACACCGCTTTCAACGGAACACGTAATACTAAAAGACCATACAATGAGTCCTTCCACTGTGACTCTCGAGAAACCTGAGTCGGGTAAAGATGTAGGATGTAGGTATCATATAGAACTACTATTTCAACTATGCTGGGGGAAAAAAAGAAGAAGAAAAAAACAAACTAGAATGACACTAAAGATAGAAAAAGGGGGGTAGGGAGGGAGGGTATTTATTTTTCTTCTTATTGTTTAAAACTTTTAAAGCGAGTTTTCATTAGTTTCGGTAGGGGATGATTTCTTGTTTTTGATTCATTTTCCGGTCAGATTTGGCGGAGTGTGCGTGTGTGTGTGTGAGTGTGAGTGTGTGTGTGTGTGTGTGTGTGTGTGCGAGTGTGTGTGTGA
>NW_004797287.1:1712240-1714613 GCF_000002075.1 Aplysia californica | reverse complement strand
TACCCCCCGTGTATCCCCCCTGTAGCCCGATGTTCCCTATCTCCCCTCTATCTGCACTCACACGAGCGAGAGACCTTTCCTCACCTCCAGGTGACCAGCCCCGCAATCTGGGTGAGAAATTGCTACAGTCACAGACTCTTCCCTGGAATGTACCGTGTACTCAAGTTCGCGGACAGATGGCCCGAGATAAACTATAGTGATTAGGCTCTCGGACTTTGCAACAGTAATGTCGTGGGTTCGAATCCCACCAGGGGCCCAACGTTGTGTGCTCAGGAATGGCAATTTACATGAATTTTCCTTATTTCACCCAGGTGGGAAAGGGTCATAGATGATTGCGAAAGATCTTGAATTGTCAGTTGGTTAGTGTTTTACCACCTATAAAATGGTAGCCTGCACTGTAGGCTATGCTTCTGGGGCGGTTGAAATTGTTCCAGAATGCTCTTTGTAAAGTGCAAAGACCTTTTGTTGAGCAGAAATTTGCACTATACACATGCTATATATATTCTACATAGTATTGTTACCGCTATTAGGACATAATAATACAGCTGCACAAATATTACAATTTGACTCAAAAACTACATGTATCTAATTTGGCTCCAAAACTGCTGGTCGTTTGGCCCCACATAAGAAATAGAGGATACCGGAACTGAAGCTTTTTTTGGGGGGGGAAGCTCTGACAAGAAAAATACATCTGGCAACCCTGCCCGTGTACTGAGATTCGCCGACAGATGGCCCGAGATAAACCTCCAGCGATACCAGGGCGCTCAAGGAGATATTAAATTGGCAATATATTATATCGTACTTTTTCCCTGATGTAGTAGATGTAGCTGTTGTCGTACCTAGATTTTAGATGTAGATCTTTTAATGTAGTTGTGAGTGTTGGAAGAGGTTGTGGTTTGGATTTTTTTGTGGTCAACGATGCTGTTTTTTTGTCTTGTTTTCTTTTGCTGCTGTTGGCTTGTCGTGTATTTGTTACTGTTACCTTCTTGTTGTTGTTTGTGGTTTGTTTTTATTATTATTTACATTTTTGTTCTTTTCTTTTTCTTGTTCTTATTTCTTGTGGGTTTTTTGTTGTTCTTCTTGAAGCAATGATCGCTTAAAGAAATCTGTCGTCGTTTTTGCTCCTCCTGAAGTTTTTTTTTTCTTTCTTTTTTAGATTATCGCCTTCTTCGTGAGGTTATTCAAGAGCCGAGTCCAACTTTAGAACCCCAGATTGACAATCGGTCAAGTACAAGAATTGGAACCCTGTTCAGCTGGTGCTTATGGTGCTCTGGTTCAGTTTTCTTGATTACATAAGTTTTACGGCACTTGCAACACAATTCGGTCAAAAGATTAAAGGTTTACAAGAGAGAAAAATACGCAAAAAGGAGGAGAGAAAAGGATTTGTGGATGTTTGATTGGAAAAAAGGAGGAGACCACACCAGAGCACCCGCCAACTACTCACAATGCATGATCGCTTGGGATCTGGTCGGGTCAGACAAAGGCGATGCGCACTACACATAATTATAACACAGACTTTTGCCTTACTTCATCAATTCTATCATTCAAGAAGTCCTCAAGGGCCATCGCATTCCGAGCTCTAACAAAAAGATCTGACTCCGCATTGCGTTATAATAGAAACTCTTTGATCGACTGGTTGGTCACGATTTCATTGCACTGGAATAGGCGTGACCTACAAAATCAACCAATACATGATTATAATGTACATGTATATATCTGGTTTTGGAGGATGTGATCAAACTATGTCAAAATAACAGCTGTTGCACCTTCATGATTGAAAAATCTGGCTGTTATCAATTGCACCTAATAATATGTACCTAGTTATAATACCCACTTCACACTGTCAGTCGGATTTAATCAAATTCTGTCGGAGCCGGTCAGATTGTTTTTCTTCACAAGAGCAGAAGCTACCATTTTAGCACAGTACGTGACTGATTTTTACATTCAGAGTCGAATTTAGTTGAATCAGAGAGGGTTTACAGTTTACAGTATTACTGTAAAACTCTCTGGTCGAATTCGATCGAAGTTTGACGTATTGGGAGGTTTTGCCCCATCCGAGAAGGAAAATCTGTCTGACCCGGGCTAAGTCAAATGAATTCTATTAGTGATATGCACACGGTATAACATTATCAAATTATCAATTATTTTATGAAATTTTCTACAGTGCACTTTGGGTATTTGATGTCAAATTCAGACTAAATATGAAGAAATCGAACACGTCTCAACTTAACACATCTGCACTAAAGGCATGTTGTGTACAAACAACAGTCGAATCTGTCCAAATAAACGGAGCAACCACTGTCGATGAGAAAAGATGGTTCTCTTGGACATTGTCCATTTATTTGTAATAATATGTACAGATAAAAATAAATA
>NW_004797287.1:1707990-1711883 GCF_000002075.1 Aplysia californica | reverse complement strand
TCTGTGTCATATTATGTAATAGATTACTAAACACAAAAGCGTCAGTTGATAGAAATTGGCAGGGTAAAAAATAAAGGGGAAACATAGTTGTTAGAGCAGGTCCAACTGTATGTATAATAATATTATATAGGTAATAATACAACAATAGATCTGTAATACAACAAAGAGAGACGAGCAAGAGGCTACTCAGCACACGACAACACCCACTCTACAACCCGTCGTTATTAGCAGCTCTCAGTACTCTCAGGTACTCGGTGCGTGAGTACATTTGTACCAGCAAGCCTGAAGCCTGGAGAGGGCGCCATGTCAGACAAAGGTCCAGTGGTGTGGACGTAAGAGTTACCGGACGTGACGTCAGAGAGATACACACAGCAGCAGCAGACGTGATAATCCTCCTCTCACTCTCATCGGGCCACCCGTCGCCGCCATGTTTGTTATTTTTGGAATCGAAGTGGGGATTGAGGCTCACACCTGACGTCATCGCTCTTTGATTCCCCTGCTCGGACTTTTTCAAGGTTGGTTAGTCGCGTTAATTAGACGCCATGTTGGAAACACGAGCCTGCGAAGTGCGTTCATTAGCGCGGTCTGCGTCGTGCGGTGGCGTTCAAAAGGTGAATTGATCACCGAAACGAAACCGGCTGTTGGGGTGAGCTGATTGCAATTTTAGCGCGAGCCAACAATGCGCTTAGCACGTACTTGCCCGCTGTAATTACAGGATTGATGAGATGGGGAGTTGGGGAAAATGAGCCGTTTGATCTCTGTCGCTTTCATTCATTCAAGCCCGTGACGATCTGAGAGGGAACTAGATCTAGACCCCCGTTATCTTATTTCGATTCAGGTTACATGATTGTATACACCCTGTCCTGGACAATCTCAAAGGAGGACAAAGACGTTAAAGATGTGCATGTGGAGTCTGGAGAGTAAATAACGGTGTACCAACGCCAGCTTTATTAGAGGTTTAGAGTCGGCGTTGCGGTATACTGATTATATTTTTCTCAAGAACTGAAAAGAGGAGGGTCTCCCCCGTTCACACACATACGCACGCATGCACACATCCACGCACTCACACACATACGCACGCATGCACACATCCACGCACTCACACACATACGCACGCATGCACACATCCACGCACTCACACACAAACGCACACACAAGCACACAAACACACACACACAGAGACACACACACCCGTACACAAACACAACACACACACACACGTACACACACATCCACACTCTCACAATAATAGATGTTTACACGCGCTCGCTCGCTGTTACAGAGAACCAAGGCGTTTTTTAAATTATTATTCATAAGTATCCATCCTTATCTTTCATCCAACTCATCACTCAGCACATTATGATGCTGCACTCACCCCTATATAGATAGACGATTCTCGGCTCTTCATTCACTCAGCTCTGTCCTTAAGAAGAGACTAACCTTTAGATCTCTCAGGAGGTTAGTACAATGGTAGACCTATACAAACATAAAACAATGCAAAACAAGCCCGCATTTCGTGAGTATTCAGTTTCTAAGTTGATAAAAACCTCGGGAAGAGGATTTCTACAATTTATTTCAAAAGTTCCACATTATAGATTCTATACAAGTAGGCCTACAATAAATTTTAATACTGGAAGTATGGGTAGCCTACTTTTTCATTCTCGAATCTGACATTTTGGGATGCACACCGGGAGCAGACAACGGAAGGCGATACAAATCATTAATCACCTCACCTTGTAAGAAGATTCTGAAGATTACTTTTGAAAACTATGCTGAACTCTTTAGATATATAAATCGCGGTCCTCGGCAAATATAAATAAATCATATTATGAAAAAAGAAAAAGTATACCATAAAAAAGTAGTTGTAAGGAACCAAATGTCAAAAGCGTCATGAAAAAATAATTACCATTCTTTGAAAAAGAAAAAAAAATGTACGAGCCTGCCAGGATTCGAACCTGGAATCTTCTGATCCGTAGTCAGACGCGTTATCCGTTGCGCCACAGGCCCCGCTGAACCCAGAGGAGAACCAAAGTAGAACACTTGTGGGCGTGCGCTGTAGCCTACAGGTATTTTCTTCACTGCGCGGTCTTTCGTTTTGCTTGGGTAAACAAGGCGTGCTCTTTCTTCGGCTCTATTCGTCTGCTAGGTTAGTCTTTATTATTACATTGAGTTCTATTTCAAAGTGCAGTGTGTGTTTCTGGTTTTTATAAAGTGGTAGATCTTGTTATGTTATGTTGCACAAGGATGTTGGCCTTGTAATTGTAATTTATCGTCAATGAACTATGATTTACAGCCTGTTAAACTAGTCTAGATATATATCTAGATTTCTAGATTTTAAATTCCTTCACACAATTTATTGAAAACTAACAAAAAAAAACTTACTCAGTGTCAGTAGAATAGTCTAGATCTAGAATCTAGTCCCAAGTAAGTATATAACTTTTTTAACTTAAAAGAGAACAAATAATAGACAAAACCAGTCGGTCTTGCCACGGGCTATCTAAAAACACATGCACACTTTCGAAAAAAAAATACAAACGAGCCTGCCAGGATTCGAACCTGGAATCTTCTGATCCGTAGTCAGACGCGTTATCCGTTGCGCCACAGGCCCACATGAATCAGGCTCAGAGACTTTATTACAGTAAAGACTGGCACTAGATGTCTACCTGTCTCGTTCGTTCCGTAGTATTGCCAAAGATTCTCTACTCTCCACTACACGATCTTTGGTATTGCGTGTTTCAGGTCGTCACAATACACAATCGACTAAACCTAATTCTAAAACTACTCGAAGGTATCTAATAATACTAATAGGGGGGATAGGAATAAAAGGGATGGGAGATTGGACAAGTGGTCTAAAATAAAAAGAATAAAAGAGGGGGAGGCTCATTCAACCCTGTAGTCTATTGGCCCACTGGAACGAAGTACTCTGTTTTATTTCTCCTTCAGTGAATAAAAGAACAAGAGATCATGAAATTCTAGTGATTTCATTAAGTTACTGAGACAACTTTTCTCATTTATTTAGGAACAAACCAGTTTCATTAAAAATATAAACCAATGTACGCAAGTTTTCGATACCATAGAGTATTGCGTGTCTCAGGTGGACACTCCACACAGTCGATTAGACCAACAGTGCGGTCAAAAATTTGAGGCGCAACTTATCATTAAATATCTTTTTAACGGGTGAATCAATGTCACCCATACCCCTGAACAGCAGGTTGTATCAATTAGTGTTAACTTAATCCTATTTTTCCACAACAGTTGAGACTAATTTACACATTTTAAAAAATAAATTTATATAGCCTAAAATACTATAAATCTCCTTCAGGTGGAAAATGGTCTTGTTCACAGCACTTTCCGCTCCTCACACACATTTTGCTTACGCCTATGGCCCACGTCACAACTCACTTATGACCCTTTTCAATTTCAAAACTAGTTACAAAAAATTAATTTTATAGTGAACATATTTTTACAGTAAAAGTTCTCAAAACTTGAGTTCAATAACATAATCTCGCGATTAGGAAAAAAAATGACAGACGATATTGTCCCAGCTGTAAAACCTTTTTAAATCAGCAGAAACAACCCACTGGGATTACTTATTGGCATTTTTAAAGGAACTTTCTAGAATAAATAGCTAACAGGTGTTTACAAAAATATTGATCTGTGAAGACAAATTGATACAAGTCACTGTGCAAAAGCAGGAGAGTTTATGTTCGATAGTTGAGGAGATATTTGACAATATTTAGGTTTTGGAATACTGTAATAACTTAATGATTGGCTGCTTGACTGAATTTATTAAAGAATTAAAAGGACTCTTCGATGAACATTGTGCCTTGTGAGTGGAAGAATACTGCTCTGAAATTATAGCTCTCTCTCTCTCTCTCTCTCTCTCTCTCTCT
>NW_004797287.1:1702700-1704238 GCF_000002075.1 Aplysia californica | reverse complement strand
TCTCTCTCTCTCTCTCTCTCTCTCTCTCTCTCTCTCTCTGTATATATCCATGGCTCACTGTCAATTTCATTTATATTTTGATTAAGTCGGGCCCGCCAAATCTTCCCTAATGCCATTTTGGCTCAATAGGACCAAATTCAATCCGACTTGTGACCTTAAAAAAACAAAACAAGCACAAACACTGGAGGCCAAAGTGGTAGCTATTGGTCCATTCATTTAAACAGAAGAATGGATAATATTATACGAAGGAACTTTGGACACAGAACCTTAGCATACTTTACATGATGTTCAAATAACATCGGGACAAAACAATATATTATGATAGTGTTAGACAAGCAACACTCCTTCTGCAGTATTGGAGTTTGAGTCCGAAGAGTCATGGGGGCTATTCAGACTCGAGTCCGAATAGCCACTTCGAACAAAGGAAGTCAGTTTTGAACCCGAGCCAAACAGCCCAACATTGCGAGGGCGAGCATAACCGAGTATGTCCTATTATACGAATTAATCATAACATCAGCACTATTTTAAGTAACGTTATAGACACAACAACTATAATAAACCCCTCGGGGCGTGTCGTCAGCAGTGAGTCGACCAATCAGAACACTGCACAAGGCCTGACTGACAAGTTGTTAAGTGCGTCTCGCACACAAGTCTGGCCGGTGACACACGGGACATCAGCCTATCTATCTGTACCTGTGTACGTAGGTGGCATGTATGCTGGCGTAATAGATTGCTAATTACACTCCGTTGACCTGTTGTCATTTTGATGATTAGCTCCTTAATGGTGACCTTTAGAATCAGCTGTGCTTAACCCTATCCGTACGTCGTATTTTACTATCGTGTATCCATACGACGTGGGGAACTCTTTCCAAAGATGAAATTGACATGTACTTATCAATCTGATCCATACGCTTTTAATAGCAGTTAGTTGAATTGATTTCTTGAAAAAACTGAAAGTTTCAGAGAGATCTTCGTTTCGTATTAGAAGTATTCTAGAAAGTGAAGAATACAACCCCGGGGGTGCGAAATGACCCCAGGGCATACGGATGTACACCCAAGCGACAAACTGCACTCAGCAGACGTCCGAAAAGATCATGTCATGTAGTGCACCACGACACAGCTCGATCCCCTAATAGATAACGCAACACTTTCACCTCCTTTCTGTCCTCTGTTAGTTTTGGAGAGGTTTTACGGCGCTTGCAACGGCATAAGGTCAGTCATATGAGCGCTAAGGGGTGGGTGTCAACAGAGAAATCCTTACAGTACTTACAGGGAATCAGACTTGCTCTGCTCTTCTCTCTAGCTTCAACAGCATAAAGTCTGCTTCGACTATCAAGGCACCCAGAAAATAAGAGGGTCACAAGAGAGTGACAAACATACAAAAGAAGTACATGTAGAGGAAAAATGACGATAGTAAAGATTAGGAAAGAAAAAGCAGCAGTTCCTTGTTTTCAGTTCAGGCACAGTTATGAGCATGACATTGATGAATCAGCTCAATTACAATTACAATTCCACAGTGCATAAGAACGTGGTTAATG
>NW_004797287.1:1700570-1702286 GCF_000002075.1 Aplysia californica | reverse complement strand
GGGGGGCTCTGGTGGCCTAGAGGTCAAGGTGTTCGCCTCTCATTTAATGTGTCCCCCGGTTCGAATCCGGATAGCGATGGAAATTTTTCTACACTTAAATTATCTCCTTTCATTGCACCCCCTTCCCTGCTCTCTAGCAATGTTCTGCCGTCTGCTTTTGTCTCCACTTTCTGCCCCCACCCCTTAACCTCCTTTGTCTCCTACATAGGTCAGTATCTAGACGGTCAGAGAACCCGTATAGGTCAGTATAGATCATATGTGTGAGTCACTGAGCACATGAAGCTGTCAGTTCTGGGCAAATACTATAGCCTACATGTATAAAGCACGCGCTCAGTGTCGTTGTATCCACTTAATTAGAACCCGCTGACCCTTCGTGAAAGTTCTTCACTTTGGTCGCCTAAAACTTCCGAAACACGTAACTTTCGAATGTGAAAAAATATTACGGTGGTTCAGATTTTTTAAAAAGAGTGCAGTTATATTAAGGAGTCTGAAGTCACTGTAGTTTAATTTTCAGTTTTTTTCAATTCAATTCGTTTAGATCTAATCTTGGGAAAGTCCGCCTTCTTAGACGCCATTGCAAACAAGCGAGGCTTCCGTCACAAGCAGTGCGCACTGGTTCCACAATGACTTGACGATCGATTCCTTTTGAGTCCGTTTATCGAACAGGGTACCCACCTGGTAGTTCATAATGTGTGTGAGTCACTGAGTACATGAAGCTATCAGTTCTGAGCACACACTATACATGTACATGGCACGCGTTTATTGTCGTCGTATCCCGCTAATTACACCTCGCTGACCACTTGGTTATCTGTGATGTCCACTTGTCCTGACTGTTTGACCTGTACTGACGGGCCACTGCACTGAGTGTGTTGTCTGTGCTCACACTGGTGTGTTTAACAGCACGTATAGGTACACAGGAATTATCGCAAACGATGTAGAAGAATAAAGAAACAATAACATTTATGTCAACATTGATAGCGTGACTTTGAATAGATTAGAGCCTGTCAAACTGCATTATCTTTTTAGAAAATTAACACATCTCCTACTAGTGCCTTCTTCAACAGACAAAGCGCCTACTTTTTGTCACCTTTGATAGACAAAGCATTTTCTTTTGCCATCTTTAACAGACAAAGCACATACTTTTGCCACCTTTAAGAGGCTAACCTTTTCGTACCACCCACCAATATGTAATTTTCAAGCGGGGCATAATTTGTAGATTTTTGTATCCCTTGCCCATTTATATGAGATTGACGCCATCTGATTAATAGAAAAAACTGCGTATGATAGTGTCCAATAGTGTAATACGTGCATACTTAGTATGACAAGTAACTGTTACAGATAGAGATTCAAGGATTATATATGTAAGTCTTTGATCTGAGATCAATGATGAGTTTAGAAATACATGGTGTTGATGAGTGATGATGTGGGATTGCGTTTGATTAAGTAATGTTTTTGGGTTAGTGGGCATTAGTAGATAATGCACGCCTTTACCCAGATGATCCCCACCTCTCACCAAAATTCACACAACCCTCCCAGCCAGTGACTGAAGTGTCTTTAGGCCATTCCCAAAGCGGGGATATGAACATGTTTTTATACACAATAGAATTGTAAATGGGCTGATTTATCAATGTCATGCTCATACTATGCCGCATTAACATATAGGTGAACTGCTGCTTTTTCTGTCCTCATCCTTATTATCATCATTTTTTCTCGACT
>NW_004797287.1:1698468-1699479 GCF_000002075.1 Aplysia californica | reverse complement strand
TCGGGTCAGTTTGCTAGCCAGATTAAGGACCCAAAGCGGCTATTGTGGACACAAGCCGACCGCACACGACTCGGTACCTCAAAGACAAATGCGTTTGTTTTCAGGCGAAAACCCAACCCGATCCGACCCGACCCGACCCCATCCGCAATGGGCACCATGTATAGTATTTCGATATCACCCACCAGGGGGCGATTTGATCATCTTAGTGGGCAGAGAGGATCACCCAGTTAGTGATAAATGTATGATTTAATGGTGGGTGGTTAGCAGGTGCTCTGGTGTGGTTTGCTCTTTCTTTCCTATTCAATACCTATCATCCTCCCCTCCTTTTTTGTGTTTGTTACTCTCTTGTAACATAATATGTGAGACAGCGTGGTGGAATCAAGCTCTCGTCAATTTTTGGGCATGTAGAGATATTGGTATAATCTCAAAGGTTGTTCACTTGTGTTTATTCGGACGTAAAAAATATCCATTTATCTTGAATACAAGTCGAGATATTTGAGAAAGAAGGAGGTGGGGTCACCTGTTTTGAGAGGTAAACTTTGTGAGAAAATGGCCGCCAAAGATTAGTTATTTCCTTAGCATAGTCCGTGGTATCTGAAAATTTACATTTTTTGTGCCTTTAATCAACGTTTTTCAGAAAAATTCACACAGAATGAGTTCTTTAATGAGCATGAAAGGTGTTGAGTCAAAAAACAAAAATTTTTAAAAAATTCACAAACCCTCGAAAAAATGAAAGTTTCTTCACTTTGATTATTTTGACGAGAGCCTGGTTCCACCACGCTGCCTCACATATTATATTAATCTTCGGCACTTATACGACCTATTGTGCTGAAAGTGCCGTGAAACCCTTACTAAAACTCGAACTATCATTTAATGTCCCATTTAGAAATACTATGTACATGTGTGTGAGGTAAAGGGAGGGGGGGGGTACGAACCGTTTCACCTCTTAAAACTAGTAAAAGAGGTCGCTGGTGTGGAAACAGGAGAGGGGGGGATGTTTAGCCTCTTACA
>NW_004797287.1:1694261-1695670 GCF_000002075.1 Aplysia californica | reverse complement strand
GGCGGTGGGCTGGTAGGGTCAGAGTTCACCCGGGTGCAGTCTGGCGTGCACGTGCATTGTCTTGACACCCACATGCCGTGAGTTGTGAACGCTTGGAGCCAAAGATGAAAGGAAAACAACTGCGAGCCAACTGTATGGTTGTACTTTTCAGAGCACAGAACCAAGCTTTTTTGTTTTGTTTTCTTAATCATTTTTTAAAACAATTTTTGTGTGGGTTTTTTTTATTTGGGAGCATTTTCGCCCGCATCAACACAGTTTAGATCAATTCGGAGGCTGGCTTCTGACTCTGCCTGTCAGAGTCAACCCGGGCTGGGAGACTGATGCAACATTTACATCAGAAAAATCGAGGTTCTCGACAAAAAAAGCCCCCCCCCCCCTGTCTCCCACTCGGGAATGAAACTTAGGCCTCCTGCATGTGATAGTAAAACACGTAACCACTACCTCACAACACCGGTGCTTAATGTCTCCGCCCTAAACAACTATAATAATAAACAAAGAGCAAATCCAAAAATAAAGTTAAAATATTGCCAGTCAGGTAAAGCTTCCTCCCCACTCCACCCCCTTCCAATCCCCATTCTTAAAATAAGTTGAAATTGTCTTCCACATATGACGTCACAGAAACCTCCATGTTGACCCCACTGTGAGAGTTAACCTCAGATATGTGTAGTATGTCAAGAAATACGGCCCTCAGGGCAGTACAAATGACTGAAGTGTCTTTTGGCCATTCCCAAAGGAGGGACATTAACATGTTCTTATAATATGCACAGTAGAGTTGTGAATGGGCGGATTTATCAATGTCATGCTCATACTGTGCAGGAACAACATAGGGGGAACCGCTGTTTTTTCTTTCCTCATCCTTACTATCGTCATTTTTCCTCTACTTTTTGTGTATGTTTGTCACTTTTTAGTGAACTGCTATTTCCGTGGTGCCTTGATAGTCGAAGCAGATTTTGTGCTTTTGAGGCTAGAGAGGTGAGCAGAATAAGCCTGATTCTCAGTTTGGACTTCTCTGTTGTCATCCACCCCTTGGCGCTCGTATAACCTTATGCAGTTGCGAGAGCCGTAAAACCTTACTAAAACAAACAAAAAGCACGTTCTGAAGAGAAAGGAAAAGCAAACTTTTATCACTCTTTGTAAGGTGTAGTGTAGTGCTCTGTCTTTCAAGCCCCTTTTCAGCACGATAGTGTCACTCGTATTGAAGACGCCGGGCATCCCATAAAATGATCGTCTCCTTCAGGACGACGGAGGGTGGAGAAAGACATCACTTACGTTAATGTTTCACGGTGAATGATTGTCTGACACGAACAACAAGATCATTATCGAGGCAACCGAAAAAAGGGACACGCGACAAAATGACCCAAAAAAACCCCCCAAAAAGAACAAAAACATACAAAACAACCCCTCCCTTC
>NW_004797287.1:1691861-1693270 GCF_000002075.1 Aplysia californica | reverse complement strand
AGAGAGAGAGAGGGGGGTAGAGGTTAAGGTGTTAGCCTCTCATTCAAAGGTCCCGGGTTCGAATCCGGGTAGGGACCGAAACATTTTCTTCTCTAAAATTGCCTCCTTTCACCTGCTCTCTTGCAATATTCTGTCGTCTGTTTTTTGTCTCCTCTTTCTTTCCCCACCCCCTCACCTCCTTTGCCCTCACCTCCTTTGCCCGCTCCTCTGGGCTCTTGACTCTTTCTGCAGCCTTTCTACGGCTACATTTGTACTCTTTGGCTCTTTCTTACTGCTGTCTTTCAACCACACCCCTGATCTTCTGGTTGGAAAGATCTACACCTAGCCTTCTCGGACAAGGGCGAAAAAAATCTCGGAGGGCCGGTGTGCAAGTTGCGCACGTTATTAAAGATGCCTTGGCGGTCTAAAATCGCTAAGAGTGGGCTTCGGCCGCCATCCGGGCAAAATTCAAAATTTCCTACCAACTGAAAATGATTAATGTGTCCGGTGCGCTCATATGACCGTATGCAGTTGCGAACGTCGTAAAACACTGTGGGAGCTTTTCGCCCCTACAAACAAATTTCAATGTCAAAATAACATGCACACATGAGAAATGTTTTGTCTTGAATTAAATTTTATAGTCAAACACAAGGACGCCACAACGGTCTTTTTATGTTGGGAAAGGACTGCTGGCCTTTGCTGTGAATAAATTTGTACATCCTTAGCAACAAAAAAAAGTTCCCACACCGGGAATCGAACCCGGGCCGCCTGGGTGAAAGCCAGGAATCCTAACCACTAGACCATATGGGAAGTTAGTAAGTAGCTCTCACCAAGACTTATCTAGTAGAAGGTTTACCGTACTATGTCCCTGTTTACAGAGAGATTTGAGAACAGCCGCTGCGAACCGGATTATTGACCATCCCACCCTCCCCCGCCTTTTCTCCCAAAGTCGCCGCTCTTTCGATAAGGGGATACAAATAGACTCACAGTGCACCTTCTTATTGTCTTCCTTCAACCACAAACAACGGTAAAAAATAAATAAATGAAACAAACTACCTACGGCAAGAAACAAACACTCAAGCAAACAAACAAACAAGCAAAAGTACAAACAAAAAATCCAAACTTTCAATCAAATACCTTACATAAAAAAAGACAGGTAAACTGACAAAAAAACCCACATAAACACAAAAACAAACAAATTAGACAGGCAAACACACAAACAAACAAACAAACAAACAAACAAATATGCACACAAACAAACAAATTAAACAGGTGAACTCATGGGCAAACAAACAAGCAAACAATTCAACATACAAACTAAGAAATAAACAAACAAATTAAACAGGGTAAACGAACCCGCTCCCAGTTCATTCAGACGCAGTTATTCTTAACCCTATCGTTTTTCCTTCATTCACCTCCATCATTTTAGC
>NW_004797287.1:1686630-1689456 GCF_000002075.1 Aplysia californica | reverse complement strand
CCCTCTCCTTCCCTTCCCTTCCCTCTCCCCTCCCTCCCTCTCCTCTCCCAACCCCTCCGGTCCACGTCTCATCCCCTCCAACTCCACTCCCACCATCTCCCATCCTCTCCCTCCTCTCCTCTCCCAACCCTTCCCTCTCCCGCCCCACACCCACACACACAAACACACACAGTAATCCCCCTTAATTCCATATACATACCCCCCAAAACATTCATCCGTCCCTTAAATTTAACCCAGCCCCCGCGCCCAACCACCCCCACCTTTTGTCCTCAGGCGTTCATCAATGTCCTTAACCCTGAACCTTACGCCTAAATGTCACCAGTAGCATGACCTTTCTATTTCACTGGCCCAAGGCGTTGAGTCGAGATTCTTAATACCTCCTCCCCCTCCACTCCCGATTAATTTTCTTCGAGGTCAGTTTGATTACAAAGCAAGATAACTTGGATTAGTTCACACGTTTGATTTAAATTTCATCGCCATTTTGTATGAAGACCAGTGGATCGGGGCTAAAGATTACACACTATCAGTAATTTTACACTCTTCTTATACATAAATTATTATTATTGGCTTGTGTCAAGGCCAAGATACCATTGAGGGCTTTAAGAACATCCTGTTTCTCATCACCCAAAGAATTTTCAAACTGCTATAAACGGACTTAAATGTTAGGATCGGAGAAGGGTTTTTTTTGTGGAAAAGGAGGGGGACGGTTTACGGGGTGGGGTTGCGGGGGTGGGGCAAAAAGGCTCTTGCTCGTTCACTTTCGTATGTCGGCGGTTAAAACGGGATAAAAACAAATCGCCCTGTTAAGTCTTCCTGGGTCTTTACCTGCGGGTCTTCAAGTTGGATGACCAACAGAATCTAAAAGTAGTAAAAACCCTTTAATGAAGGTCACTGCAGACTAAGATTCCGACACGCAGTCTTTGATGTTAGCCTAAAACAAATTTAAACCAAAAAAATATTGGAGATTTACAGAACACGCATAAACCATTAATTGAAAGAATTGGTCTATTTTTATCAACACCACTTTAAAAAAAAATGTAATTGAAAGGGGAGTTCCCACAGGGGAAGTGTAACAGCTTGGACTGATAAGTGCACATCTTTGTTCCGTCTGTTCGTTTGTTTTAGTATGGTTTTAGTATAGGTTCTCGGACTCGCAACCGTAAGGTCGTGGGTTCGAATCCCGTCAGGGACCCAACGTTGTAACCTTGGGAAAGGCACTTTGCACAAATTTTCCTCACTTCACCCAGGTGGAAATGGGTACCCAGCTATAGACAGTGAAAGATCTTGTCAGTTTGATAGTGTTTGAGCCCGTGAAATCCGCAGCTTGCACTGTATGCTTCCACGGAAGCTGAGAATGTTTCAGGGTATTCTCAGAGGGTCTGTTGGGGTAATAATAGTTGTAAAGCGCATAGAGCACGCTCTTGAGCATGGATATGCGCTATATAAATGCAATTATTATTTTATTTTTTTTTACGCCCCTCGCAAAACCTCACTAAAACAAACAAACAGACGGAAGTGTGAAAAATGCGCGTCTATTCAGTGATGTGCGACTCTTCCGTCAATTCAGAGGCGGGGGCATGCTATAAATTACGTATGGTGGGATGGTTTGGTCTTGATGGCTTTCGTATCTCTACAAGACAAAACGTGCGCACTTCGTCCAAAAATTGCACGTACCGACTACTATGAAACTGAAATAATTGAAAAATAAAAGTGCTACAGTATTGTGATTGACTTGTTGGTCCAGTTACAAGCCTTACGGCCATTTCGTCCTATTCTGAGGATAATAGTATTTTGATGAAAATCTAGTTTGGTGCTTACTCAAAAGTGGACACACATTTCACAACAATAAGGCTAAACCAGGGTTTCCTAAGTAACTGTTTTTCACTCACTTTGTGATATAAAACATTCAACAAGAATACTGAAAAAATATATTGACTTACCCATGATTGATTAATCCATTCTTTTACGCTTTATATTCCAAATCTGGTGATTCCAGTGGCTTAATTTATTGGTGACTGCTGGATAAAACGAAGCTCGTGTCTTATCCAGTAATTCTCTTCTTCTTCTTTGAGAACATTATGATCAGCACTTTTTTCCAAATATTCTTTATCCTTTTCATCTTTCGTCAACGGCTTGTGCTATCAAAAGGTTTTCAACCCGTACATGTAGTTTAAGGGCTGTGTTTCTGGAAGCAACGTTTTCCTTCTTTTTTAAAAATTGTCTTTACCCAAATTAGCTCAATGGGATTGCTGACAAAACATTTTGTACAAATTATACATCGCAGATAGTGCATTCAGGTACGGTACCTGTGTTTTTTTAGAATGCCGATAATACATTATTATAGGCCTACACAACAAAGCATCCACTGGAAAGAAGGGTCGATCTTCAAGTGAAACAAGCGATGGTATGGTGCTTAAGTTATAGAGTCTAGACCTGCCTTTTACTATTCTATTTCATTTTATAAAAAATATTTTCCTTTTTTTTTCGGGGGATGGGCGGTTGGGGCGAGGGTTCTTTTTTTTTCAGGGAAAGTCTAGACATAGATTAAATATACGAGGCTAGCTCCGATGTCAGCCTGTGTAGGGAAGAAATGTACATGTCGTGTCAAAACTGGCAATATTACTGATAAGTGTATTCTGCACTGGACCAGACCTTAAACACTAAACAAGACGGTATCACCATCTTACGCTGAGCGCTGACGCGAGGGAAAAAGACTAGCGGGGGAAACTTAAAAAAAAAACAAGAGAGAGAAAAATGGAAGGGGTTGGAAAGTCATCCATTTTATCATGATGTGTGTGTGTATTTGTGTGTGTGTGTGTGTGTGTG
>NW_004797287.1:1685047-1686274 GCF_000002075.1 Aplysia californica | reverse complement strand
TGATTTATTTGTTTATTTTTTTTTGTGGGGAGGTATAAGTAGGCCTGTGTGTAGCAGTATGAGTGCGTGCACACAAACGGCGGTTATTAGCTTAATATTACCCTCAAATAAAGAAACGTTTTCATTACCTGATCAAGATTTCTTTTTTGAAAAAAAAAAAGTTTTAGTTTGATCGCTGGCCTAGGGAGCTACAGGGTTGTAATTCAAAGTTACGTACATATTGGCAACATAATAAATGAACTTGTTTTTTAACGCGATTAAGCGAAAAAGAATAACAGGCTATCAAATAAATGTAACACATAACGCAGACATGCTCACTTGTCCAAGGTGACAAGAAAGAGATGTTATTTTGAATCGGAATAATAAAACAATATGTGGTATGAATTTTGATCGTCCTTCTTTGTGTTTTTGTGTTGTAGGGGACACTTGATTTCCTCAGCAGGGAAGTAGAGAAATGAAGGAAGGGAAGCTGTTTGTAAAAAACACGAGTAAGGTGCTTCGTGTGGAATGCCTAAATGAAACGGACGAACAGATGGACTGAGGAGAGAGGGAGAGACAGAGAGAAAGAGAGAGAGAGAGAGATGGGGGGAAGAGGAGGAAGGATGGAGGAGAGTGAAACGAAGATAAAGATTGTTCATTCTGAGAAGGAAAAAAAAAGTTCCCACACCGGGAATCGAACCCGGGCCGCCTGGGTGAAAGCCAGGAATCCTAACCACTAGACCATATGGGAAGTTAGTTAAACTATCGAATCAAGATTTATTAACATTCACTGTACCCATTCGAGCAATATATTATGATAATCTACATTATGCATAAATATGTATATTATTATGTGTGTATAAATTGAGAACAGATGCGCGCCGGATCATTGGACTAACCCGGCTACTTCAGGAAACGGTAGTAGAACAACTTTCAACCAGCTTTTTACCTCGGTCTTGGGTCATATAAATAGAAAATGGGATTGCTATTTCAAGGAAAAATGAAGAGAGTTACTAGAATTTAAAAAAAACACAAAAAAACTTTAAAAATTGTCGTTTATAGTAACACACTAGCCTTTAGCATATATCTATTCCGCCATACGGAAAATGTAGAGGTACTTAAGAGGGCATTAAAAACATCCCATTTCTTATCATCCAAAATATTTTGAATATACCAAGAATGAGAAAGGGGGTGGGCATGTTTTTATTTCTTTTTTCTTTATTCTAATTTTATAAGTTAATTTTTTTT
>NW_004797287.1:1677474-1682217 GCF_000002075.1 Aplysia californica | reverse complement strand
ACGAATGATACACACACACACACACACACACACACACACACACACACACACACACACACACATATATAATACATTAATTCACTGAAAAAAATAGACAGATAGAAAGAGAAGCATTAGACTTAATGAAACAAAAAATAAGATGCTCAGAAAAGTTCTGAAACACTGAGACTCAATGAATCTATGTGAATCGTTCTTTTCTTTTAAGCCTGGACTTTTCTATTCATGGATTCAGCCGTCGTTGGGTAGCTTAAGATTAAATCCTTTGTCGTCCTTTCTTCTCACATTCAACACTCTCCAGTGTCGCCTATCTCCACTGACCGCTCTTTATCCACGCAAAGTTCACAGCCCGACCTGGCAATGTTGTTTCTTCTTATCTGCCCTGATTTACAACACTGATGCAACCAGTGACGTTTTGCACACATAGAGTGGAAGGAAACTAGCTACGGTTGTTCCAATCGAGGCTCTCTTGCTCTGCGCGCGCACTCCTAGGGGAACTTCCGTTGCTATGACGCCGTCGTTAGGGTGAGGAGCGTAGTGTGAAGGAAGCTGCCATTGTTCAGAAGTCCGAGTGTTCTCGAGTGTGCCCCTTTGGTTCCCTGTGTCTGCTGTAATGTTACGTTGATATCAACCTGCGTATTGTTGAAATACTTGAACATTCTGTTCGGATTCGTTTGATACGAGCTAGTAACTAGGCAACCTAGTGAATGTCTCGCGGTTTTCGACCACACGGAAAAATCTCTCTTGAGTTACTTCCCCTTTGATGTCGACTTCATGCTTATGACTGATGGTATTGAACGTAAAAGTTTAATTTACTGGGTGTATCAAGTTCTTTCTCATGTTCCAATTTTGACGAAAGGAGCGAGTTTGCAGCTGGCGTTGTCAGTTCAGTAAAGAATGAACGAGAGACTAATCATTCGTTTAGTAGAATCTAGAGGTTTTACGGCTCTCGCAACTGCATAATGTCATATGAGCGCCAAGGGGTGTATGTCAACAGAGAATTCCTTACGGGGAATCAGATTTACTCTGCTCACCTCTAGCTTCATCAGCACAAAGTCTGCTTTCTTCTTTTGTATGTTTGTCACTCTCTTGTAAACTGCTATTTCCGGGGTGCCTTGATATATACACACATGCATTAACACACACATACACACACATGAACACACACACACACACACACACACACATGAACAAACACACACACACACACACACACACATACATGAACACACACACACACACACATACATGAACACACACACACACACACACATACATGCACACATGCACACACACATGAACACACACACACACATACACATGCACACATGTACACACACATGCACACATGTACACACACATGAACACACACACACACACACACATGCACACACACACACACACACTCGCACATGCACACACAGCACAACACAACTCGTATGAAAACACACGCTATCATATTCAGACTTACAAGCACGTACACTCATAAACCAAAGTAAAAAGAATGAGAGAAAAGGACAGAACAATACCCACAGACGAACACACAGACAACGAGGGGAAAAAAACAAAGAAAACAGATTGACAAACCAGAAGTTGGCTAACACTTATTAACAAGTCGTCATTTATTGTGAGGCAATTGCTCCACCATTCACTCCAGCATTATGCGCGAGTCATTCAGAGATCGGGAGAGCATCCCATTATGGGCCTCATGGGAGAGACTTGACGCCCCCTCCACGGACCTAGCGGTCATCCTCCGGCCATCGATGACCCCCTTGAGGTGCTGTTGGGGTCATTAGCACCCCTGCTCAAGTGTCCCAGAGGACGTCAGTGGGAATACCCGCTCAGACTACAGCGGAAACGTTTACTTTCGCTTTGGGAGTTGTTTGTCATGTGTGAGAAACCATGTCTAATGAGACGACGGAGATAGAAGCTGGTAAACCAGACACGGTTAACTCGTTGTACATGTAGCAAACGTTTGTTTGTAGATTCTAGAAAGGCGGCTCTTATGACAAGTACACACTGTCAGTTCAATTCATGTTTGAGTCAGGGCTTCCCAGATTGTACAATAGTCTTATACAGATGAGAGGACAAAAGCTACAATAAATTTGGCACACTTCGACCTAATTCGAATAAATTTTATTGTGACCTTCAAAATCAAACGCATTTGTTTATTCAAGGTTGTGAGTCGAATCGGTTGAATCGCACTTTAAATGCCTCTGCATAGAAGAAAATCTGTCTGGTCTCGGATTAATTCGATTGAATGCAACTGGCAGTGAGCACTGGGTATTAGGTAATACGAGGTGCCCATTGTGAATGAGATCGGGTCGGGGGCGATCGTCCGACTCTTAGCCTGAAAACCCCCCACAATAAAACGCGTTTGTTTTTGAGGCGACGAGTCGGGCGCGATCTGCTTGTGCCACGATAGCCGCTTTGGTCCACAATCTGGTGGCCTCAAAAACAAACGTGTTTGTTTTCAGTTTCAGGCGACCGAGTCGAGCGATCGGTCCGATCCAGCCGTAGTGGGCACCCCGTGTTAGCAAACCACCCCGACCAGACCCGATCCCCAAATGGACACCCCGTATAACTAAGAGTCATTGTGATTACTTCCACAGACAACCACAGCAACGCACGAAACGTGTTAGCGGGTGGTTGAAGGGTGCCACTAGTATGTCGTACTCGAATCTTTGCTTTTGGGCTTTGTTGTTTCTGTCTGTATGCCTCACACGACCCTGCACTAAATGACCGTGGTTGTGACGGTATGCTGTGACTCTATTTACTTAAAACAAACAAATAAATGCCAGTGGTTGCTCTTACTTTCTTCCATTCTCTGCCGATACTATTTATTGTTTGTGTATCTGTTTTATTTACTCTTTACCGTGTTCAATGACCGTTGTAGGGTCAATATGCTTCTATTTGCTCAAACAGAACAACCAAACGTCAGTAGTTAGTCTTACTGTTATTATTTGTCAATATTGTTTGTGTATCTGCCTGACCCTTTGCTGCACTTAATGACAGTTGTTGTGTCAATAAGCTTCTATTTATTCAAACTAAACAAATAGACCCCAGCCCAGTGGTTGCTCTTACTTCTTACTTGGATTTACTTGGATCCAGAGCTAGAACCATAGCAGGCGGCACCTGTCCATAGCCGCTGCTCATCTCTCCTTTCCAGCGTCCATCTCAGGATCTTCCTGCTAATTGTCTCCTGAGGAGCTGGTTTGAGACACGCCTGGTCTTACTTCTGTTCTAATTAATTGCCAATATTGTTTTTGTATCTGTTTGACTCTTCACTGCGCTAACCGAGCTTCATTGTGTCGATATACTTTCCTCTGTACTCAAACAGAACAACAAATAGACGCCAGTGGTTGGTCTTATAGTTTTATTATTTGCCAATATTATTGTTTGTGTATCTGTTTGACTCATTTCTTTGACTCTATACTGCGCTAAACGATCCTTATTGTGTCGACATGTGCTTCTGTTTGCTCAAAAACAACAAAAGAATACGCCACTGGTTGGTCTAACTTCTGTTCTTTCCTTTTGTCGTTTTTGTTTATCTGTTTGACTCTTTACTGCACTAGAAAGTCGATATTGTGTCGATATAAATAGATAGCATTTATGCTTCTATTTACTCAAACAGAACAAAACAAAAGTCAACAAATAAACGTCATTGGTTGATCTTACTCCTGTTATTTGTCAGTATTGTTTTGTGGATCTGTCTTACTCTTTACTGCTCTAAACGACGGTTATAGTGGAAACATATACATTTCTCTATACTCAAACAGAACAAAACACACGCCTCTGGTTGGTCTAACTTCTATTATTTGCCAATATTGTTTGTGTATCTATTTGACTCTTCACAGCACTAAACGATCGTTATGTTGTGTAGATATTATATACTTCTATTTACTCAAACAAAACAAGTAAACGCCACTGGATGCTCTAACTTCTATTCTTTGCCAATATTGCTTGTGTATCTAGTATCTGTTTGACTCTTCACAGCACTAAGCACTAAACGAACGTCCTTTTGTCAGTGTACTAGTATGCTTCTATTTACTCAAACAAAACAAAACAAACGCCACTGGTTGCTCAAACTTCCATTCTTCGCTTTTGTGGCTTACGTTCTTCTGTCTGACTCTTCACTGCTCTAGAAAGTCGATTGTATCTATATGCTTCTCTTTACTAAAAAAAAGACCAAACAAACGCCAGTGTTTCGTCTAATTTCTAGTCTGTGCTAAAATTGTTTGTGTTTTTGTTCGACTCTTTACTGCGCTAAACGATCGTTATTGTGAAGATATAGTCTTCTATTTACTCAAATAAAATAGATAAATGCCACTGGCTGCTCTAACTTCTATCATTTGCTAATTGTGTTTGTGTATCTGTTTGACTCTTTACTGCACTGAACGGGAGATATTGTGTGGATGTATTATGCTTCTATTTACTCAAACAAAACTTAAATAAAATTATGCTAGTGTTTGCTCTAACTTTTTATCATTTCCTTTTGTCGTTTCTAATTATCTGTCTGACTCCTTACTGCACTTAAATAATCGTTATCGGTTCGATACGCTTCTCTTTAATAAGAAAAAACCAAAACAAAACGCTCAACCCCCACTCCCCTCCCCTCCGCAAGCAACAACACTGCTTCCTTAAATAACCTTAAAACGTTTATAGGGGGCTTCAATCAATACAAAAAATACAGGACAGACACAACATAAGTTATTTCAAAGGAGGAGAGGTAAGCCCCCCCCCCCA
>NW_004797287.1:1672600-1675534 GCF_000002075.1 Aplysia californica | reverse complement strand
AGACAGCCAAAAGATAAATACACCTTGAGATAATCAAATAAATAGACAGACAGATAGACAGACAGACAAGCAGATCAACAGACTGACAGAGAACAATTACAACCCATCTTTTTATTTAATTCTTCCAGGTTTGTTTGCTTTTTTATAATTCAGTTCATTTCTCATTTCGTGGGAATGTTTACATCCCTCCCCTCCCCTCCCCCTCCCCAAATACGCCACCCCCACTTCTTGCAAATTGCAGGAAATACAGTATTTATTAAATTATGTCCCTTGTCCAAGTTCCCCAAATCATGTAAAGGCAGGTTGTTAAGAGAAAGAGAGATAGGAAATTGTCGGAAATTGTCACATCCAATGTCTGGATCGGGCACCATGCATGTTAGTATTGTTAGACACATTTCTTTCTTTCTCTCTCGTGCATGTTAGACACATTTCTCTCTTTCTCTCTCTCTCTCTCTCTCTCTCTCTCTCTCTCTCTCTCTCTCTCTCTCTCTCTCTCTTTCTTTCTCTCTTTCTCTTTTCCTTTCTTTCTCTTATTCTCTCTCTTTCGCTCTCTCTTTCTCTCTCTCTCTCCCTCTTTCACACACTCTCTCTCTTTCCCTCCTTCTCTCTTTCTCTCTCTCTTTCTCTCTTTTTCTTTCTATTTCTCTCTCTCTCTCTCCCTGTCTCTCTCTCTCTCTCTCTCTCTCTCTCTTTCTCATTCTCTCTTTCTTTCCCACCCACCCCTCTCTCTCTGTTCTTTCTGAGGGTGCATTACAACATCTATTAGAACAGTGCACAATCGTCATCATTGACGTGCACACTTATCTATTGACACACATTTAAAAAGAAATATTAAAAAGCGCTGGGGAAGGGGTGGGGGGCTGCAGAAACCAACAGAAGAGAGTTAAGGAAGAGGGGGACAAATATGTAAACGTACACTCGTTAAAATGATTGATAGATTACTAGTGACACACAGAGAGTGAGAGAGAGAGAGAGAGAGAGAGAGAGAGAGAGAGAGAGAGAGAGAGAGAGAGAGAGAGAGAGAGAGGAGTGGGGGTGTCACACATCTTGATTGTTATAAGTTTATGTTTGCATTTTTCCCCCCAGTCTTGGTCTCTTCCTTTTACAAACAGATCACGTCTGCCAAAGTTTCCCGTAGTGAAATAAAACTACCAAATAAATATACGACACGTACTTCAATATCGACATTCATCTTCTCGTTTTTCTTTATCTGCTATTTTCCACAGTCTACACCGCAAACTTTCTGAGTCCACGTCACCGCTATGCTCTATATATTTATATATATGGGTCACGACGTGGTGGAATCAGACGCTCGTACATTGTTGGGCATGTATATAGAGTTATTGGTATCAGATTAAAGCTTTTTCATTCGTCTAGCTTTTGATGAAAGAAATATCCGTCTGTTTGAATAGAAGTCGAGATATTTGTGACTGAAGGAGGTGAGGATCCACTGATTTCAGAGGTAAAATGACCAAGAAAATGATCACCAAAGTTCATAGATTGAAAGTCCTTGGAAACAAAAAAATTGCAATATTTGTGCCTTTAATCAAAGTTTTTCTGTTAAATCCACACCAAAACAATGTGTTTTACTGGTTAAATTAGACGCATAAAGTGTAGATCCACCCCCCCCCTCCCTCCCCAAACCCGCCCTCTCCAAAAAAAACCCACAACAGAACAACCCCAAAGTCGATTTTTAAAAAATGCCAAACAGGCTGAAAATTGCTTATTTCTCCGATTTCATTTTTTTGCGAGCGCTTGATTTCACCAGGATGCCTCACATGAAGTTTTCCAGGTCGCTTATTGACTTTTAAGCTACGCCTCACTCCAGCCTCCCCCCCCCCTCCATCTCCCTCCCCTCCGTCGCTAAATGTTAAAACGTGTACTGAAATTTCCTCTATTAAACCCACTCCCCCCCTTTCCCGCCTTCGCTAAATGTTCAAAGTGTACTTATATTGCTTCAAGGTCTTTCCGTACGGTTTGATTTCCTCGCCATTACGTGTCTAAATCCGCGGGCAATTTCAAAGGCAAACCAAACATTACATCTATCCTTCCATATGTGTCGCGATGCGGTAGAATCAGGCGCTCGTCAATTGTTGGGCATCTGCAGTTATTTGTGTCATCTTAAAGCTTGTTTATCTGACCTCCTTTTGACGGACAAAATACATACGCGCCTATCTGTGAATAGAAGTTGAGATATTTGCGACTGAAAGAGGTATTGGTCGTCTAGTTTCGGAGGTAAAATTAGCGAGAAAATGGCTGTCAAAGTTTGGTAACTTTCAAAGCTTGAGAGTCCTTTAAAAACTGAAAATGTACGTTTGTTGGGCCTTTGATCAATGTTTTTCAGTCAAATGCGCACATAAATATGTTTATAGCTGGACATATAAAGTGCTGAGCCAAAAAACAACAATTAGAAGAAAAAAAATGGTTAAACTGGAGCAAAATTGCCGATACCTTCCACTTCCTTATTTTGACGAGCGCCTGATTTCACAAAGATGCCTCACGTATGTCGCTCCTGCAGACGGATCGACTTTGTGCTATCGATAACCGTTTTCTTTCTCAAATCTGCGCCATTGTGACGTCTGCTCAAGGTGACAGCTGGTTTAATTTATACTGTTGAGGTTTTTGCTGCACTTGAGAACGCGAGCAACTAAAGTTTGGAAATGTTTTACGAGCCATCGACATAGCTTGACACATAGATTTGATTTATTGTATCATAGGAGGGGGAAGGGGGCCGCAGCAGACAGAGAAAGAGAGAAGGAGAAGGGGAACAAATATGTAAGAGTACACTCATCAGTGAGTCATTAGCTATTTATTATTGGTGAAAAGAATGATAGAAAGAAAGATATAGGGAGAGACGAGAGAGAGAGAAAGAGAGAGAGAGAGAGAGAGAGAGAGAGAGAGAGAGAGAGGGAGAGAGAGAGAGGGGGAAAGAGA
>NW_004797287.1:1669341-1670406 GCF_000002075.1 Aplysia californica | reverse complement strand
CACAGCTATCTGTCAACAACTGCCCATAAACTGGAGTTTTCCTCTCTTGACACTCTCTCTCTCTCCACCCACAGACACATGCATAGACTCACACACATCCATCAACCAGACATTACGATTTGCACTTTCTCGGTTAAAAGCGAAAAATCTCGCAGGTCCCGTGTGCAAGTTGCGCACGTTAATGATCCCTTGGTGATCTAAAATCGATTAGAGTAGGCTTCGGCTTCCATCCGGGCAAAATTCAAAATTTCCTACCTACTGAAACTGTTTGGTGTGTTCAGCGCGTTTATATGACCTTATGCAGTTGCGAGCACCGTAAAACACCAACCCCCCAAAAAACAACAACAAAAAACCCCCTAAAAAGCTACACACCGCACCCACCCCCTTTTTTACGCTTCTGAATCCCTGCCTACCTACTCCCCCTTCTGTCCACACACCCACACAGCTATCTGTCAACAACTGACCATAAACTGGAGTTTTCCTCTCTTCACACTCTCTCTCTCCACCCACCGACACATGCATAGACTCACACACACATCTATCAACCAGACATTACGGTTTGCACCCAAGGGGAAAGTGATCAGACTTGCAAATACCCTGGACGAACTTAAAACCCTGAAGATAGATACAGGAAATGGGGGCTCTCGTGGCCTAGAGGTTAATTAAGGTGTTCGCCTCTCATTCAAAGGTCCCGGGTTCGAATCCGGGTAGCGACAGAAAAATATTCTTCTTTAAAATGCTATCGTTGTTCTTGTTTGTGTGGGGTTTTTATAATTGTTGTTGGGTGGGGAGTTTTTCGGGCTTTCTTTTCCAGAAAGAGGTCCCTGGAGTATTAGTAAGTAACTCAAATTGAAGACTGAAACTTCTGTTTTTATACATGTACTACTTCAGAATTTACCCCCCGCACACCAAAAAACCCCCCCAAAAAAACCCTAAGAAACAAACAAACCAAGAAAAAATAAATCGAGTTTCGAATCCCCAACAGGTCAGAATATATCTAGATCTACAAGTCTAAGAGAACAATATTTTCTTGCACTGAGCTCTGTTGCCGTTTGCCCTGTACTG
>NW_004797287.1:1665129-1666597 GCF_000002075.1 Aplysia californica | reverse complement strand
TCCCTGTCTCTCTCTCTCTCTCTCTCTCTCTCTCTCTCTCTCTCTCTCTCTCCACCCCCTCTCTCTCCCCACCTCACTCTCTCTACCATCTCGTAATCTAACCCACACCGTGTTCAGAACACTACACTATAATGAAACAACCAACAGCCACAAAGACCTTCCATTGATACCAGAAATACCCCCCCCCACCTCCCCCGTACAACACGACAGACTCATGAGAGCTATTTCTGTAACTACCCTCTAAATCCGGAGTGGAGAAAGTGTCCCCCTTTCTACCCGACATAAAGACATGCACATACTCGTGGCTCATACCCTCTCCTCTCCACTCCCGACGTGAGGCCTCTAGGTTCCCGATTACTGAAAGCTAGGAATCGTAGGGATCGACTCCGAACCCAATTACATTATGTACAGGTACTTACTTTCTAATGATGTGATTTCTTCTCGTGGTTACCCGGTTGGCTCCCAACATCTTCAGGATTTAGGATAACCTTGATTTCGGAACACTGCGAAGCAATAACCATTATTTTTCATAAATAACTTCTAAAAAAAGAGAAGATTTTAAAGATTAAAGTAACTGGTAACCGTTGGTTACATAAAAAGGAGTCGGAACTTTTCTTCCATAGCTTTAATCGTGGGCATCGGTTCTGGAATCGATTCTTTGCCCAGCTGTAGAGCGTTTGAATATTTTCCCTTTCAACACCCTACATAAAGACATACACAGACTCGTGGCTCATACCCTCTCTTCTCGGCGTGGTGCCCTGCAAAACTTTTTGAATCATTTCCCTTCCTTTCTACACCACCTGACTTAACGGCATACAAGGCCTCTCAGTTATTTCCCTTCCCATCCCATATGACGCCACACCATAGAAATATAATATTCTAATAAAGTCTCAGATCTTGTACACTGGCGCAGTTCCGGTTCACTATAGAGCGCACTTTTTCACACAAACTGAGCCAAATGAAGAGTAAGATACAAAGTTGTCACGCTCATGCAGTTGTCTATAGCGAGATTGGTGATTTGTTTTTCTTTTTGCGGGAGCAGCACGACCAATGATGTCAACGCTTCCAGTGGGTGGCTAGCGGGTGAGCTGGTATGGTTTGCTCCTTCTTTCCTATCAAGCATCTATCATTCTGATATCTTCTCCTTTTTCTTTTTTTCTTTTTGTTACTCTCTTGCTTCTTGTAGCACCTCTCATTTAGACTCTTACATGACCTTATTAGAATGTAAGTGCCGTAAAACTTTTATTTAAAACTAAACAGGTCGCTTCACCGTGAACGTTATATTGAAAGCCAAAGAGACGTAACGTGAGTGGCCACGTGGTCAGGCTACTAGACTCGTCATCATGAGGTTGCATTTTTGGGGTTCGAGCATCAGCTCGGTCCGACGTTGTGTCCTTCCGAAAAGCACTTAACACAAATGTCCCACTTAACACAAATGTCCCACTTAACACAAATGTCCCACTTAACA
>NW_004797287.1:1662606-1664301 GCF_000002075.1 Aplysia californica | reverse complement strand
AGGGGGCTAAACCTATACCATTTCACCATAATTTCAGTCCGCCAAAAAGGCTATATATATTATATATATATATCGGCGGCCATGGTTGCGCGCGGTTCAGGTGTATAATTCTCTGCGTCAGACACAGACTGTGCCCCCAAAAGGACACGACGGGTTGTAACAAGATAAAGCTATCGACCGACTCCACAAGCTGTTCACAACGACTTCACAAGCGTGCACTTTGTCAGTTCGGAGTGTGGGGGTGGCCTCTCGTGGTTCCTTGCCGCAGTTCACTACAAGCACTTGACTTGTTTTTGAAGGGTTTAAGGTTCGACTTCGACTACGGTTTATACTACGTTTGTAGATACTGGCGAAGACTGGAAACCTCCGAAAATTGGTACATGTATTTTAGAAGAATACAGTATTTATACAGGGTGCCCATTGGTGTATCGGGTCGGGTCGGGTGGGTCGGTTTTCTAGCCAGATTGAGGCCGCAAAGCGGCTATCGTGGCCCAAGCCGATCGCACTCGACTCATCGCCTCAAAACAAACCAGTTTGTTTTTAGACGACGAGTGTGGCGATCGCCCCCGACCCCACCCGCAACGGGCATCCAGTATAAGAGTATTATGTGGGCCTAAAGAGAACTATACAATATAAGAGGTCCAAATAGCAGGTAGTGAACTATTTACTATCAGAACATTCAGAAAAAGACAACTGAGGAATTTGACCACAAAAATAGATTACTGGACAGGAGAAACTGCAGCTGTGAGGAAGAATAGAGAGAAGGAAGAACAGAGGAAAACAGAGAAGAACGTACACATAATTTATTATCTATTTGTGGTGGACGAATTTTGCTATTTAAAAGGCTTTTTAATGGCTGCATCGATCGACATGCGGTTTTCGCCAAAAGATTCTTTAAAATATTCTCCAGATCATGACGCCCTTGGTTTTTTCAGTTTTGAGACAATTTTGCTGCAAAAAGCTAAAATCTTTATTTCGCCGATCGCTTTTGTAGGTCGACGCTTCTGTCTTTGTAATTTTAGAAAATCAGGAAGTGATATTTCGAGAGGTGCATTTTGTTTTGAGAGTATAGATCTAGACCTTATCTTTTTTGGCATCTCTCAAGATCTATATCCCCATTGCAGTAGAGTGTAAATATAGTAGGCCAATGGCTGGACTTTCAGTTGATATTAAAGCACCGATCATTCCTTTCATCGAAAGGGGGCCCAGCTAGTATAGTATATTATAGACTGACCTACTTTGGAATAACTAACACAAAAAATCAATGAGAAAAAAAGCTGGTCTGACAACAGGAAAGAGTGGAGTAAACCATGGTAGTCAATGTTTTTGTTCAGTAAGAGTTTTACGGCGCTCACAACGGCATAAGATCGTGTGAGCGCTGTCAATGTTCACTGCTCCAGACATGAAACCTAAAATAGAAGAGATAACGACCACAAAGAGTTAACATAACCCGAGTTGAGACCAAAATAAGACAAACAAATCCCCTCCAATCAATTTTTAAAAAACAACAGCCAAAAAAACATAACAAGTTTGCAAGTACAATATTGAGGCGCTTTATATTTCTGGTTTCTAAAGCTTAGTTTTCGTAAGAATGTTAAGTCTCTTGCAGCACAGTAAGGTCATATAAATGCCGAAGATAAGATCTAGATGTGGTACAAGAGAGAAACAAACACAAAAAAGAAGGAGGAGAGATCA
>NW_004797287.1:1656970-1658228 GCF_000002075.1 Aplysia californica | reverse complement strand
ACCCCATCAACCATCCTCTAGTGTAATTTAAAACCAAGTGAACAATTACAAAAACAAACAAACAAACAAACAAACAAACAAACAAGAAGAAACAACTCCTCCACAATGTTAAAATAGCAACGAGTCTGAATCTGAATTAATCTCGAAAGCTCCGTGGAGCCTTTGATGAAGGGCTGCCGATGTTTCGAGAGCAATCAATTTTCGATAGAACAAGGCAAGTTGCTGAGCTGGTTTGTTGAGACTTCAGAAGTTGGGCAACAAGAAATGTGGCTATCTAGCAAGGAGGTTATTTAGTATGTTGTGTTGGGAGGTCTTTGCTGTCTAGCAACGCAGGACTATATTCTCCGTGAATCAGTTTTGGAAGGTTTTACGGCGCTTGCAACTGCATAAGGTCATAAGGATGAGGAAAGAAAATGCAGCAGTCCCCCATTATCCAACGATGGGTCAAGATTTGATTAGATGGTGACTTCCAAAATACGGCGTTGGTAAACATTTCGAGCGAAATATTGACACATGTGTGAGTGTGTGTGTGCTTGCGTGCGTTTGCATGTGTGTATACAGATAGATAGATAGGCAAAGACAAACAAATAGAGACATAAAGAGACAGACAAAGAGAGATAGGAAGAGCAATGGTGAAGAGGATTGATAAAGGTAAATACAGAGAAAATGGTATGCTTGATTTCGAAAAAAGCTTCACTAATTCGCCGCAACTAGCATTCTATCTCCTTCACATTTATTTATAAGGAATTTTAAAAAACACTCCCTTCTTTTTCGGAAAACAGCGGTAAGAACCAAGGTACCCCTCCCCCCCCCCCCCCCCAAAAAAATAAAAAAAAAAATTAAATTCAAACAAATATGTGTCCGTGACATCACTAGAACTAGCAGTAGGTCTGGTCCCAGTTTTACCGGTCTTTACGCGGTTTTTCAAATCCAGTTCGTCAAGTACAACAAACGCAGAGAGTTTACAGCAAGAAACTATATCGTAAAACTGCTACGGTCACAAATAGCATGTGATCGCCAGTACTGTAGTCTACCGGAAGTGACGCGAAAGAGTAATCTCCTGACTCATCAAGTCACTGCTGAGGACATTTTGTAGTCTGGACATTCGGCAACGCCTGATGAGGACAGGCTGTGTGAGGTTGGCTAGTGCTCTTTCTTATCAAACATTTCTCATCCTATCTCGTCCTTATCTCTGCTCTTTCTTTTTTTGCGCTTGTTACTTTCGTTTTCCTTTTTTTGTTTTTGTCCACTCTCTCTC
>NW_004797287.1:1655282-1656522 GCF_000002075.1 Aplysia californica | reverse complement strand
CTCTCTCTCTCTCTCTCTCTCTCTCTCTCTCTCTCTCTCTCTCTCTCTCTCCCCCGAGAGAGATACAGTAGTTATTGTGACTAGTAATTAAGCGACTTCGTTGAACTATCTCAGCTAATCTCATTTCACATTGGTGTTGCACTGTCGGAGATATTTCCGCCAATAATATAATATTAATAACATCTACAATTTTGTCCATCTGGTGTGAAAAGGGTGTGTTTTCCGCGCTGATCGCCAGGTGGAGCGTGTGATTTAAACATTCATCACTTCCAGCTGGACTGCTTTATTGTCACGATTTTAAAAAATAATTAATTCCGCATGGATGATGGCTGATTAACCACGCAAAAATTAATGATCGATTTATCAGTATTGTATAACTCTTTATAAAACTAAAAACTTTATAAAATTTACATTTGTTTCATTGATCAGGTTTCATCAAGTTTTAGGAAAGAAGTTTTTCGTGCTGTTTTTTAGAGAATCTTTCTGAGACTGTTAAAATTTGTTAAGTAATAATATATTGAGAATGCAGCTTTTGAGTGGGTAGTGAAAGGATTGTGGCTATTTAAAGACCCAATGAAAGCAATTTGGATAAACTGGAGGTAACCTTCAACTAGCTTGTGTGTCAGGGCCAATCCTGGCTGGCTGAGAGGGATACAACATCCCGCTGAAAAACTGACAGAGATACTGACAAAGATTCTCCACCCTCCCCCCCCCCTCACTCACATGGGAATCAAACTCACGCCATCTCGCGAGTGATAACGAAGCGTCTAAACGCTGCGCCACAGACATCGATGACTGAGGCTTTAAGAGAGACAGTTTCTTTGGCTAACAATTGGGGTATGCACTCTGGTTACCCGAAATGACATGTTTCTCTGTATCATGGTCTGAATTCCTGTGCTGTATTATGCAATATGTATAGGTGATGTACGTGGGTGGTTGGCGGGTTGTCTGGTGTGGTTTGCTCCTTCTTTTCTATCAAGCATATTATTATATTGTTCTTTTCTCTCCTCCTTTTTGTGTATGTAACTCTCTTGTAACATATCTATTCTTCGGCACTAATACGACCTTATTGTATTGCAAGTGCCGTAAAACTCTCTTACGAAAGCCAAAACTAGGTGATACAGAGTCTGAAATATTTCTGACACGCAGGGATCACAAACGTCTATTTCTGACACGCAGGGATCACAAACGTCTATTTCTGACACGCAGGGATCACAAACGTCTATTTCTGACACGCAGG
>NW_004797287.1:1649686-1651388 GCF_000002075.1 Aplysia californica | reverse complement strand
CCCACACACACACACATCCACTTCTCTCTCTCCCAGCAGAGTGAGTCACTCATGTGTATAAACACGCTACATGGTTCTCAATACCGCGGGCGTGATAATAAATGATATTGCAACCAGAGTAACGGATTCGCCACACCCTGTCAAATGATCCACATTTCTGTAGAGACATATTGGTAAACCTATTTAATTAAAGTTACGATCCGCGAAAGCAGTCCGCAGCAATAAAAACTGGATGAATATTCATACGTTCCTATTTCCAAATTAAGTTTTTCATAAGTATCAGAGCCTTGTGGTGGGTCGTTGGCGGGTGGTCTGGTGTGGTTTGCTCCTCTTTCCTGCAAAGATCTATTGTCTCTATCTCACCTCCTTCTTATTTGTGTTTGTTTCTCTCTTGTAACACCTCTAATCTTCCGTACTTATATTATGGCCTTATTGTGTTTCAAGTGCCGTCCTGTAAAATTCTTACTACAAAAAGAGCCTTGTGGCTACGATCTGGATCGTGGGGTCCGGGGATGATCTCTTTCTACCGGGTGTCCATTGTGCATGAGATCGGGTGGGATCGGGTCGGGTTGGGACGATCGCTCGACTCGTTGCTTGCAAACAAACGTGTTTGTTTTTTAGGCGACGAGTCCAGCGAATGGTTTGTTATGTGCCACGATAGATGCTATGAGCCACAAATCTCGCTAGCAAACTGTCTGTAAGAGTTTCACTGCACTCGCAACACAATAATAATATGGTCATATAAGTGGCCAAGATTAGAGCAGTTACAAGAGAGTAATAAACACAAAAGAGAAGAAGGAGACATCAGGACAATGGGCACTCGGTATTAGCGAACCAGACATCCACCAGAGTACATAGTTTCGGGGTATTATAACACACATGTGGGATGGTATTTTACTTACTTAAAATAGGCTACATATCCATTAGTCTAGATGACCTTTGGGGAACCACAGATGATTTGGCAACCATTTTTCTCCACCCTTCTCTATTCTCAATCTTTCAAAGTGCTTCACCCAACTTTAAACCTGCCCGTTCCTTTATGTTGTCTTCCCATCTCTTTTTCTGCCTGCATCTCCTTCTCCATCCTTGTACAGTGCCCTGCAATGATAGCAGTCTATAATCCAAGCCTGCTACCGTTATAAAATTGAACACTAGCTTATAAAACCCAGCGATGCGATCATGATTGCAAATTTAAATTTAACGCCCACATTAATTAGATTTAGATCACCCACGATCGGGATAGTCTACTTCCGCCCACCCACCGACCTCATGGGTTAGTGGCGTACATCATCCTTGCAGATAAAAATACAGGAGAGTTTTAAAAACATCATAGTTAAGTTTTAGCAAGAGTTTTACGGCACTTGCAAAACAATACGAACATATAAGTGCCGAAGATTAGAGGTGTTACAAGAGAGTAACAAACATAAATAGAAGAAGGAGAATAAAGTACGATAGCTGTTCGATAGGAAAGAAGAAGCAACAAACCACACCAGGGCACCCGCCAACCACCCACTTCGACACATCAGATCATGCAGACGGTATATTATGATGAATATCTATATATCTATCTATCTATCTATCTATCGATCTATCTATCGATCTACCGATCTACTGATCTACATCTATCTATCTATCTATCTATCTATCTATCTATCTATCTATCTATCTATCTATCTATCTATCTATCTATCTATCTATCTAT
>NW_004797287.1:1647955-1649189 GCF_000002075.1 Aplysia californica | reverse complement strand
AGAGAGAGAGAGAGAGAGAGAGAGAGAGAGAGAGAGAGAGAGAGAGATAGCGTATCTCGACAGCTCTACGGCCCCCTAATTTATCTTTCTCTTTGTTTGATCAGCCGCTTATTAAATGTTTCTTCAGGTCCTTTGTTTTTCTTGTTTGTGTGTGTGTGTGTATTTGTTTGTTCGTTTGTTTTTTGGGCCGGTTGGTTGTTTGGTTGCTTGGTTGGTTGGTGAGTTGGTTAATTGATTGGTTTGTTGGTCGGTTGTTGGTTTTTTGATTGGTTGGTTGGTTGGTTGTTTGGTTGGTTGGTTGGTTGGTTGTTTGGTTGGTTGGTTGGTTGATTTGTTAGTTGGTTGGTTGGTTGTTTGGTTGAGTTTCTTGTTCGTTCGTTGTCGCTTTTTTTTTCAACTTACTTTGCTCTTGTATGTTTTTATTCATGGTACTTAAGTCTGTGGTGTAGGCTTCTGGTGATTATTTTGCTGGTTGCACAAAAAACAACCCCCCCCCCAAAAAAAAAAAACCCAAAAAACCCACAACAAAAAACCTGTGAGTTTGATTCCTGTGTTTGAGAGTCTGTCTAACAGATTCTTTCTGTCATTCTTTCTAAATACTGAATCCCATTCAGGTAGGATTGATGCTTGACGTACAAGGACGAACCAGCCCTACTCTTCAATGTGCTAATGTTGGGTTGAAACCTAACTATTGTAACTCCTCGGGCCGATGCTACTGGGTGAAGTGTCTTTAGGCCATTCCCAAAGGGGGGGGGGGGCATTAATATGTTCTTAGTTACAGTAGAATTGTAAATGGGCTGATTCATCAATGTCATGCTCATAACTGTTCCTGAACTACAACGGGGAACTGCTGCTTTCTTTCACCTCATCCTTACTATCGTCGTTTTCCCTCTATTTCTTTGGCATGTTTATCAATCTCTTTTAACCCTCTATTTCAGGGGTGCCTTGGTAGTCGAAGTAGACTTTGTGCTGTTGAAGCTAGAGAAGTGAGCAGAATAAGCCTGATTCCCTGTATGGACTTTTCTGTTGACACCCACCCCTTGGCGCTCATATGGCCTTATGCAGTTGCGAGCTCCGTAAAACCTCTACTAAAGCTAAAACCTAACCCGACGTTGTGTCCTTGGGAAAGGCACTTAAACACGAATGTTCCTCACTTCACCCAGGTGGGAATGGGTACCCGGCTATAGACAGCGAAAGATCTTGTCAGTTTGTTAGTGTTTGAGCGCTTAATCGG
>NW_004797287.1:1645416-1647198 GCF_000002075.1 Aplysia californica | reverse complement strand
ATATATTTGTATAAGATACACTATAAAGAAATAGTCATCTACTCTATCAAATCTTTACACTGACACAAAATGGCGTATCGTAGCGCACAGAACATTAACTGTTTCCCGCCAGTCCCTACAACCACCAATATCTGACACACATTATTCCCCTAAAACAGGCATTATTATATTTCTGCCACCCTGTCTGTACAATACACAATACAAACACCCCGGTGAGTGGTACTGCTAATGTGAGCCAGTCTTTTGTTCTGAAGCATGCCACTGTGGATCCAAAATGAGCAATAACTTTTCCTCACCCACCAACACCCAGTCCGAGCTATCTATCTACACAGGGTATCCCCGAACACAGCAGTGATCTATTCAAAATTGGTGTGTTTCGTCAGGAACATTTTCCAGCACAGCGAAAAAAAAAAAAAATAACCACAAGGCCAAACTCTGCAGCATGAACGATACCAAATTTACACAGCTACTGCTTTTTGAGTTTCAGTTCAGTTTTAGTAGAGGTTTTACAGCGCTGCCAACTGCATAATAAGGTCATATGAGCGCCAGTCTGCTTTTTTAACATATGTATATATTTTTTTACTCTTTGTTTCATAATTTGGTCAATGTTTTACGGCGCTCGCAACTGCATAAGATCATACCATATTAGCGCGCGGGACACATTAAACATTTTCAGTTGTTAGGAAATTTTGAATTTTGCCCGGGTGGCGGTCGAAGCCTACTCTTATCGACTTTGGACCACCAAGGGATATTTAACGCGTGCAACATGCACACGGGCCCTCCGAGATTTTCCGCCCTTGTCCGAGAAGGCTAGGTGTAGATCTTACCTACCATAAGATCAGGGGTGTGGCTAAAAGGCAGCAGTAAGAAGGAGCCAGGGAGTAGCAGTAGAAAGGCTGCAGAAAGAGTCAGGAGCCCAGAAGAGAGGGGAAGGGAGGTGAAAGGTTTGGGGCAGAGAGTGGAGACGAAAGCAGACGACAGAACATTGTCAGAGAGCAGGAAAAGAGGTGAAAGGAGATATTTTTAGAAAAGAAATGTTTCCGTCGCTACCCGTATTCGAACCCGGGACTTTTGAATAGGAGGCCTACCTTAACCTCTAGGCCACGCGAGCCCACATCCACTTCTTATAGTTGAAAATTCTACACACTCCCATCCCTCTCTTTTTGTCGCTATCTCTGTCTCTGCCTTTCCCTTCCCTACCTATAGTTCGGTCAAAAATTCGGGGCGCAACTTATTCTAAAATGTCGCTTTAACGAGTGAATCAATGTCCCCATACCTCACACAGCAGTTTGTTTCAATATTTTTCCACAATTATTGAGGCTAGATTTTAAAACTGTTCTTCGTAAATTTATATAAAATACAATAAATCTCCTTCCAGCGCAAAATGGGATTGTTCACAGCACTTCCCGCTTCTCACACACATTTTTCGTACGCATATGGCCTACGTTACAGCTCACCAATTGTACTTTTTAGTGGCAAAACCTGTTACAAGAAAGTATACTGAGCACATTTTTTGTTTTAAAGGCTCTCAAAACATGCGTTCAACAAGAAGTAAACGTTTTAAAATCTAGTTGAAACCACCCACTTGGATTTTTAGTAGTATTTATTAAGGAATTTTCTAGAATATAATATTTAAAGGTGTTTATACAAACATAATGACATGTTAAGACACATTGGTACAAGTCACTTTGCAAAAGCTGGATTGTCAATGTACGATAGTTGAGCAAATATTTAACACTAAGTTGCGAAATAAATTTTTGACGGCACTGTAATACCCCCCCC
>NW_004797287.1:1642381-1644531 GCF_000002075.1 Aplysia californica | reverse complement strand
CCCCCCGAACGAGCATCGCGTATAACGGGTAGATACAGCACAGATGTCGGTTCTGTCACGGTTCGGTGACGTCCCTGAAATATCTCATCTATCACTCAGTGTGACGGTCTCAATGTTCTCCTTTGTTTAGTTTTAGGAACGTTTTACGGCACTCCCAACTGCATAACGTCATATGAGTGTGACGGTCTGAATGTTCTCCTTTGTTTAGTTTTAGTAAGGTTTTACGGCGCTCACAACTGCTTAATGAGGTGATATGAACGCCGAATGTCCTCGGCGCTTGGCTGCTCACCTAATGAGACACATGCGCGTGTGCACAGGCCGTGAATGAGGTGTGGGCTAGACGGTGAGAGAACATATCGGTAGTATATGAACGTATAGGGTGAGGGGCACATTTCTCAGTTTGTCTGATGTCCACTGGATACAAAATTGAAAAAAAAATCAACTAAACAATGTCAACATATCAAGTATTTAAAAAACCCCAACCAAACCCTTTACTTTCTTTCAGGTTAGTTGACCCGCAAAGATCTCGTATGTTGAGAAAGATCTTCCAGTACCCCCCCCCCCCCAAAAACAAAAACAAAAACAAAAAAAAAACAACAACAACAAACAAAAAAACAAAACAAAAAACCCCACAAAAAACCCCTCTCATTTCCAGATATTAGTAGATCTAAAGAACTAATAATTTACATGAACAGGGAAACGGGTACATGAGTATGCAGATTGAAGCACCAGCCTATTAAGACGTTTTCTCATTATTGTGAGCAACAACTGATGTTCGGCTGTATCACTTAAACAACTTCAAATTGTTCATTACTGAGCCGCGCTGACTCACGACCGAAAGTTTTCCCCGAATGACATATCAATAACGACGTCGCAAAGATAAACCATTTAATTTCTCCGCTATCTCTTCATCTCTCAGTTCCTAATGAACACTCGCACGTATCGCTAGATCGTGACAACGTGCCAACAATACATTCCTCATTCACAGATAGGAGTGATAATACATGTATATCATTCATATCTTCCACCTGTCGTGGATGACGGGTGTCCTTGTATTTGAGAAAATCACAAAGCCGGAACTAACTGAGCGAATGCTACAGTGTCCTTTGTAAACCCGAGTAGGTGAAAAATGCTTGAAATTAAGAAATTGTATTTGAACCCTCTTACCCCCCCCCCTCCACCCCTTTAGTTCAGCAATTAGACGTTGATTCTAGAATTGTCTTTACTTTTAGATATTCCGTCTTAATCGGTGGTAATTTATGAAACGTTTTTTCCAAATTCAGTGTAGTAAAATGTTACAATTGCATATTCTTGAATAGCGAAAATGCTTTTAAAAATCATTTTTTAAATTGTTGACAAAGCAACATAAAATCGACACCTAGCCCATTTTTTTTATTTTTAAAGTTGATTATGTACATACAATGTTTTACCAAATCGACAGACACTATCGGTGTGCGCGAGTAGAGGTGATCGCCGTATCAAACAAGACAGCTATCGAGAAAATGTGACACGATATATTTAGTTTTATTAAGAGTTTTACGGCACTTGCAACACAATAAGGTCATATAAGTGCCGAAGATTAGAGGTGTTACAAAAGAGTAACAAACACAAAAAAGAAGGAGGGGAGATAAAGACGATAGATGTTTGACAGGAAAGAAGAAGCAAACCACACCACAGCTCCCGCCAACCACCCACTCACGAGCTATCAAGGCTAGCTTTGTGCGCGTGTTGTCACGGATCATAGGTATGTAGCAGTGAGCACTAGACGGTTAGTAAGAACGTATAGAGTGAGCACCATCTGCAGGGTGATAGTGTTGTGTACCTCCCAGAACAGTTGGCCCGCTCGGAGTGGGCAATGGAGACCACGCTGGTGAGCATTATTATAAAGTCAGGAGCCCAAAGGAAGGGGCAAAGGGGGTGAGGGGGTGGGGGCAGAAACTGGAGACGAAAGCAGACGACAGAACATTGCTAGAGAGCAGTGAAGGAGGTGAAAGGAGATAATTTTACGGAAGAAAATTTTTCGGTCGCTACCCGGATTCAAACCCGGGACCATTCATTGAATAAGAGGCGAGCACCTTAACCTCTAGGCCACGAGAGCCCCCTTTTGATTTTTGGTAATGCCGTTTCCACAGTACATATAATAATAATAA
>NW_004797287.1:1640952-1642004 GCF_000002075.1 Aplysia californica | reverse complement strand
TCAGCTGATGATCTTAAACTGCGAGTTGGAATGTACAGTCTTAACAGATTTGATAAATATGATGGTGCATTATCATTCAAACATTTGTGACATATGGTGGCCAACTTGTACGCAATCCTTTTCTCAACATATATGTCACAACGTGGTGGAATCAGGCGCTCGACAATTTTTGGACATAAACCTGTTCATTTGCCTTTCTTTTAGTGAAAAAGATATCCATCTAGCATAGATGTCGAGATATTTACGGTAAAAGTAGGTCACGGTCTCCTGGTTTTAAAAGTAAAATTACATTTCGTGTCCCTTTAATCAATGTTTATCTGTGAAATCTACACCGAAATGGTTGTTTTTAAATGGAAGTAAAAGGTGATGAGCTAAAAGAAGAAAATTAGCCAAAAATTAGCCAAACATCCAGAAAAATGCCAATTTCTTTGATTTCATCATTTTGACGAGCGCCAGATCTCACCACAATGCCTCGCATATTGTTGTTGAAGTTGATTTGTTACAATATTTGATGTCACATGTTTCTTTAGATATTAAATCTGCATGTATCTGTTTAGTTTTTAGTCTCAGTAGAGGTTTTTCGGCACTCGCAACTGCATAAGGTCATATGAGCGCCAGAATATTAAAGCTGTTACAAGAGAGTAACAAACATATAAAAGAAGAAGGGGAGACAAGGACGATAGATGTTTGAAAGGAAAGAAGAAGCAAACCACACCAGAGCACCCACCAACCACTCACACATGTATCTGTGGAAAAAATACAACCGGGTAAGTTTGTGTTACTTTCTTCTCTTTTTATTTAAATTCATTTAACTGTTTCCCATCATTTTTTTAAAAAGAGTATACATTATTTTTAAACCTTAGAATTTATTAAAGTTCCCGCGAAGGGAGAATTGACATGAAAGAATCATGCAAACTGTAGTAGCTTCTGATTGTCTGCTGGTAACGATTTTCAATTATTATGGAGGTGTGAAAGAGTATGTGTATGGTTGTAAGTTGTAAGCGCTCGCGCGCGCGCGCGCGTGTGTGTGTGTGTGTGTGTGTTGAGGGGGG
>NW_004797287.1:1635576-1640852 GCF_000002075.1 Aplysia californica | reverse complement strand
TGTGGTTGGTAGGGTGGGTGTGGAAGGGTGTGTGGGTGTGTATGTGTGTGTATGTGTCTGTGGGTGTGTTTTTATGTGCTTGTGTATGTGTGTTTGTGTAGTTTTGTGTGCGTATTAAAGAACGAGTAAAAAGCTTAGGGCTAATTGGGTACCAACATATCATTTTTTTTCAAAACGACGCTCAAAGCACAAACAAAATAGACTTCCCATACGTTTACGTTGCTGACTAAAGTTCTGAATTTCCATCCTCTCCGGCAAAGTGCGACTAAAGAGAAGGAAAGTGAACAGGATAAATGTGTCCTCATAGCTTTAGGGGTACATTTTAGCCTCCTTGTTCCGAAGTTTAATGTCTCATGACGCGGTGGAATCAGGCGATCGTCAATTTTTGGGTATATAAAGTTATTGCTATCATCTTAAAGCTAGTATATTTTATTTGTCCTTCTCTTGATGAAAAAATTACCCCCTCAATCTATGATAAAGTTGAGATATCCTGGTTATAATGGGGTAGAAGTCACCTGATTTAAGGGTTAAAATCATCGAGAAAATGGCCGCCAAAGTTTGGTGACTTCCTAAGTTTGAGAGTCCTTGGAAACTGTACATTTACAAATGTTTTGCCTTTAATCAACGTTTTTCCGTAAGACTCCTCCCAGCAATGTGTTCTTAAAGGGACATATAAGACGCTAACCAAAATTAAATTGATTAAAATTGCCAAACAGGAAGAAAAATGCCGTTTTCTTTAATTCTATTACTTTGACAAGGGCATGATTTCACCATGATGCCCGACAAATGATCGACCTGGCTTGACACGACTTGACATGACCACACCCGATCTCATTCATCCTGCCAATGGGCCCCTGTTTCTATAACGGACATTCTATCTCTGACATTCCCAGTAACTCCAACATCATAATGACTTCGTAGGAACAAACAAGACAGAT
Organism: Aplysia californica; assembly: GCF_000002075.1. Classification (NCBI taxonomy): domain Eukaryota; kingdom Metazoa; phylum Mollusca; class Gastropoda; order Aplysiida; family Aplysiidae; genus Aplysia; species Aplysia californica. Next base: position 1,639,914 of record NW_004797287.1, on the reverse strand, counting down.
ATCTAATGACTCTAGCCGGAGTTGGGTGAGATATAGGAGGAGGTTAGTTTCTGTTCACACGAAGCAAACGCCCTCGAGACTAAATGGCAGGCGGGATTGTTCGTATATATAAAAGAGCTGTACTTTCATAAGCGCGCTCTTCACTCAAAGGCAAATCATCTGGTTTTGTAGTTGTATAAAATACGTGTTGAAACGATAACAGAGACCCATGTGCTGGTATTCCGAACCTCCAAACTTTGACAACACGTTATTAGAATCTACCCTATGAGTCATAATTTGTTTGTCTTGTGTAGGACAGTTTGATCAGTATTTCCTCAGCATGCTGATTTGTCTTCTGCATTGCTTAAGCGGCCAAGCTACACGACGAAGGAGAATGTATGGATGTATTTTTATCATCAGCATTTTTACGAATCTCTATTTCCCTACGTCACAGTCAAGGTTACGAAATGAGCCGAGTCTTTCGCTGTGGGAATTCCCCATGAGAATGAAGCTCACTTCTCAGGAAAAGGCCTTTGGTGGGACTGGCATTGACAAAAGTACTGGGCACCACCACCCGGGTCAATCAACGGCTAGTTCATCAACGCAGCCATCAACAGACGTTCAGGGGCGAACAAATGAGCACAGGGGTGTTCATGAAGATAACTACGAGACATCACCAAGACAGCGTCAAGATAGTTACGAAATATCACAAAGACAGCATCAAGATAACTACGAGACACCACCAAGAGAGTATCATGATACCTACGACATATCAACAAGACAGCATCAAGATATCTACGAGATATCACCAAGAGAGTATCATGATACCTACGACATATCACCAAGACAGCATCAAGATACCTACGAAACATCACAAAGACAGCTTCAAGATACCTACAAGATATCACTAAGAGAGTATCACGGGGGATCACCTTCACCCATTGGACTTCAATCGCTTAAACCGAGACAAGTCTGTACCCGCGACACACTTTCCCCACCATTTTCTAACGTATCTGTAGTTAAGGACCGACATTTTCTTACCCAGCCAGCTCCCAACTCCAGGAGAGTTCGCCGACAGCTGACCGAGAGTTGTCGAAATGCTTGTGGTCAAACTGAACTGATATTGGATAGTTGCCTGTGCCATGTGGCTTGCCTTGTGTTCAAATCTTGCTGTTCCGATTTTTCACTCGAGTGCCCAAGTTTGATACAAAGAGCCCGCGAATCTCTACCCAAAAAATTGTTCAAAGCTAGGTATAAATGCGTCATGAAAGCCTACCATCTTGCCATCACTGGGTGTAACTCTGCTCAAAGTAAAGTTTCCAACGACAAGATTCTAAAAGTACCCGTCTTGGACAGCAGTACGGGCTTTGTTTTCGACAGTTACCAGACGTATCTTTGCTACGCCTCCAACACGTCCGTGCCTGTTTTGTGGACGTTAACGGTCACATCGCCACTAAGTCCCGATTTGACCGATTCCCGTCAGATACTACAGCACATATCTAAGGAGAACAGTCAGTCGTATAGCTTTGAAAAGCCCACCGCCGATTTCCCGGAGCAGAAATGTGGCAATCAAATGGGATTAAGTTCTTCAGATGCATCCTCGTTTTCGGTTATCTTCCGAATAGTAAATGATCAGATCTCAAATGCTGTCAGTCTGACATCACGAACTGAATCGGGACATATCCAGATGCGATGTAATATAACAACGGGCGGAAGCTGTGAACATTATGCTTGTGATGAGGGGGGACAACTCAGGAACAAACGCTGCGTGTATGTCACGTACGTCCAACTATCGGCAACTGGGAATGTCACAGCCCTCATACACAGACAGAACAATGATTGGCTGAGGTACATAACGTGTTTTTTGTACCAAAAGGAGAAAGACATTGAAGATATTGAACTGTTGGGGTTAAGATATTATTCCGACGCACGCCGCCAAATCGATATAGATCTGAAAATCACAAGTTGGATGAAAGGTAGAATGACGACCAGTGAAATAACTCAGATAACTCTAGGATACTTTAGAAGCTTACGATTTCTGCAGACAAAGGTAATGGCCATGGATTCGGAACTGCCTCTGAAGGATATGAATGACACAGAACAGAAACCTACAACGCCACGTCAAACAACTCAACTTTCCGACGAGACAAAGGTGTGTGTTAAATTCTCATACGGTGCTGATTTCTACAACAAACCCTGTGACGTGTGGGAGTTTATAGGCCTGTCGTCGTTGGAGAAACCTCCTACCTTTCTCACCTACTGCTGGGCTTGGGGTGCGATAGCTTGTTCACTTTGTTCGTCAGCGGCGGTTATCACCGAACCTGACAAGTTCCTACTTCTCCCGTATTGCTTAGCCGTGACCATACTTTTTTCCACCGTTTTGTCCAGGTAAATAGATTGTTAATTGAGGGAGCTACATCTTTTCCAGTTTCATGACTTGAAATTTGTTGTATTCATCGGTAATTGGTAATCCAGGTCAGTTGTTCTTTTTTATTTAGTTCATTTGTGACGTTTTCAGGGTTTTTGTGGCCACTACTTAGATAGATGTCGTATAGACCACCACACCTTGATGAATCCACCCCTCCCCCTCCCTCCCCCCACCTTAAAAGATTTTCGCCTTCATTGGTAGCCTTGTTGTCTCTTGCCATTTTCGGTTTCCTTGTTCAGACTACATTTGATTTATCATAAAATAAAATAATGATCATCATTTTATGAAAGTTTGCACTTACAAAAATGTGTTTTAGTGCGTTCTTTTCCCCAAAATGTAGAATGAGTCATTTGATCATTTTCGCGATGGCATACCTAGTACTTCAAACATACATTGTCCTATGTTTGCCAATGAAAATAAAGTTTGTATCCTATATTGTTATCAAAAACATCACCAAGTTTTGACTTTACAGGATACTACACTTTCTAGCTACAGACCTCTGGATCTGGCATTTTGTAGTGTAACAAGCAAGAATTGTTCACGGAAGAGACATTTTCAAAATACCTTTAGGGGGTTACGGAATCGGAATTATAAGCCTGGGTATTTTTCTTGTCCCTTTCCCATTTCTATGATATTGACGCCATCTGATTATAGTGCAGTCAAAAATTCGTGGTGCAACTTGTCCTCAAATATCACTCTAACGGGTGAATCAATGTCATCCATATTTTCCATAGCCGTTAGTATCAATTTGTCTTAACAAAATCATATTTTTCTAGAACAATTGAGGCTAGGTTAAAAAAACTTTTCTTCGTAAATGTATACAAAATACTTGAAATCTCTGTCACGCGTAAAATGGTATTGTTCACAGCACATGTGCGTATGATAGTGTCCCATAGTGCAAAACGTACATATCTGTTATAGCAGGTAACCGTTACGTATAGATGTTCAAGATAATTATAGATGTTTGTGAAGGATCTGAGAGCAATGATGATTTTAGAAATGAAGGTGGTAGTGGTGATAAGTGATGAAGTGGGATGGTGTTTATGTAGTTAAGAAGATATGCTTCTGTTAGTTTGCTTGTTTATAATGTCGGTGTCAGTCCTATCTTCCTCTGCTCTGACGAGTCACGAGGGACGTGGGCACCCTCTATCCCGTTCCCTACTGGAACCATCTTTACGGTCACTGTGAAGTTCCGAAATGGTGAGCACAGTCTCTGCTATGGTGACCTTGTTAGTGCTAGCCTATTCTAGAGGGCCAAGACAAGTGAAGAAAGGATCTTAGTAGGTAGATAGTACAGTGGCAGGTATGTTGGGGATTTCGTAAGGGGGGTGTAGGTAGCAAGTTGACAACAAGGTTATAGACGTAATTACATACAGTAGTCATATTTTACTCCTTGACCATTTATCCCAGTTATTCATTTCGAGTCATATTTAAACATTCATGAAGTTGCGGAGATTCCGAGTATTTCTTTACTCTTTGTATGCCTCAATGTTGTCCTTGACTTGGTGAAACGTAGTAAATAAATCTGAGCATTGCCATTACATGATTGTGTGACTGTTCACAGTCATGATATTTCCTCCATTTGCTTTCTGTGTGATATTTTCTACGTTTTGAAAGAATTGGAACCATGATAATGCTTATATCTAATGTCCGTTTATAATGATTCGACGGTTAATTACATCGTCTCTACAGTTTTTTTTTTCTGAAGAAGATTTATTTTCAAAGCGGGTCGTTGGAGGGTTCTAGTTCTCTACTTCTTTATTTCCTCTCTGTTATTTCTGTCTCTCTTTCTTTTTACCAACACTAAATTAGGACCACCACAGTGTCGATGTGCTTCTGTCTACTCCAACAAACAAATAAACAATATTTTCAGGTAATTTGCATTTGCTTTCTTTGTGATACTTAGAAATGGTTGCTTTTAAGCACAAGGG
>NW_004797287.1:1631471-1633656 GCF_000002075.1 Aplysia californica | reverse complement strand
TCTCTCTCTCTCTCTCTCTCTCTCTCTCTCTCTCTCTCTCTCTATCTCTCTCTCTCTCTCAGCCTTATTCGTACAGATACACGTTTACTTTTGCTCACTCACACGTGCACAAACAATTGAATTCTCACGTACATATCTACTCATGTTCGCGTCACACAGAGATCTTATTTATACAGGTTAATGCGATTTTTTCACAATTCTGCAGTACACAGTTCTTTAAAAAAAGAAATAAAAGTAACTACTTAATCCAAGAGAAAAAAGATAAGAAAACAAATTTCAAAAAAAGAAAATGAATATCTATCCAAATTATAAAAAAACAACAACAATAACTGGGTCGAGCCTGCCAGGATTCGAACCTGGAATCTTCTGATCCGTAGTCAGACGCGTTATCCGTTGCGCCACAGGCCCTGACATTAGTGCTACTGCAGGTACCCTTTGTAGTTTTGAGAAACGTTCACCTTATCAGCTCATGGTCTCCGTTCTTCCCGGTTTGCCTTTCTTTTTCACATACACATGCTCACAATTAAATACTCACGTACACACCAACACACACCCACATCACATTTATAATAAACAGACAACAATACAAGTTGTAGCTATTTCATCACAATTATATCACCTCGGTCTTCATCTTTTTAAAAATGATGATGATGATTATAAAAACGAATTGAAGAAACAAAAGAAAAACGAAAAATAAAATTCTACGATTGAATGTGTCGAGCCTGCCAGGATTCGAACCTGATCTTCTGATCCGTAGTCAGAGCCTCGGTCCCACCGGGATTTTTCTTTCTTTTGCCCAGTTAAACACTCACGTACGTAGTAAAATAATAGCTCACGACACAGACGATAATTATTACGTTGTTGCTATTTTATTAAAAAAAGAATAACACACATAAAAGCAAATCCAAAGAGAGAAAGCATTAAACAAAAAAGTAAAAAAGCCTAAAAATATTCGTTTCGAGCCTGCCAGGATTCGAACCTGGAATCTTCTGATCCGTAGTCAGACGCGTTATCCGTTGCGCCACAGGCCCTGTCATTACTACTCTTGCAGGTACTCCTTGTGGCTTTCTGAAACTTTCACGTCATCAGCTCCTGGTCTTGCTTTTTCCCGGTTTGCCTTTCGTTTGCACAATTCTGTCCCCGTGGTTTTATGCACCCCGCATAATTTAGCAAAATTAATTTGATCATTTTTTGCATAATTTATTATTATTTCCCTTTATCATTCTTTTATAAAATTAACAGAATCGCATAATTTCACATTTTTGGGCTCAGTTTGCATATTTCAGAATTTTTCTTGCCTAAAACGAAGGGGACAGACAATCAAATACTCTCAAACACACACACACACACACACACACACACACACACACACACACACACACACACACACACACCAAAACACGCTCACATCACATATATAATACAGACAGACAATAACACAAGTTGTATCTATTTCTTCACAATTCTATTGTCTCTGTCTTCATTTTTAAAAATGATGATGATCATAAAAACAAATTCAAGAAACTAAAAAACCCAAAAAGAAAACAAAAGCTAAAAGTATATTTCGAGCCTGCCAGGATTCGAACCTGGAATCTTCTGATCCGTAGTCAGACGCGTTATCCGTTGCGCCACAGGCCCTGACATTAACTTATTCTAGAAGGTACTGCTTGTGATTTTGAGAAACTTTCACGTCTCATGGTTTCAGTTCAACCTGGATTTTTCTTTTTTTTGCACACATACTCATGCGCACAGTTAAATACTCACGTATGTATTAGATAAATTCACAACACCACAAACATACGATAATTATAGGGTTAATGCTATAATTTTAACAATTCTATCCCCCCCCCCACCCCTCACGACTGCATTTGTCAAAAGATGATGACAATAGGTATAAAACAAATAGAAAGGAAAAAAAAAAATCTAGAACGTATGTGTCGAGCCTGCCAGGATTCGAACCTGGAATCTTCTGATCCGTAGTCAGACGCGTTATCCGTTGCGCCACAGGCCCTGACAGTAGTGCACTTGAAGGTAGATTTCTACAGCTTGTCGTTTTGAGAAACTTCCTCGTCATCAGCTGCAGATGGTTTCGGTTCCTCCTGGTGTTTTCTGGAAGACTGGGGGGATTTCGTGAAGTTGTTGGTAGATAATGGAGAGAGAGAGAGAGAGAGAGAGAGAGAGAGAA
>NW_004797287.1:1625512-1627346 GCF_000002075.1 Aplysia californica | reverse complement strand
TGACTCCGGACCTCATGACCAGGACAAAGCACGCGAGTCAATAAAGTCAAACGTCACAACACGACCACCGACTCCCAATGTGAGCTCAGGCTCCCGCTTGGAGGGGTGATAATCCATGCTAGGGCCGGTTAATTTTCTCCTTATTGCCTCCTTACAGCATGGATGCGTGTTTATGCGTGTCCGAGCGTGTGGAATTCTTCCTGGTTTGCCCGCCTTACAAACGTGTCCTTGAGAAGAAGAGTGGTGTAACTCCACTTTGGCTACTTTTGAGGAGGGGAAAAGGGTTACATTTTCAGAAAAAGAGAAAACTATGAATTTTAAGAAATCTGTTCGAACTTCAAGAAAATCCTTCAAAACAACCTCTATTTAATCAAACTAAGACCATTTTTTGGATAACATTTGTAACAGATTTTATTCCATGGAGAGATGATTGCCAAATTTAGTCCAAAAGTGGAGATAGTCCACTTTTATTCTCAAGGTCACACATGTGTTGCTGTACAGAGAGCAATTTCGGAAAACTTAACAGAGAGAACGGACCGCGGGAAAGATTAGCTGAAGTAGGGGAAAGGGGGGGGGGAGACGCTTGTCCGACCTGACAGAATGCTGCGTGTTGGGAACGTGTGTTCTCATGCGTTTTCCGTGCCCAGTTTTGTGTTTGTGAGTTTCCACAGTGGTGAAATGTTTAACATAATAGTATGCTTTTCCACCTCAATAAACAGATTTTGCTTTTGTTTAAAAGACAGAAGCAATCAGGACTAAACTAGACGTAATCCCACCCAGTTTCGAATGATACGATTACTTGACTTCAGTTGTGAAATATATGGTTCAACACCTTACTACTTTCCTTTCAAAAGACGATGTGCGAACGATTTTGATTTTGAGTTTCCGAATCGATTCAACTTAGCTGACACAACTAGTCGAACAGATGTCAAGCCTTTCTTATCACTGACCCCAACCCACCCCACCCCCACTCACCCCAAGTCAGCTCAATTCCCAGAGTACACACAACCCCGTTACAGGATTTGCCGCCGATTCCAAAACAATTCCAGAAAATTAATGTCCTTTCGCTATAGCCACCAGCTATTGTACACGGAATCCTCTCCCCGGAACCCGCCCGCTCTTTGGACTCTCCACTTCCGGAGCAATCACCCACTTCCCGACAAAGGAGAGAAGCCAAACAATTGTTCCAGGAGATTCAACTGTTGCTGCAGATTCCGTAACGATCGACAGGTAACGGCCACGGCGTTACGCATCACAACGCAACTCTGGATTCTCTGCATTCATACATCAGCCCACATAATTCTAGCCATGACCCTCGTTGGTCCGTCAAATTTCCAAAAGAGACTTAAGGTTCGAAGCGATTACATTCCTCTGATGAGCTCCTTTAATCCTCTTAGGACGCGAGGGGGCAATTTAGTCGTCTTACATTACGTTCTTTAGCCTATTTAAATGGGTCCAGTTTCTGACAAAGAAATGACGTTCTTGTGTGATGCGATGACCTTGAAGATATCTCACGTCGCGGGTCTGTTGTGACTGGTCATTTCGCGGTGGTCATTGGGAGATTTAGACGGTTGAGATAACTGCTCATCTGGGTGGTGACATAAAGCCAGTGGGCGTTTTGTGGGGGCTGAAGTTATTGTTGACAATATTGGTTTGTGCATGCCATTGTAATGTCTTCAATATCCTTTGATTGGCCATTTTTAAAAAAGGAGCAGAAAAATGAAAATTGTCTGAATACAAGCAGGAGACAGGAAGATTCGAAAAGAGAGGGAGAGGTGGGAGGAGTAGAGAGAGAGACAGAGAGAGAGAGAGAAAGAGAGATGTGTGTGTGGGG
>NW_004797287.1:1621895-1623110 GCF_000002075.1 Aplysia californica | reverse complement strand
ATGATGATGATGATGATGATGATGATGATGATGATGATGATGATGATGATGATCTATGTTGTAATTGCTATTGTTGTTTTTTGTTTCTTTCACTGTAGTCGCAGGTGGAATCAGTAATGGTGTTGTTGTTCTTCTTGTTAATGTTGTTATTAGTGGTGGGGTTGTTGTTGTTGTTGCCTCAGTTTATCGGTTAATGTTTTCAATGTTGCTGTTATTGCTGGTGGTGGTGTTGTTGTTTGGTGGAAGATTTAGAAAAACGTTTTAAAAAGAAACTGTTTGTCAACAAATTGAAGGGCTTTATTCAGGTGTTTTGTCCCCTCTATCCGTCTCTCTATTCAGGAACAAAAAGGAAAAAGTACCACTTTTTTGTAAACGAGTAATCAAATCCAACATTTTTATAGCGTTTGTATATTTATCATATTCAATGACACATTATGTTAGTAAGGTTATTTACTTTTCGAACTAAAATATTTTAACATTTCTTTTGTTGTGCTATTTTCAATGTGAATATTATGTACGATAAAGTAAAGTAAAGTTGTTCCCGCATCCGATCCAGACATTGGGGATAGCCTTGTTAGTGAGACAACTTCCTGGGTCTTCGACATATTGTTGTGGTAGGGTGGCCAGTTCCTTTCCACGCCGCCTTTACTTCCCCAACTCGAAGTCAGGTACCTATTTCTGCTGGGTGGGCAGGAGGGGCGAACAAAAATATCCGTGTCCGAACCGAGGCTCGAACCCGGACTTTCCGCTTCGGAGACGAGCGCACTAACCGCTCTGCCACCGCATCCTCAATATTATATGATAAATATCATTGTTTTTTCGTGCGGAAAGGGAAGAGGGCTGTTTGATTTCATTTATTATTTTAAATTTATGTTTACTTCTTCATGTGATACAATCAGTCTGTAATATTAAAATTATGTCCATTTTTTTCATGCTTTGAAACTCTTGTGCTTAGTTATGTCTGCAACACTTTATTACATGTCAGGGCAGTCCCCTGATTCGGCTTAGCTTTGATCTCGGATACAATCACTGGAGTCTGACGTCTTTGAGCCTGTGGCTGATGGTTTGTGATAGGAGATCATTTATCTGCACATCTTCCCGCCCTCTAGATCTTTCTCTCAAATATTGCGGTGTTTTGTCCCCTCTATCCGTCTCTCTATCTTTGTTGTTTTTTTCCACCCATCCCCTCGCTCTCTCTGTCTCTCTGTCTCTCTG
>NW_004797287.1:1616252-1618098 GCF_000002075.1 Aplysia californica | reverse complement strand
CTCTCTCTCTCCCTCTCTCTCTCTCTCTCTCTCTCCCTCCCTCTCTCTCTCTCTCTCTATCTCTCTCTCTCTCGTTTCTCCTCTCCTTCCCCGAGCTACCACTGAGTACATTCTAGTACGACACTGTGATCCCGATAGCCCATTGTCTGGGCCTCCTGTCGTGACGTCACAGCGGGCGAGAGAACAGTGTGGTTTCCGACACCGGCCTATCAAACATCAAAGGTCGGGTGGAGCTCGTAGACTTACCAGGAAATGGACCTCTCGGAGAGAAGGACCCACTGAGCGATGGGTGACCACTACTGACCACACCGTCATTATCAGGTACCATAATCTCCGGACACACTGTGTCTTCCCACCATCTTGCCTCACGGCCCCAGTATTTGGTTCCCCGGCCCCTTCTTGGCTACACAAACACTAATCGTTATCACGCGGCGCCGCCCCCCCAACCAGGGACGTAACCCACTCAATACTATCCAGTTGTCCGACCCCTGCACGGAAGGAAATCACTTGACCAGCCTCTTTGTCGGCGAGGTCGGGAACGAGGCAGCGTGGGTGGGGCGTCGCCCTGTGTCCCCCTTGTCTGGCGCAACTCGCCCATATTGGTGGCGCTGTTGGTGGTGGTGGTTGATGGTGGTGGTAGTGGTGTGGTGACCATTTTGAATGAAACTCACCCATATTGGTAGCGGTAGTCGCACTTGTTTGTTTAGTACTTTTACGACGCTCGCAACTGCATAAGGTCATATGAGCACCAAGGGGTGGATGTCAACAGAGAAGTCCTTACAGGGAATCAGACTTACTCTGCTCACCTCTCTATCTTTAACAGCACAAAGTCTGCTTTGACTATCAAGGCACCCTGGAAATAATGTGTCACAAGAGTGTGACAAACATACAAAAGAAGTAGAGGAAAAACTACTATGGTAAGGTTAGGAAAGAAAAAGCAGTAGTTCCTTGTTGCAGTTCAGGCACAGTTATGAGCATGACATTGATGAATCAGCCCATTTACAATTACAATTCTACTGTGCATAAGAACTCTAGATGTTAATGCCCCCCCCCCCCCCCCTTTGAGAATGGCCTAAAGAAACTCCAATAAGTAGCACCGCCCCGGGGGGTTTTAGTGGTGGTGGCGGCAGTGGTGACAATTCTGGGTGAAACTCGCCCATATTGATGGCGCTGGTGGTGGTGTTGGTGGTTGATGGTGGTGGCGGTGGTTGTCGGTGACCATTCTGAGTGACCAATCTTGGTGATATCGTGGACACGACGTGCGAACACCGCCCACAATGATCGGAGAGGGACACCCCCACATCAAACGAGGTGGCGTGCTGGTGGAGTAGTTGAGCCACGAGGCTGCTAGCGAGCATTGATCTGTTTCACCGGGGATTAAATCTTGACCCGCACAAAGGCTGGCGGAAACCAGAGAAAGAAATTACAAGGGAGAAGAAAGGACTCAGAGGTTCATTACCCTCGTGGGAAAAGAGCAATTTACGACTGGGGCGCGTTGTTAACCTCTCGTTTTCACTAAGAGAAATCTGATATTGTTGAGAAAACAAGACAACTTACCCCCCGCCCACAAACCCAAACCTTCCTGACGAAATGTTACATCGGTCTTAGATGTTTAAGATAAACGAGTTTCGTCAACCAATGTGAATCTCTGTGATGAGGATTAGACATTTTAAGTCACGTTTTCCATTTCGCTTACGTACAATTAGGAATTGACTTAAATACAAGGTCATTTTCACACAACAAAGAAACACTGTGTGGGATTTCCTTCCAGGTTTCCCCCCTGCCTCACACCAAAATCATCATTTCCCAGGAATAGTTTTTTCATGCGTAAGAGTTAACGTCAACC
>NW_004797287.1:1607306-1615299 GCF_000002075.1 Aplysia californica | reverse complement strand
ATTATTTGCTGCAGATTACACATATAGCCACTAAAACTGTCGCCAATCGATTATTTTCAAGAAAACTTCAAACTTAACGACAAAATATCAAATTACGGGTTAAAAAAGGGGGGCATTTCTCAAAACATTTTTACTTGGTCTAGAGGCACAAAGCATTTTGATTGGTCTATTTCCGTCGGACCAGTCTCCGAATAGGCACTGCAAACAGGAAAACTAGCTGCCTTCCCTCGAGATCAACAACCCCATTAGCGCGGCAAGGCAGCCACCTTCTACCACCGAGTGCACATTCAATTTTTAATTCAAAGCATCTGATCAGCGGTCTACAACATTCATGAACCGGAGTAAGCTTCCGATTGAGTTCATCGTTGGTTACGTTATATTTGGAGGTAATATCAAAGGTTGCTTTTTTATGTAAAAAAAATTGACTGCCTTATGACCAGGCCATCACTTTGTCCGTGGCTTATGAAAATTTGCTTTGGTTTTATTTATTTTTTCCTACTGATATATTGTACATTTTGTTGTCATAAGCATTTGTCAAAACATATTGGGAGATAGGAAAACTATTGTGTGCAGTGATTATTGTACTGTACTGAGCCACCGTGTTTAAAGATAGGGTTCCAAAAGTGGTACAGTTTGTATAAAATACCTAATCAACCTAAGGAACTCTCCCTCTTATCATCAGTAAAAGATTATAAAGGTTGGTGGGTTGTTTTTTTTTTACTCTAAAAAACAAACGTCCAACATATTTCCTCGTTCCATCTCGTTATCCAATCATTCTCAGACACGACAACCTGTCCCCTGGAACCTCCCGTATTCTATTTACGACTCTCTACCTCTAGGTGGGTGTAAATGCACCCGGGTTTAATCAGAGTTAATGCACAATGACATGAGCACTCGCTAACGTCGGAGAATGAGATAGGCCATGAGATTATGTTCTCGATTCCGTCTGCTCAGACAAGGTTCAGTCACTACAGACGATAAGCTATTTTCTGTTTAATTGCAACTGTCTACATTCTTTTCGGTGCCATGCGGATATAGGGCATGCAGGCAATTAGGGCAGTGTCGTGTGCCAGAAACAGCGGGGCTCAGCGAGTGCAAGTAAATCATTGATGATCGTCCCGTTGCTGAGTCATCCTGCGTGGTTTCAAGCGTTGTCTATGATTCTATGATATGCTTCACCTGAAATATGTCCTTCTTTCACTGTGACAGTCTAGAATTCCTTCCTCAATTAGCTGCGATCTCTGACCGTGTGTACTTTGGTTCTAGAGCAGAACATTTTTTAGCTTTATGCCCCTCAGAGATATTTTATTTCTCTGATATTATTCAAATAATACCGGAAGATGACAACTATCGTAGAATCGAATACTCTTCTTAATAACAAGCACGAGATATTTTGAGTTTCTTGTGATTAATCGTTCATTCATGAATCGACACGCCTCTGCCGTCCAGTGCCATACAAGACTGAATGAAATACATCCCAGTGGCAAATGGAAAACCCCAACATAATACATGTGACTTCCTCATGTGGAAAGGGAAATCTCCCACCCACCTTTTGCCATCCTTTGCCAGAAAGACTGAAAGCCTTACAAATATATTACAATAAGAGTTTTTCATCAGAGTCATACATATTATGTTGATTAAGAGGCATATCTTTTTTCAAACTTTCAATAGTGGAAGCGTTTCAGAAAAAACAATGACATGCAAGTTGTCATTTTTTCGGTATTATTGTTTCTATGATAGAAAGTACACACTGGAGCAGTGGGAAATGTACGGCGTTTTGTGTATTCGTTTTTCCTGTATCAACACTCATGTGTTCTTTCGGATAAATAGATGTGTTTTTCCAGCCATTTTCATGAATTGTGTGATTATTTTGACAAACTTAACGTGTACAGTGGTGTTCTTTGATTTTATTTTTTTTTAAATATTAGGTCTCTTCTGAAGGCTCGTTTGTGCGTCTAATGGTTGACTTGTCGAGTATATCTTTTGTGTGTGTGTGTATTTGTCTGTCTATGTGTGTGTGTGTGTGTGTGTGTGTGTGTGTGTGTGTGTATGTGTGTGTGTGTGCACACGAGCGCGTGTGGTGAAACACCAAACCAAGGTGCCAGGATCTGGACAATAAAGATGTATCTTATCTTATCTGATCTTATCTTATCTTATCTTCATATTTTCATGCCTCCTCCCCCAGATGGAAAAGAGACCGCCTTAAGAAGAAAAATAATTCCTTTTCGTCGTCTCGCGTTTCTAAGCGTAGCATGAGGTCTCATTCCCTGTAATCGGCAGCACCATCGTAGAAATTGAGCTCAGTCGAAAACGAGGTTTTAATTGTGTGAACCGTAACTGTTTCTGCCTCGCTTCTGAGCTCTCGGGGCCTGGGCTAATGACGTCACCCGCTGCGCCTGGAGATGTGCGGGGAGCGAGGGACATCGGCGCCCTGTCAGAAGTACTCAGCGAGTGATTTAGGAACCCAACTCCTCGCCGCCCCTCCTTAAGTTCTTTATTTACAGTTTCTAAAGTGCGGGATCACGCCCCTTCCAAAGGGAGCTCTTCAAGCAGAAAAAGTTAGTATGTTGACGCCGATTAGAGGGGCAGAGCGTAAAGTAATGCTTTAGATTTCTGAAGTATAAACACACTTATATCATGATGAATTTATCGTAGGAATTGATAACAAAAAAAGAGGCGTTCCCAGCCTCGTTTCTAAATCTGACTCATAACTAATCTTGGCGTCTTTTGCTATTCTTTTCAACTGCGTTTTCCTCAAAGTGCATTTAATAAACATAACCCACACCCCCACACAAACGCAAGCACGTACACACATATACACAGCACGTGCACACATATATACGGCACGTACACACATATATACGGCACGTACACACATATATACAGCACGTACACATACATACAGCACGTACACACATATATACAGCACGTACACACACACACACACACACACACACACACACACACACACACACACACACATATATATATATATATACAGCACGTAAACACATATATACAGCACGTACACACATATACTAAAATAAACACAAACAATCATGACCCACCCACCTTCCTGCCCCCCATACACATACATACACACATACATACACACAAAGACACACACACACACATACACACAAACACACCCACGTGCAGATACAAACGCACCCATATTATCAATTCTACGTCTATATTCTGTAAAACCCTTACTAAAGTTTCGATAAGTTTATGCTGACATGCAAAGTTCACCTATTCCTATGTTATGATTCGGTGTACTGTTAGTGAAAAAAAGTATGTTGAAAGGCGAAAATAAGTTGGTTCCATGTAACTTAACCATTATTACTTTTCTGATTTTGTCTTTTCATATCGGAGCTTTTTAGGGACTTTTTTCGTCCTAAGATACAATATCTGAGTGTGACTTTCACATCGAACAATGGATTTTCTCTTGACTGCGTCCTGACTTAATGCTACAGACAGAAAAGGCTACTTAGAAATAGCCTTAATGAAATATTCAACCTTGCCTGATCTACAATCTCACCTCCAAATGTTTCTTTTCTTCAAGTTGAAACTGAAAACAGGCGTCTGTGATGTACAGAGCGAGCCCTCCGCCATCGTATGCAATAAAAGCGGGTTCGATTCCAGGATGTGGAATGAGGTTCATCGACTATCTCTTTATTGCTCATGGGGTGCTGCATCCCACTCAACTCATGCAGGCGTTATATAATAGGCAGTACTTTTCCGGGGCAGCCCGATTCCTAAAAGATTAAGATTTTATGGAGTTAGGGCCTCCTGAAGGGGCATGCCGTTAGCTCAGTTGATATTATACCGAACTGCACCCGACATCTAAATGATCTAATTTGATTGAGTCAGTGCGTAAAGGGGTGTACCTTCAGCCAAGCTTATAGTACACGTATACTGAACGGCGGAGTGGATGACCGTGGTTCAGTTCCTCAACAGAACGCCCTGAACTTGGATTGGTTTAGGGAGTTTTTAAAGCTCTCCAATCATTTTGCTTGATTGGACTTATCGGAGATGGCCGTTAGATTTGGAAGTCCCGTCTCTAAAATAAAACCACAGTGTTGAAAAGATTGTTGAGCTTATACAACGACCAATGATCACTCCACTCGCACAGATCCTAAAAGGCAGCCCGAATCGATTGATTGATTGATTGGGTAGATGTTCCACGGCACTATCGACACAATTTTGGTCATTTAAGCGCCATCAGGTTTCACCGCTACAAAATCAGACGTGTTTTAATAAAGAGTCTTTCGGAGCTCGCAACCGCAAACGATCACACTATTTCTATTATGCTAAAAAAGACGAACAAACATTTATTTTAAAAAATTGTAAATATGGAAAAGGCTTATTTACATTTGTATATACAATACAAATTTCAGTGTATGTATATATACACCGTATGTATATATACACCGATAACGATAAAAATATATTTTCATATTCTATTAAATAGTCCAATTTCTTTTTGATTATTAAAATTATTATACATGTGGAAAGACGGTGGTCGTAAACCATTCTGAAGTACAATCATATCTGTCAGAAAAGTAAATATATCTCTACCGACCCACTTGATAGACCGAAAAGGCTCATGCCGTCTGGTCCATACACCGAAGGCTCTCCACATCTCTGAAGTCTCTCTTTGGCTCATTAAAAGTGCACAATCCTACCCAAACATTTGTCATGCTCGAGCGCAGAAGTAAACGCCGTTAGTTTGAGCGAGGACGGGTGTAGAGGAGGAGACTGAGAGGCATTGAGGGTCGGCACAAAGACAATCTGAGGTGGGGGGGGGGGAGGGGGCGGTCAGTGGAGGGTAAACATCTGACGAGGGGTAGCGGTCATCGGTAGCAGAAGGTCGCCGCGGGGTGCCACACTAGGTTCTGGCGGGAGTGAGCTCCGGGACTTCTCCTGATGTGCAGATAGGGCCGACCGTCATGCTGAGGGTAGGTTATTAGGGAAAATGGGGGGGGGGGGGGGGGGGCGGAATTAACACCCGACTCCCGGCCGGGGCAAGAGGTGCTTCGCGGTGAGGATTTCAGCCCGTGAAGTGGCGATTAGTGGCCACAGGAAAGGTCGATATTTTATTTAACACACAATATCGAGTATAGCCAAGATTTTTTTTCAATTCTGTGGTGATAAGTACTTGATACTGGTACTCTGACTACTCAATCCAAACACTTCTCTCTCTCTCCCTCTCTCTCCCTCTCTCTCTCTCTCTCTCTCTCTCTCTCTCTCTATCTATCTATCTATCTATCTATCTATCTATCTATCTATCTATCTATCTATCTAACTATCTATCTATCTAACTATCTATCTATCTATCTATCTATCTATCTATCTATCTATCTATAAAGTAAATACGTTTTAGCACAAATTATTATGATGATTTTGGAGGCAAGCTCCTTCACCCTATCTGTTCATAACCCGTCCTGATGTGTGGGCCACATTCCTCCAGAAAATGGACATGTGGACAGCGAACTCTCCTCTTTTGTATGCCCGACGAAGCGCCAAAGTCTACTAAAGTAAAATTGGGTGCACATTCTCGTGGTCTAAAAAACACAAAAAAAAACCCAAACAAACAAGAGCGAGTTTACTGTACCCTGTTGTATGGCTGTTTGCGTTAAGACAAAAGACAATCTTGGAGCATAAATGGTCTTTTTTAAACACAAGGAAGCTATCCCGAACAATGCTGTTTTGAGAAAACCGAACGTAAAGTTTTTTGGACCCTTGTTCAGTTTCTTTAAAAGACAAGGAAAGCTTTCTCTATGTCCAAACAAATATACACACCAATGAAACGAAATTTCTCCTATAGGTAGGGCAATACCCACTTTTGGTGTAGGTCAAGATTTCTGGAAACCCCCCAAATCTGGGTTAGCCCGCTTGTCCTTAAAATCGACCAAATGCATTCGGATTAATCATTTGATAATAGTATCGACCGTATCTACAACTACAAGCTCATTAGCAAGTATCGACTACCGCTCATCCCCTGTGCCTATCAGAGAGGGAGTTAGCGACAAGATCTTCGCGTCCTTCTTGCCCTGAATGGAGTCCCGTTCCGTCAGCTCCGACTCCACTCGACCGTTAGGGCTCCCACGGCTACAGAAGAGTCCCGTTACTCTGCCGCTAATCCTCGGTCCGACGACCGCTCGGCGTAGATCAAGTTCTTAAGTGAAGCATGTTATATTAGACTTCTTGAAGTCGCCGTAGGTTTTTTTTAGGTCAAACTTTTCAGAAATTGTGTACCATACGTCAGTTGTTAGAAAGGGTCCATTTGACGGTTGAAAAGCTCTCTTCTTCACCACAAATCATTAATAAATCCATTAGAAACAAGTACAGAATTACCCCTCCCCCCTCCTCCTCCACACAGTTATTTTATGTTTTTAAATTGTTTCTCCTTCTATCAATCCCAACGAGAATTTACAGAAATTCCTGTCTCTGGATGCCGCCCCCCCCCCTGCCCCCCCCCCCCCCAGTGCACCCACACATATGTTAAATCTGTATAGCTCAGTTTCATTCAGATAAAATCATTCATCAATGTCTACGTATAGGGCAGCGTCTTTGGGTGCAGTGGTTACAGGCCTTACTAATTGAAGAAAAAACATAATATACAGGTACAATTGGGAGTTGGACTTCCTCGTGGTAAAGAGAACATGATCTTCATTTTATTTTTTATCGAGTATTTTATTTCTTTTTGCTGTGATGTTCACATTATTCCTCCGAGAACTGTTCGGCCCGGATAGTTAGGATTACTACAGCCTGTCTACTAAAGGACCTCAGATATTGAGTCAGTGGGATCAGAAATCGTTTCAATTAACCAGTAGGCCTACTTTTATTTATTGTTATCATCGGTCTTTATATACGAAAAAGTTAAACTTCAGCTTGATGGTTCAGTTTTTTGTTTTAGTAAGAGTTTTACGGCGATCGCAACTGCATAGGTCATATGAGCGCGAGGGTTCAGTTTGAAGCTGCGTGCTGTGCGTTTGGGCGAGAAGAAAAGGTGGTGGATGGTGGTTGAATAAGGAGGGAAGCGGGAGGGTTGAGAGGGGGGCGAGGGAGAAGTAGTAACGGTGTTACTTTGGGGGAGGTGACTAACAAAAGGAAGCAGCAATGTATATCTCCACGCTGTCAAGGCGACGAGACAACAATATCCGCTACGTCATTTCCGCTACGTCATTTCCGCTACGTCATTTCCGCTTCCGTCGGTGGATTGTACGTCATTGTGCATGAATGTGATGAGGGCATTTCTGTGTCGACGATGAATCTATGTTTATTGATGCTCTGGTACATCTACCAAAACAAAACAAAAATCCCTCGAGGATCAAAAAATCTTACTCTATCTTATCTTATCCCACCGATGATGCTCTTTTTTAAATATCAATCTGAGAATGATTGAAACTTTATTTGCTCTTCAAGAAATAAATCTAATAATGCTTAGATGACTAATTGTTCCCTATCACTTTAAACACAACTGGCTGTTTTGCAGACAAAACATTTATTTTCGTGGCCCACTGTATTACATAACCTGAAAATATATTTTAAACACAGATGTTAAGCCAAAGACCCCGCCCCCGCCCCCGCCCACGCCCCCTCCAAATAAAAAAACGAACATACAAAATGAAACAAAAAAACTTGCCGTACCCTTTGCCCCCGTTTTTTCCCCGCCCATCCCCCTTGCTATCATAAAAGTGAAAAGCCGAAGCAGAACAAATCAAAACAAAACGGCAGAGAAGCGAGAAGTAAGAAGCATTTCTGAAACATAAAAAACCAACACCACCATCCTCCAAAAACCAGCTTTTGCTTTCTCAACACTTTATGTGGATACATAAAGCGTGGCGTCGGTGGCCTAGTGGTTAGGCTCTCGGACTCGCAACCGTAAGGTAATGGGTTCGAATCCCGTCGGGGGCCCGACGTTGTGTCCTTGGTAAAGGCACTTTACACGAATTTTCCTCACACTTCACCCAGGTGGGAATGGGTA
>NW_004797287.1:1603251-1605016 GCF_000002075.1 Aplysia californica | reverse complement strand
TCCTGCCCAATTCCTTGCCACTTTTCGCACTGTGGATTTCCATCGTCCGATGTATTGTCCACTTCTGAGTGAATGGAACTAACTGCTCAGCTGATTTGATTTGTGTTTTGTTTGTTGATGCGTTTGTTCTGCTTAGTTGTATTGTTTTTCAAAACTAATTTTGTTATGGTTTTGTGCATTTGGAGGGTGTGTGTGTCGGGGGGGGGGGGGCAACTTTCGGAGTGAAGATTTTCCGCTCATATTATAATGAGAACTCACCTCTTCCCAAAGCGGAAAAACTCCTTTATTTAAAAGCGGAAAGCGCTCATTAAGGTTGCTTTGAGCACGACCAAAGTAATTGCAAGACTGTAGGCGGGCACCGGAAGGAAGTGTGTGGCGAGAACAGAAGATTCATAAATCCTGGCGCTGCATGATGTACGTCAGGGTACAAGAGCTGGGTGAAGAACCGATTCCGGAACCGATTCCCCCCGTTTGTGCTACAGAGGAAAAGTTTCGATTCTTTGTTACGTAAACCAACGGTTACTAATTGATTACTATATTTATCCAAATTTTATTACACGTATTTTGTTAAAACTTATTTTTGAAAAGAAAACTGTTGGTGACTCGCCATGTTTCGAAATCGTGGTCATCGTAGATCCTGGAGCTGCTTGAAGCCAACAGAGGTAACCGGAACCAGATAGGTGTTGCATTCATCGGAAGTAATTGCTACTTTGCCGGAAAGAATCATGAAATTGTCTTGGGGTCGGAACCACTGGAAGAAATCATGGACACCCGGAAGAAGTCACAACAGTGGAGAGAAATTGGGTTCGGACTCGATTCCTACGATTCCAAGTTTGCAGTAATCGGGAACTGCCCACCTCTACTGGGTACGGCCAATAAATGTTCCCGGCAGTCCATTGAAGGCGGATGTACTAATTTGCTAAGTTGTAAGTTATGCGATGAAAAGAAGGCGGAGGATGGAAGGGAGGTTGATGTTTGAGTGTTCATCCCCCTCTTTTCCACCTCTCTTTTTCTGTTTTTTTTAAATTACTTTTTCCCTTTTTGGTTTGGGGTACTTTGTTGTTTTTAAAATGTTGGTCTAGTTTGAGCTTGCGTTGGGTAGGTTGCAAAAGTGGGTGAGGGTGGGTGGGGCTGTGTATGTGTGGTGGGGTGGAGTGGTGGAGGTTTAGATCGGCTAGCATAATGCCTGCTATCATAAAGCAAAAATAAACTAAAAGGAGCTACAACTAAAACTCTAGAAAACAAACTTTTTAACAAAAAAATAAAAACAGCAACGAAATGCATTGTACCCTTCCTCTTTGTTAAAAATCATTTATTAAAATCATTGAGAACGTTTCGATTAAAAGATTTTTTTAATCGCTTGTGACACCCTCCAACCACCCACATGAAAGTGTCAGTACCATTTAGCTTCGTGCGCCGTAAGACACTTACAAAAACAAAACAAACAAACAATCGTGGGCCTGCCATCAGCAACCAGGGGAAATATCTCGAGTTTAATGCATACTCACAGAATGTACGTACAATAGAAATCTGTTTACGTTGATAAATCAGCTTCACCTCACCAGCCTGCTCTATGAGTTTACGACAGACCCAAGATATCGTGATAGATAGCTCCAGTCGAAACTTGACCTCAGTGCGCTCACAGTAGTTTGTGTGTTTGTTAGTTTGTTGGTTTGTCGGTTTGTGTGTTTGGCTGCTTGGTTGGTTGGTTGTTTGGTTGACTGGTTGGCTGGTTGGTTGGTTGGTTGGTTGGTTGATTGGTTGG
>NW_004797287.1:1599207-1602666 GCF_000002075.1 Aplysia californica | reverse complement strand
AAAAAAAAAAAAAAAAAAAGAAAGAAAAGAAAACAAGAAGAAAACAGAAAACAGCATAATATATCAACTTTTAAATGGCTTGAAGCAAAAGAAAATAAACACAATAAAAATGGTGAGGCAATTCTTAAACTTTCTAAAAGGACAGGGATAGATCTCGCTGAAAGAAATGACTTTGAAACATTCATCATCCGCGTCATTCCACAGTCGTCTAAATCAATTTCTAGGGGTTTCCCGATAAAGCCATTTTCGTATAAAGACATCAAAGGGCACATTACAATGTAATTTCATTCTGTTTTGTCCTTTCCTTCAAGTTACTAGTTTTTGTTTGAAAAATAAACAACAGCAAAACAACAACAACAACAAACAATGAGTGTTTAAGTATACTTTTACATGTCATAACTGTACCACCTCTGGAGACTTTTCTATCTATTTGAGTTGAGTATAACGCCCCAGTAGTTTGAAAAATCTGGTTTTATTATCATATAAGACAATTTTACAATGGTGCTTGGAGGTTCGATTTTTGTTTTTGCTTGATGCGACCGATTCTATCAATGTCTTTTTTCGGACGACGATAGAACATGGCCAGAGGCAAAAAGGTCGAAATTAAATATATAGCAAAGTAGTAGACAGACTTATCCAAAAGACAGAAATAGCCACAATGACAAAATCACGGCACCTAAAGAGATATGAGGAGACGCTACTCACTTCATGAACGACTACAGAGGGATTTGAGCTACCACCCTGGTCTTATTCCGCCAATGCATACGTAATGTCATTTTGGGACAATAAGCGACGCGACTTGGTGGTTCGAGAGTCTCATTCGCGCCGCAGAAAACAAGGAGGGGCTGGCGGGTGCTGTACCGTTTAGCACCATATTTTAGTGAAGTAATGTTTAAAAAGATACAAATAATAAAAGATACCCAAACGAAACGTGTGACTAGAGAAATCACATAGATTCCCTAATTGGATTTTAGGCTTTCCAGGTTATTAAACGTTTCCGTTTATACTTTCCTACAAACAAGAATTCGTCCTGCTGTTTCGTGGTGACCAGAGCATAGAAGGTTCCTCTTTTGTATTCTGCCAGTTTTGTATTCCTCAACCTACGTATTTTCAAAACAGAACAAAACAAAACAAAATAAAATAAAACAACTTTGCGTACCTCGACAGTTGGAAATCCGGTCTTTTCGCTGGGGTAATATTTTGAAGAATGAAAAGCAATCATTCAAAAAGTTACAGTTATTTATTCTTCAATCTGCACTACATTTCTGTATAGTGTATGCTCTGTGAGTTGAACTTAAGACAAAATTTGACACTGCAGTATCTGCTTGTGACACATGGCTAGGTCAGTTGGTGAAAAGCTGAGCTACAGCGCTGATGACTCTAGTTCGAGTCTCCCAAAAAACAGACGTTCTTCAACTTGGGTGGTCTGAGACGTTTTTCAGGTAGGCTCCTCACCTTCTTGGCTGGGTCGTGTTTGAGAGAGATGTCAAATTCGGAGGTCGGGCCTCTCAACTCTTAGAAGGCGTGGAGGACATGTCGTAACCTTAAAACCACAAAGTTCGATTTGCTCAGTACCTAGTTTTCAGAAATTTATCATAAAAAATGTTGAGTTTCACAGAATGTCTAGCTTTTCCGAATACAATTAATTCTCGACTACATTATATCTTCATGATGACTTCGAATAATCTTAGGATTTTTATGGAGCAGATAGAACATTTGGCTTGTGACCTTATGGTATCAGTAACTCAAAACGGCAAAAAATGTCAAATAGAACAATTGTAATTTTGAGGTCGGATCAACAGCTCTTTCAAAGGCAAAGTTATGGCACATTACAAAGTGCAAAGCGCAAAGTTTCACCTTTCAGTGTGCATGTTATTTCGTTAATATCTCAAATAAAGAAGTTCTGATTTTAAATAAAAGTCTGATTCATCAAGACATGCTTCCAAAACAGTACGTCCCCAAATGTTTTTGCTTTAGCAGAAACCACGTACTCAATGAGGAAATTAACTCACTTTGTTGAAAGATGCGTTAAATAACCCATAGAAAAAACACTACAATGCGTATCAGTCAGGACAAACGTGGTGCAAGACGTGAACTGTGTTGAATGTTTTGGTTAGCCTTTTTTCTCAAGTTTCTTTTCGCGTCCAAGAGACAAACACTAGCTGGGTACCGATTCGATGAACGGACTCAGAAGGATCGGTCGTCAAGTCATTGGGGGAAAACAGTGCGCATTGCTTGTGAACGGAAGCCTCACTTGTTTACAATGGCGTCTTAGAAGGATTTTCTCAAGATTAGATCTAAACGAAACTAACGAAAAACTGAAAATTCAACTACAGTGACTTCAGACTCTTTAACATACCTGTGCGGCTTTAAATGATTCTGAACCGCCGTTAATTTTTTCTAATTCGAAAATTAAGTGGTTCGGAAGTTTTAGGCGACAAAAATGACGAACTTTCACAAATATAACATAATATATAGATGACGGCTCACTCCATTCCATGACTCGCTCCTGGGACGTCCTTGTTAGTGAGGGATTGTGGGTCTGACCCACGGGCACAAACCATCACTTGTTTATCCCGACAGCTGCTAGTCGATATGTCCATTAGAATTACTTCATCGTGTTGTGAAGTGCACGCACTGGGAAGGCGATAATTATTTACTTCCCCCAAAAAAGATGGCTGATGAAATGTTTGAGTCGCGGACTGGTGAGCAAGATGATAATTCTTTAGAAACTTCAGAGAGACATCAATTTTTTGAGCTGACCCTAGTGGAATCTTAGCCTTGACAACATTCTGAGTATAATTAAATAGTTCTTGCTTTTAGTGTTCACATACACATGAATAGTTTCACGTTGTGTGATTTTGTTTGGCTCAACAAAGCTGGTTCAGTATAAACAGACGCTCTGACATATTTTATACTTTCATTCCGGTAAATCTTTCAAGTCCCTTATAATCTAGTCGTTATGCTCATTATATCATAAGTGTGTATGCTCAATACATAGTACAGGTGTTTGGTACTACTTCTTTACTTTGCCTCTATGAATCCTGTATGTTTGCCACACTTTTCCCCGGCAATAAAAGACGGTTATGGTGTCAATGTTCTTATGCTTAGCTTTGCTTCAACAAACAAAATCTGTCAATCCATGATTTACGAGAAAAGTAGATACCATCCGTTAAGAAAAAAATGAGGCTGGGCTTCATGAGCCAGCATGGTAAATGAAAGGTGTTTGCTGTCAAGCTTGGGAACTTATAAGTGACGTGCTCATGAGTGACATTTGGAAAATTTCTGACCCAATTATTGCCATCTTCTTTTCTTTGTAAGATTATCAGTTATCAAAAGGTTGATCAAATTGTTGTTAAATCTTGAAGGTACAAACGGATACGATCGAAGAAAGACAACTGCTTTCTCATGTTCTCAGGGAGACTGGAAAAATGTTCTGCAAACACCCCCCTGCCCCCC
>NW_004797287.1:1597873-1599027 GCF_000002075.1 Aplysia californica | reverse complement strand
AGAGAGAGAGAGAGAGAGAGAGAGACAGACAGAGAAGAGAGGGTTGAGAAAGAGGGAGGGAGAGAGAGATGCAGGGAGGGTCGGAGGTTTATAATCAAGTAAACTGACTCCATCTCGGTCAGGTCCGTGAGTAATGGAGCAGGTCTGGGAGTAAAGCGCATTCCTGCGTTTCATAAATGTCAGTTAACATGCAAACCAATTCTTTGGTTTTTGCTTGTTTTTGTTTTGATTTGTTCCGTTTTGGATGTATTGACATTTTAAAAAAAGTTGATTCTATGTTTTCTTTTTATCTTTTTCTTTAGATTTTTTTTTTTTTTTTTTTTGGGGGGCAATGATTCTAGAAGTTAGTCAATATTGCTTTACCTCTCAAACTGACAAAGTTCTCTACCCTTTACCCCTTTACCGTTAGAGGGAGGGACAGTGATTTAATGTCACTGGGACGACCATAAATTTGCAATACATTGTCCTGCCATTCGCACTTTTCCACTCTCTTTATGTTTTTCCCTCAGACACTCGACCCTTGGGTAATGATTTAAGCAAAACAAGATGTCCTCTCTTTTGAGACTTAACATAAAATAACTAAATTTTAATGTGCAGAAATAACATCAATGGAAGAGAAGCAGACTGGATGTCTCCATATTATTATCTCTAAATTGTCTTAAATAAAAAATATATGCTTAAAGCTTTGATTTAGAAAGTAATCAAGTTTAATTATCCTCATGTGTTTTTTCATGATGTATGCAAAATAACCATGTGAGGGGCGGGGTAAAAGATTGAGTGGGGTAATAAGGGAGGGAAATAGGGGGTAGGGGATGTTGATGGAAGAGGTGAAAGTGGGTAGAGAAATTGGGGAGTGGGTGTTAAGAGGTTAGAATTGGAGAGGTGAAGAGGAAAGTTGTGGAAGTGTGGGGAGATGGAGAAAAGGAGGGTAGGATATAATAAAAACAGTGGGATATAATAACACGTTTCTACAAAGCCTGGTTTCCATATCACGCGGCAAATGATGGTAAGCAAATTTGGAAATGGACCTCATCAATACTCAGAAATACTCAATACTCCATGTAACTAAAGAAAAATCAACCGTAAAGAATTGTGTTGGGCAAACATGGATATTCATGTAACACAGGAATGGACTTCTATTCCAAGTATATATA
>NW_004797287.1:1596648-1597773 GCF_000002075.1 Aplysia californica | reverse complement strand
GAATTACTTGAAATCCCTGAAAAATAGCCACAGTAATTACGCGTAATCACTTATCAGACATGTGTAGTATATGCAAATGTTTATTCCTTAAATAACTCTCTCTTTCTCTCTTTCTTTCTCTCTCTCTCTCTCTTTCTCTCTTTCTTTCTCTCTCTCTCTCTCTCTCTCTTTCTACAACACAAACACATGCACACATACACGTACATACAAATGCACATAATATGCTGCGCACACATAATCACGCACAAACATGCACACATATAGACACATACAGACGCACACACAAACATACACACACACACACACACACACACATACACACACACACACACACACACACACAAAGAGATAGAGGAATTGATGCTCGACTCCTATTTTTATGAACTTTCGCCTTGCCTCCCCCATGTGAAGACTCTCATACACGCATATTATCTGTTATCTATTTGTGGTGGCCGAATTTTGCTATTTAAAAGGCTTTTTAATGGCTGCATCGATCGACATGCGGTTTTCGCCTTAATATTCTTTAAAATATTCCCCAGATCATGGCACCCTTCGTTTTTTCAGTTTTGAGATCATTCTTTATTTCGCCGATCGCTTTGTAGGTCGACGCTTCTGTCTCTGTAATTTTAGAAAATCAGGAAGGTAGGTAGTCAGTGGGAGAGATTGAGGAGATGGGGTAGGAGAAAGTGATGGGAGAGGAAGACAAAAACATACACGCGCTCCTGTGCTCGTACTCGCGCGCTTGTATATTACACATGCATCATAAATTATATTGTACACAGACGCGTGTCAGTGCAAACGAACTCATAGACAAACACACATACCTACAAGCAGATGAACTAGCTAATAATAATGGCACTGACGGCAAAACTAGGAGAAGGGCTGAACCAAAGGGGAGGCTGACAGGAAAAAAAGAATTAAAAAACAAACAAACAAATAAATAAAAACTATCAAAACTATGAGAGACAGACTACGCACGCCAAAAAAACAAAACAAAACAAAAAAAAAAACCAAAAAAAAACCCAAACTAAAAGATCAGGGTGATTTCCTTGGCAAAACATCAGAACGGAAGAAAAAGAAGAACCAAAAACAGGACAACTCACACAAAGATTTCACTACTACCAG
>NW_004797287.1:1592219-1594666 GCF_000002075.1 Aplysia californica | reverse complement strand
GCAAAAATATAGGCTCGTTAGCTCTGATTCTCTTGCAGCGCGCAGGATGTTCTTCGGACCAAAAAAGGGACCTATAGAAATCAGTCAAATCAGCCTCTTTCACACATAATTGGTCTCTTTTGGGGAAATTGCCTACTGAGAAAATGCCACCTTGAACCTCTCTTACTGATGGTCCTTGTTGAACTGTGTGGCTCTCAAGGACTCCGTGGTTCCCGACACATAACCCCCATCCATCGGGGTTTCCCGAAACCCATTTCTCCCTGAGGTGCAAGTTGAAAACGGGCGCCTCATTAACTCATGACATATGCTGGAATACGGAGTGTATCTGTGAACCACAGATTAATATTATTCTCTGATTCCCTACATTTTGGTCAAGTTTTTCATTTTCAAATATACAACAGTCACACACACAAACACACAAACACACACTATTGCACCCGTTTCAAAGTTATTTCGGAAAATTGTGAAATGTTTTGTTTTATTTTCTTTTTATTGCAGCGAAAGAGAAAAATGAGAAAAGCCAAGCTCACTGTTCAAATATCTGTCTCTGTCTGTCTCTCATATTAGATCTATACCCTACACTCACCACCAAGTAATCATGATAATTATCACCACCAAGTACTCATGATATAACCACCACCAAGTACTCACATTAGAACAACCACCAAGTACTCACATTAGAACAACCACCAGGTACTCGCGATTTAACCGCCACCAAGAAAACAATAACATTACAACAACCACCAGGTATTCCACCAAGTACTCACGATGTAACCACCACCAAGTACTCATGATAGAACCACCACCAAGTACTCATAATAGAACCACCAAGAAATAATAATAATAATAGATAGCATTTGTATAGCGCATATCCCCGCTCAACAGCAGGCTCTATGCGCTTTACACTATATTATTACCCCAGCAGACCATAGAACACTCCGAAACATTCTCAGCTTCCCGAGAAGCATACAGTGCAAGCAGCCGATTAAGCGCTCAAACACTAACAAACTGACAAGATCTTTCGCTGTCTATAGCCGGGTACCCATTCCCACCTGGGTGAAGTGAGGAAAATTCGTGTAAAGTGCCTTTCCCAAGGACACAACGTCGGGCCCCTGACGGGATTCGAACCCACGACCTTACGGTTGCGAGTCCGAGAGCCTAACCACTAGGCCACCGACGCCACAATAGAACCACCACCAAGTGCTCACGATATAAGAACCACGAAATATATATAGATAGATAGATAGATAGATAGATAGATAGATAGATAGATAGATATATATATAACCAGCACCAAATACTCACAATACAACCACTACCAAGTACTCACAATACAACCACTACCAAGTACTCACGATACAACCACTACCAAGTACTCACAATAGAACCTCTACCAAGTACTCACTATAGAACCACCAGTAAATGTAACCACCACCAAGTACTCACAGGCTGAGGTGAACTGCAGCGGTCTGGCCACAGCGTCCAAGCGGTCAAGACTTAGCGCCACCAGCAGGTAGGTGGACGAGTACATCACAACCACCTGGAGGACAAAAGATACAGAGCTTGTTATGTGTATGTTCATAGCAGTGCTTGACGACCTGAGAAATTTCGCCCGTTTGTGAGTGGTTTGGTACTTTTTGGTGGGCGCTCTGGATCATCCATGTAATGATGGGTATTCAATTTTTTTAATTTTTTTTGGTAAAGTGTACGAAGCCTACTCTTATCGATTTTAAGACCACCAAGGGATCTTTAACGTGCGCAACTTGCACACGAGCCCTCCGAGATTTTTCGCCCTTGTCCGAGAAGGCTAGGTGTAGATCTTTCCTACGACAAGATCAGGGGTGTGGCAGAAAGACAGCAGTAAGGAGGAGCCAAGGAGTAGCAGTAGAAAGGCTGCAGAAAGAGTCAGAAGCCCAGAGGAGGGGGCAAAGGAGGTGATGGGGTGAGGGCAGAAAGTGGAAATGAAAGCAGACAACTGAACATTGCTAGAGAGCAGGAAAGGAGGTGAAGGGAGACAATTTTAGAGAAGAAAATTTTTCGGTCACTACTCGGATTCGAACCCGGGACCTTTGAATGAAAGGCCGACACCTTAACCTCTAGGCCAGGAGAGCCCCCATGATGGGTATTATTGATTGACCCGCTTGAAATACATATACATGTAGGTTGGTTGTATGAACATTTTAGCCTGATAAATGTGACACAGTTGGGTGCTAACTGTAAGAGGGTTGACAAGCACTGGTTTACAACGACCCCACTGACAGACTTTAAATAGTTCAGGGGGCGGACTGCTTCAACCCTGATTGGGAATGCAACATCCTGGAAGACAAATTCGTATACTAGGAAATCGACCTTCCCAGATCGGGAATTGAGCTCGTGTCTTCGGTGCCCAACAGCACTGAGCCCAACTGCAGCACCACAGACACCACTGAGAACCCCCCCCCCCCCCA
>NW_004797287.1:1590196-1592119 GCF_000002075.1 Aplysia californica | reverse complement strand
ACCCCCCCCCCCCCCAACCAAATCCAAAACAAAACAAAACAGAAGTAGCGGCCATACATGACTTCATGAATGATTTTTCCCCCGTTTTTTCCTTTTAATCTTGAAGGCACATTTTAAACTTTTGATGAAAGACCTCGACACCATGCACTCTTTGAGGCTGAGAGAAGAGAACAAGTGGCTTTTTTTTTGGTATCGTCCCCTTTAATTATTTTAGGCACTTACCTGAGCAAATTTGTGGAGGCGGCAGACAGCATTTCCAGCGCTCCAGTAGATGGAGATCTTTGAGATGAGATCAGCCAAGACAACCAGAGGACCAGTTAATAAATCTGAAACAAGAAATTAAGGTTACTGACAGCCAATTAAGACTTCAGTGGAAAAAGAAGACACAGAGCCTTTCTTCTTCGCAAAACGACCCCACGCATAATGTTAAAAGTGAAAAATGCTATATCGCTGTAAAATACATAGCTTAAAAAAATGAATTTCCATTTTCTCCACTTTCTTAAGATATGACCTATCTCGTTTTCAAATAGTCCCCCCCCCCCCCTTCCGTCCTTGCGCTCGGATCAATTTGGATCAGTAAGGAAATGCGAGGGCTCCATCGATCTCGCCCATGCAACATCGACTAATCCCAACAGGAAGAAGGAGGTACTTGGTAAGATATACTTTCCAAAGTGGAATTGAAACCAAACCTCTTGAGTGAAAAGGCGAAAAGTGAAGCTAACAACACTGAGATGCCTGTGACCCGAGCCAGGATATGTGGGGAGACATGAACCTGGGATCATCAAAGCACGAAGGGAGAAGAATACAGTCAGCGATAGTGTTCATTCATTAACTGGCCACGGAATCCCTCATTACTCTATCCATCAATTAGTTGGCTCACTCTTTGATCTGCTCTTCCATCTAGTCAGCTCATCTGCGTTGAAACCTTTGGAAAAGACCGCTTGCTCTCTCATTTGCGGTTAAATTCGGCTCGATAATTTAAGCTTTCATTCGCGATCTCACTTCTCATTTACTAACCGATCTTATTTTCATCAATACATACACAGTTTCCTAACAAGTATTTAATTATCGAAATCACTCACTCAACCAGCGTCTGTGATGTAGCGGTTAGGCAATGTGAAGGCGCATAACGGAGACCCGATCTCGATTCGCGAGTTGGATTTTTTGAGTACTTTAAGCCCGACAGTTGGGGTCGACAGAACCCATTGTACATTGTATGCTCTAAAATGTCCATTGGGACGTAAAACACCTACATTCGAGAATTTTTAGAAAAAATCACTTACACTTACTCACTCGCTCACTCACTCACCCAGTCACTTATTCGCACTCTCGCTCTATTATACATTTATTTTATCATTTCAAACGAAAGCATTATTCACTAACCCCAATCTCATTTCTCATATTCTAATCATTTAAGGCATACAGACACACAACACACACACACACACACACACACACACACACACACACACACACACACACGCACACACACACACACACACACACAAACGCACGCTGACGAACGCATACGCACAAACACATTTCCGCATTTAGTTCGGTCCTCTTGGGTAAGGACGTTACGTTTGGTGTACTTAAATCTTAAATAACATTACAGCATTGGACGGGGCGTTAAATCTATACAATTTCATTCAGTTTCCGCCAATTCAGACGTACTCAAACCTACACAAACACATTCATACGCACGCACACACACACACACACACACACACTCACGTGCGTGCGCCAGCGTGGTGCTAACACCCATGAGCGTGTACGTGAGCTCACATACTCAAACTTCCAAGAACACACAGAAAAAAGAAACAAGCAAAAAGACAGACAGACAGACAGACAGACAGACAGACAGACAGACAGACAGACAGACAGACAGACAGACAGACAGACAGACAGACAGACAGACAGACG
>NW_004797287.1:1582895-1587430 GCF_000002075.1 Aplysia californica | reverse complement strand
GAATACTTACTAGAAGAAGAAGAAGAAGAAGAAGAAGAAGAAGAAGAAGAAGAAGAAGAAGAAGAAGAAGAAGAAGAAGAAGAAGAAGAAGAAGAAACCTCGAACCCGCAAACTAACGATCACGAGTCCGGTGGTCTAACCACTAGGCTACCGATGCCATTGCATGAAGGTGGAAACAATCGATAAATCAACCTCGTTCCCCGAAGGGAACTGAACTCTCGTCTCTTGTGTGAAAGGTAAGGAACCTAACGATTACATAACTGGCACTGGTGAGAAGAAGATGTATTTTACGTAAGTAAGTGGTTCGGCACTAGCGACAACGGGCACATATATACACGTCACCAGTGCTACAACCACATTAGCAGTTCCCCAAGATCAGAGGCCTGTTCCATTAGCACTCTTGGTGTTTTCTGTGACCTCTGGCGCCCACTGAGGGATCACTCTCCGGGGAACGTAAATAACATAGTTATAGAGGAGAGGTATTGAGCTCGACGACAAGAGCAGAATTGAAATTCTTCTCCTTCATACTCGTTCACCCCCTCCCCCCAAATTCTTTTCTTCCATTTTTTAAAACAAGTTAAACTAGGCCGTTAGGAGCATGTTTTATGTTTCGCAGACAGGAATAAATCTGAGTGCCTGTCTTAATCGAATGTGGCCTTGCACATTTTTTTTCTCGTTCAGGGTGTGAAACTGAACAGAGTTCAGAGCCAAAAAGTACAGAGCAGTAAACCAGCATATTTCATCTTCATTATTGTTTAACTAAAGAATAATAAGGTTCTAGTCTAGTTGCAACAACTTTTCGGGTATTTGAGTTCAAACAATGCACATACTGTAAGTGTTTCAATTGAAGGAAAGAATTAGCTTGGTTTTTATCTCTGCGGGGAAAAACGTAGACACTGGACTTTTTCTAACTTTCACATGATATAGAGGGAGTATAGGGAGAGGCCGCACACACTAACACTAACCTTATTTTAGGAGTTAAGAGCCGTTTTATTCTGAGATCGTGAAATATAGCACCACATAATAAACGTTTAGCTAAGCCGAAGAATGATTAGATTCCCATCCCTCCGAGATAACCCAAGAAGATTCCAAGGTGACGTCCTCCAAAGTTGTAGTTTATTCCTTGTAGAGCTGTTTACGAGTTACCAAGGTCGACCATTCACAGAGGGAAAAGTGAGATGTCTGGCATTGTGTCATGGCAACAAAAGCAGAGGTTGCCATCTGCCCTGAATTGTACAATTTTATTCTTCTGAGGAGATTACTAGCACCGAATTTCTTTCACGGACGGATTAAAACTTCTTCACATCACGAAACTGAAAAAAGTAGGTATTTTCTCACGTTACACAAAGAAATACTCATATTTCAATGGCTTTTAGTGCAGAAAACTTTAAATTCTGAAAGTTTAAAAGAGTTCACAGTCCACTGCTTCGGTTAAGACCCCCACTTCTACTGGATTTAGAACGGGGTGTTGATCTTATCCTTAAGTATTTGTGTTTGAAGATATTTTATGCTCCCACTAACATGATATGCGACAGTCGAATCGATATAAAGACCTTGAACATCTTGCTCTCACTGGAACAAAATAGAAGGCAAAAGAGACAAGGATAGACCCAAAGCAACTTACTTTGAAAACTTGAACAGATAGTCGTCGAAGAACGACAGTGACGATATAGGTTTTTGTTTAGAGCATTGGGACACCGATCAGAGAATAATTGGAGAACCATAATTGTCGAAGTCTGTCTCAAATCTGGCACTTACTTGTAATAAGAGTGGAAAGGCCCACGTCAAGATGTGGAGCTGACAAAATTATTCCATGAAATAAGAAAATTATAATATCATCGTTATGAGGTAAGATATTTATCATAATATTGGTTATTGATCCCAAATAGGAAAAATGAGATGCGTTCCTTCACCATGTTCTGGAACAACAGACTTGTAAATCGGGCGTCACTCTGACTGTCTGACTCAGACCTTAGCAATCCTCGAGCAGATACCACTGCGTTACAGGAGCCACCTTGCAATATTTCTAGATGAGAGACCCCTAAAATTAGGGTATAAAATTAAAGAATCCCTTTCTGCGTAATTACTAGGGGTTTAACCCAATGGAACGGGATTACGGGGAGAAGCTCTGTTGACGTATTCGGGATCCATAAAACAAACACTTTAATGAGAGATGCGCCAACAACAGGAAAACACCAAGTTTGAAAAAAAGAAAATGTTTTGTCCTCAACAAAAAGTGCAACAGATAGAAGATTACTGCTGCGCATGCAACTCGTTGCTGGAATGAGAGAGAAGGTGGCAGAACTTCCACAACAGCATTGTTTCCCTTTGATCTGAGATTGGCAGCACGATAGGAATCACGGGCAAGGCTCTGTGTCGTCTAAATATCTGGTCAGTGTTTTCAGCGTTAACATTTTCTCAGCGTCCACATGGCTGGTTTTTAACTTTCACGGAATCGCGACATGTCACGAGAAAGCAGGAGCAGAAGAATTGAAGGGGTTCATAGCATAACACACCTTGCGCCATATTAAAGAATTAAACTCTCCCCCCCGCCCCCCTCATTTGTGTCTTTACTAATGGTTTTATCTGATACAGTTGTTTGTTCTGGGTATGACCTGATTAATTAAGCTATGTATATGAAAAAACTCAAAAGCTTTGTTTTACTGAGTTTTTAAAATTATTCGCTAGCATGAAACTTGATGTATTCTCATATGAAAATGGTAGAATGCCCAAAGAACATTCTAAACATTGGGGTTTTTTTTAAATTAGAGAAGAATAGCGCAAAATTACATCCCCTCTCCATTCCTCCCTCTCCATCTTTTCCACCTCCCCTTTTCCTTCAATTCATCTCCTCCTCCCCCCCCCCCCTCCCAACAACTCATGCCCTAACATGTATCCACTGTCCTTTCCCCAGACTCTCCTCATCTTCCCTAAAAAAAACGTTGAAAATAATTGGAACCTGAACTTCACCAAATATCACTTTTTAAAAATGTAACCCCCCACCCCCCCCAAAAAAAAAAAAGAAAAGAAAAGAAAGCAACCAACAAAAACCAAAAAGCAAAATAAAAAAAAAATAAAATTAAATGATTTTTTTAAAGAACAAAAAATTTACCCAATTTAGGTCATTAAAGGAGGTGGAATCCGACCCTGCCTATTACGACAAACACGGGCTGAGAATGATACATCGTCCTAGCAGAAAGACCGGGATAATCGATAAAAATCACCCCCTCAAAGGGATTGAACTACGGTGATCTGCCTGCAACAGCGATGATTCCAGCCGCTACGCCAGAGACGCCGGTGGAGAAATACATGAGGACAAAGAAGAACGTAATCAACATATAGCGACGAGGGTCAAGTGGTACAGACTTCCCCACACTCAGACATCCATGGAGGGAAGAGGCGTTGACCCCAACAAATCCATCTACATCCAGAGAATGATATGCAAATTAGCTTGTCTAGATGGGACTCAGCCAAAGGTATAGGGGGGTCGGAAGCTTGGTGAAATAGTGGAAACAGACGCACAAAAAAACATAGATATCTGGCGTGCCAAGTTGTTTACGACAGAGTGGGAGTAAGAGAGGAGTGAGAGAAATGTAAAATTACGTTTTAGGAACATGTGGTGTCTTACTGTTTTGTATTTGAATTTAAACCCCACACTTGCATAATATTATCTCCCCCCCTTCTCTCTCTCTCTCTCTCTCTCTCTCTCTCTCTCTCTCTCTCTCTCTCTGTGTCTCTCTCCATATTTCTCTGTAAGTGAGTGTGTGAGCGTGTGTGTGTGCGTGTGTGTGTGTGTGTCTTTATGTCTGTGTTTGTAAGCGTATGGTTGTATAACTGTCATATATATATACACATATTATGGCTGGATATGACTATACGGTTCTTTGTTCTCGATACATAAATCTTAAGCACCAACGCGTATACTTCCCCGTTTCGAACGGAGTTCTTTGGTATAGCCAATGATCGGTATAGCAAAGACAGATTGAAAAAGTATAGACAATTCTGAAAGTGGAAGAAATTTTGGGAAATTCCCAAACAGACGAACAGGTGGACAGTCTCAGGGACCTGGTGGGAACATTTCCATAATAATGCAGAGTTGGAAAGCTCAAGCTTTGATCTAGTTCTCTCATACCGCACTTGGCTGTCGAATTAGTCTAATAAATCACCTATTGGGTTGATGTATATCCCACGTGTATTGTCCCTTACTGTTGCATATCTCCATTCCACACCGTCTCCCCTTCTCTTTTCTCTTTCTCTCTCTCTCTCTCCTTCTCTCTCTCTCTCTCTCTCTCTCTCCTCTCCTCGGTCTCGATCTCGATCTGTCTTCAGTTTTTCTGTCATTCTTTTTCCTTTTTTTTCTCTTTCTCTTTCTTCCTTTCCCTCTTTTGTTCACTTTCTACTCTTACATTCTATATATTCCTCTCTTTCTGTCTTTATCTATCTGTCTATATGTCTGTCTGTCTGTCTGTCTGTCTCTCTCTCTCTCTCTCTCTCTCTCTCTCTCTCCCTGTCTCTCTCTCTTTCTCTCTCTATCC
>NW_004797287.1:1580444-1582123 GCF_000002075.1 Aplysia californica | reverse complement strand
CCCCCCCACTTTGCGCCTACTCATGTTTCGGACATCACTGTTACTAATATTATAACTCGGAATCTATGTATTGGAAGTAAGAATTTGCAGCAAGATGAAACAAAGGAAATAGAAAGAGATGAACACCGAAAATCACTTGTAGAAGGGACGTATTTTTACCTAAAGCATACGGGATACGGCTGGACAGAGGCAAGGACTATAATAGCGTAAGATACAACTTCCACAGAGAGCTCTTTTTGTTGGCATATTACACTACATGTGTGTGCCAGGAGAAAGGTCCCAGTTGTTTGAAATTTGGGATGATGAAATAAGGTTATACTCTTCCAGAACATTTAATGCTGAACTCGCTGATTAAATTTTTTTTCAAATATCTTGAGTAGTCAAAAAAGATATGCCACATTTAGGAACATAGGGTGTGAAAACAAAGTTTGGAGAAAAACCTTATTTCTAGCATATTTTCGACCTTTGATGGAGTACAACATGTAGCAAAAATGACTAATAAAAATATTTTGACTTAAAATATTAGAAAATATTTCAATACAATATTCAGAAATGGTTTAACATGTGTTTTCTCATGAAACTGGAATTTTGAACAGGTACGACTTTTTTGGCCTTTTCACCCCATTGCTCAAAAATAGCTTTGCCGTCAAGTGGGACCTTTCTCCAGGCACACACTCATATATGGCACGAGGTTTTCGATAAAACAATAACGATGGTGATGATGATGGAGCAATGAAATGTAATAAGATGATAATATTTCCAAAGAATACAACGTCCTACTTGACAGAGCATGCAGGGAAACTCAACTCACTGGTTACTCTTAGTTGGGTTTTTAAAAATCGTGTGATTCTTGGGGGGGGGGTGGGGTTGGGGGGGTTATTATTAGGGAGGAGGCAGGGATAGGGTAATAGGGTACGGGTTTTGTATTGTGTGGGGTTTTTTTTCAAGTGTAACGTTTTCCAGTGTGAGATGTCTGTGACCCCCCCCCCCCCTTCCCCACAGTGTTTGCTTTGATGAGTGGAGGTTGAGAGAGACGCACCACAACACTGCCGCCATCACTGGCCATTAGGTCATGGGGACCAGGAAGGATGAAACTACTGGTCTCTGTGGTGTCGCTACAAGCCGCTTAACCATTGATCACACAAGACTTCAGTTCAATTACCAAATGGAAAAAGGGGGGGGGGGACGCAGATAACACACATTAAAAACGGATTCAACTATCAAAAGAGTAGTATTCAACATTCTATTTGTAATATAACTTCTTTTGATAAAGACTGCTCAGACGTTTCGGAGGACCTATTAATTGTGAAAAACGTTGAACAAAACGTTGCTGAAAAAAAAGCCATGTATTGTTTCACGAAACAGTAACCGTAAAATGGCACTTGGAGAGTCTGCAGTTTAGTCATGCTCGGCTGAGACATTCCAACTGCGTCGTAAATACACTTGGCTAATTAATTCCCCTAGACGTTTTTGATCTTAAAAGGGACGAGGTTCCCTTTGTTTGTTTTTGCAGGCAGCTTTCTGTACAGGTCGGCGATGTCCCGTTTGTCTACATCTCTGTGGTCTCCCCTGCTTTTATTCTACCTTCTCTTTCTTCCTCCCATTTTCTCTTCTCTTCTCTTTCCTTTCTTCCGCTTCCCTGAGGATCGTCACCTTTCATCTGAATACTACACGCCTAT
>NW_004797287.1:1575797-1579210 GCF_000002075.1 Aplysia californica | reverse complement strand
CCCTCCCAACTTTTTCTGTTCTAAAAAAAAAATTAAAAATTAAAAGCGTCTGATGCTCATGATGTCACAGTTGCTCAAATAAGCCTATACTGTACTAGGACACGTTAGTCCAAATTGAGCTTGAAAAGGGGTGCTGAGGTTTAATTTCACCGAAAATTTTAGACTTGTTAAAGGAAATCGGTTATGTGGCTTCGGAAATCGAGATCTAAGCTCTTATTGAGTTGATTATCCTTTTAACCGTTTCCCGTCTCATATAATGATCGCTTGACAAAGACAAACGCCTCTCTCTCTCTCTCTCTCTCTCTCTCTCTCTCTCTCTCTCTCTCTCTCTCTCTCTCTCTCTCTCTCAAAGAAACCGATATTTTTCAACATCTTTGTGCAATTTATATCGATTCTTACAATTTTCATGAACTTTCAAAAGCATACTTCTAAGTAGATTTTTTATATAAACTTAGAGCAAAGGCACATCAAAAATGCAAATTTGTAGTTTCCAAGAACACCAAATTTCGTGGCCATTTTCTTTGGTGCAGATTTTACCTCTGCTACCTGGTGAACCCCAACCTCCTTCACTGGTATATAGCTTTAAGGGTGGAAAACGGAGAATTGCAATGGCTAAGGGTAGTTTCAATAAAATGAGCCTAATAATCCTGAAAAATTGAAACATCTCATTGATTATCAAAACAGAAAGTTCTGAAATGATAAGTATAGTCAAACTTGCTATATGGCTGTGAATGCTAGACATTCATAAAAGACAGTGAAAGTAAAATAGAAGCAACAGAAATGCCGTTTAAAAAAAATGAGATTACTGAGGATATTGTGGAGGGAAAAGAAATCAAACGAGACAGTACTTGATGATGGGACATGGGACGCTCACTGTTAAAAACCATTAGGAAACAACAAATGCAGCTTTTGGGACACCTGAATAAACATAAAGGTCTTGAACATCTAGCTCTCACAGGCAAAAGTGAAGGCAAAAGAGGCAGGGGTAGGCCTACAGCAACTTACTTAGGGAATCTAAACAAATGGGTAACGGGGAAAGATCAGCTAAACGTAGTTTTTTTCAAGAGCATCCGAGCAAAGGAATGAATTGAGAACCACGACCGCCGATGTCTGTCGCAGATCTGGCACTGGATAATGAATGGTGGAAAATAATAAATTCGTGCTTATGTGAGAGGTGTAACTCGTGAAATTGAAGATGAATTTCACTTTATTTTCCAGTGTTCAAATTTTGTCCATCAAAGGAAATTATTAATTTTTCCAAGCCTGACTCGCCCCAGTGACAACATTTTACAAAGTTTGACCCATAATAAGGGATGGTTGCACAACCTGTACCTTTTCATTATGGAAGATTTATTTAACAAAAGAGTTTTATAATGATGAGTTTTGGTTCCATGTCCTATAGCACTGAATAAACTTCCTTACTTAATGAGACTTCTATTTATATAGAGAGACAAAGAGAGAGGAGAGAGAGAGAGAGCGAGAGAGTGTGAGTGTGTAAGATAAGATAAGATGAGATACATCTTTATAGTCCAGATCCTGGCACATTGGTTTGGTGTTTCACCACATGTACACACACGCATACACACACACACACACACACACACACACACACACACGCGCGCACACACATAGGCTTACAATCACGACATGCATAATATAAATGAGCAGCATTATAAACAATAATAATCGTAAGCTAGATACACACTCAATGTTATTTTGATGCATGCTCTATGGTCGAAAGTATACTTTTACAAGATGGTTAAGATGGAAGCATTTTGATAGATGATGGTAAAAATGACCTTCTGTATCTTTCTTTATTACAGATCAGAAGCCTAGGTCTTTTATTTCTGACATTTTTTTTTATTTGAGGGAACAAGGGATGTTTGTTGTCTAAAAAGATGGAATTAACTTTTTTTAGTGCAAGCTGTTATGTACAATTCATCCAAGTAGGGGAATGTTGGTGTTGAAATTGTACATGCTTTCCGTATTAGTCAATTTAATTTTTCTTTATCGTGTTGTCTTGTGTTCCCGGCCCATGCTGTTATACAAAAATTGATTATACTTTCTATGGTTGAATCGTAGATATGGACATCAATGTTTTATCAACTTTAAAATACTTTAGCTTCCAAAATCGTCTTTTGTTCACTTTTTTATACAGGAGAGAAGTGTGGACACACCAGTTGAGTTTGTTGTCTATTGTAACAACCAAATACTTTAAGTCTGACACTTGCTCGATGTTTTCACTTTTAATTTCGAGTGGCTCCAGGGGCAGTTTCTTTATTCTAAAATCAACAACAAGTTCTTTTGGGTTTTTTTTTTCCATATTTATAAGCAGCTTATGATTTTCACACCATTTAGAAAAGTTAAGTACAAAATTCCGGTAAGCGGTTTCGTTATGGCCAGCCTGAATTAGCCCAATTATGGTTGAATCATCTGCAAATTTTATCAACTTGATGTTACTGTTGTTTATTTGGCAATCGTTCGTGTATAGTGTGAATAGAACTGGTGACAAAACACATCCTTGAGGGGCCCCTGTTTTTGTTGTGATGTATGTCGATAAAGAATGTTTTAATTTTACGTAGTGGGTTCGGTTGGTAAGAAAATTGCCTATCCATGATAATAAATAGACATTAACACCTATATTTTCTAGTTTCTTTAAAAGGATAGCTGGCTGGATAGTATTAAAGGCTGACGAAAAATCAACAAACAGGATCGTACAGTATGTTTTTGGCTTGTCTAAGTGTCTATATATGTTGTCAAGAAATTATAGTAAAATGGTGTCTTC
Source organism: Aplysia californica (assembly GCF_000002075.1). Lineage (NCBI taxonomy): Eukaryota > Metazoa > Mollusca > Gastropoda > Aplysiida > Aplysiidae > Aplysia > Aplysia californica. The sequence continues at coordinate 1,576,425 of NW_004797287.1, read as the reverse complement.
CACACTTCTCCCGTGGCGACATGCAAATTGTAGAGGGTCCTGGATGGGTTCTATGTACGTCCGTAGTCTTTTTAGCACATTTTTTTCTAGACATTTTATAACTACCGATGTTAAGACTATTGGCCTTAGGTCATTCATTTCAGTAACTTTTTCTTTCTTTGGAAGGGGGACGATTTCAGAACATTTCCAAATAGTGGGAACAGAATGTGTCAACAACGACTGGTTGATAAAATAGGTGTAAATAAAACCAAGTTGTGCTGAACACATTTTCAGAATTTTGGGTTGCACATAGTCTGGACCACACGCCTTTCTCACATTCACACGTCCAAACACACATCTAACCTCACGTTCTTCAACAGCAACAGCATTATTTTCTTTTGTGTCGGTGTTCACACATGGCAAGTCAGACGGACTGCCTTAGTCAAAACGGGAGAAAAAGGCATTTCGTTTATTTGCATACTCGTCGTTGTCAACACATATGTTTGTTGGTTTATCTTTGTGGTCCACTATGGTCTTAAGCCCAGTGTGTGTGTGTGTGTGTGTGTGTGAGAGAGAGAGAGAGAGAGAGAGAGAGAGAGAGAGAGGGTGTGCCTGATCTTCAAAGATTAACCTTGGAAAAGGCCCGGAA
>NW_004797287.1:1573344-1575697 GCF_000002075.1 Aplysia californica | reverse complement strand
GAGAGAGAGAGAGAGAGAGAAAGAGAGAGAGAGGGAGAGAGAGAGAGGGGGGGGAGAGGGAAAAGTGGGTGGGGAGGGGGGCTTGGGGAATCAAAGATACAGATTGAAAAATGAGAGAGAAGACTGTAGGACAACTGGGACAAAGGTGTAATTTGTTGAAGGCAAGATTAGTGAGAGGGGAGGAGAAAGAGAGAAATGGGGGAGTTCGATAGATAGATAGATAGATAGATAGATAGATAGATAGATAGATAGATAGATAGATAGATAGATAGATAGATAGATAGATAGATAGGCAGGCAGGCAGGCAGGCAGGCAGGCAGACAGACAGATAGACAGATACTGAAATGGGGAAAGAACGAGACATCAATAGACAGACACAGTTGGAAATGGGCAGAGAGAACGAAAGAAAGAGAGAGAGAGAGAGAGAGAGAGAGAGAGAGAGAGAGAGAGAGAGAGAGAGAGAGAGAGAGGGAGGGGGAGAGAGAGCGAGAGAGAGAGAGAGAGAGACAGAGACAGAGAGAGAAATAGAGAGGTAGAATGAAAGAGAGAGACAGTGTGTGTATGTGTGTATCTGTATGTGTGTGTGTGTATGTATGTGTGCATGCAAGTGGGTTTAAATGTGTATATGTATGTGTGTATGAGTGTGTGTATGTGTGTTTGTGCGCTCGCGCACGTGTGTATATGTAGATATATATATATATATATATATATATATATATATATATATATATATATATATATATATAAGTGTGTGTGTGTGTGTGTATGAGTGTGTGTGTGTGTGTGTGTGTATGTGTGTGTGTGTGTGTGTGTGTGTGTGTGTGTCCATTTATTCTTTTTTTTATAGTAGAGGGTTTTACGGAGCTCGCAACTGCATAAGGCCATATGAGCGCGCGGTACACACCTAATACTTTTAGTTGGTAGGAATTTTAGAATTTTGCCCTGGTGGCGGCCGAAGCCTATTCTCATCGATTTTAGACCACCAGGGGATCTTTAACGTGCGCAACCTGCACACAGGCCCTCCGAGATTTTTCGCCCTTGTCCGAGAAGGCTAGGTGTAGATCTTCACTACTAGAAGATCAGGGGTGTGGCAGAAAGACAGCTGTAAGAAGGAGTCAAGGATTAGCATAAAGAGTCAGGAGCCCAGAGGAGGGGGCAAAGGAGATGAGGGGTGGGGGCAGAAGGAGTAGACGAAAGCAGACGACAGAATATTGCTAGAGAGCAGGAAAGGAGGTGAAAAGAGACAATTTTAGAGAAGAAAACTTTTCGGTCGCTACCCGGAATCGAACCCTCGACCTTTGAATGAGAGGCCAACACCTTAACCTCTAGGCCACAAGAGCCCCCTCCATTTTTTCGTCCACAAAAGAGAGACAGAATAAAAATAGGGAGAGGAACATACAGCGATAAAAACGAAAATGAAATGAGGTGGAGGAGTGAGAGACAGAGCGAGAGATAGAGAAAGGGAAGGATGTAAACACACATGGAGAGAGAGAGAGAGAGAGAGAGAGAGAGAGAGAGAGAGAGAGAGAGAGAGCGAGCATGGAAATGATCAGATGAAAAATAAAACAGCTCACCACTGAGGGCCAAATGCATGATGAAAAAGTTCATCCTTGACTTCCTCCTCTCTTTATTCACAGCGATGGCCGCCAGAACAACCACATTTCCGATGACGATCAGGAAAAACAGAACCACGAGAAATCCGATCTGAGCACCCTGAAACGATTTGTTAAAATATATTATATAATTATAGCGATAACATAGAGCCTTCTATATCCCCTGAAAGACGAGACAGCCCCTACATTATAAATTATGCTTCACCTGTCTAGAGTGACAGACTTTCTTTGTACTCCTGCAAAATGAGGATTGAAACGTCTTCTCATCTTGAAATCCTTGGGGTCTTCCCCTCTGATCAAAAGCTTCAACGACTATGTAACAAGCCCATTCGCTTGCAGGTATGTCCGACAGCTTTTCAACTGTTCCATGCTCAGAGGGCAATATTCTTCAGAAGACAAAAAATGAAAATCAGCTGTTCATTTTTCAAAAATTGTACCAAAACATATATTTTCTTGCTACATTAAACATTTACATTTCAAACCAAATAGCTCTGGAGAGCAGGGGACCCATGCCGTGTAGTAAGAAACTGCAATCAGTTGCTGATAAAAAAAAGTCTGGTCTGTTAATCTGTATGGCTGCTTATGGTACACCCTTTTACTACAATTGTCCAAGAAAGGCGAGCATTTTTAAGCTGGCTTCAGTGACAGTTCATTTTTAATTGCCGTTACGTCTTATTTTTTACTTTTTAAAAGGAAGTTTTATGTTCCCTCAATCTGCTCCTTCCCCTTTCTTCTCTCTC
>NW_004797287.1:1570355-1572600 GCF_000002075.1 Aplysia californica | reverse complement strand
GTGTGTGTGTGTGTGTGTGTGTGTGTGTGTGTGTGTGTGTGTGTGTGTGTGTGTGCGTGCGCGCACCTGGAGAATGGTCTTAGTTGGCAGCTATTTTTGAGCAACGGGGTGAAAAGGCCAAAAAATTCCTACCTGACGAAAAATGTATTTCCATTAGACAACACACGTATAACCATTTTTTACTAACATATTGAATGGATTTTTACAATACTTTAAGTCTGACTATTTTTGCAACATGTTGTACTTCACCATAGGTTAAATTTGTGATAGTAATTTGTTTTTACTCCAAACTTTCTTTTTACACCCTGTGCTACAAAATGTGGCATGTCTTTAAAACACCTCAAGATACTCAAATGTAAAAATCAACGTGTTCAGTATTGAATTTTCTACAACTGTATGCCCTTGTGTGAATATCCAGAGTGTCCAACAACTAGGACCTTTCTCCAGCACACTCACAAACACACATACACACACACACACACAGACACACACATACACAAACACACAAACACACACATACAAACACATACACATGTGAGAGCCCTAACAGCCACGATTAGGAGACTGGTATCAAGATTCAAACAAGTCGATTCTTAAACCTTTTCTGGTGCAAAGGGGCATTTGCCATAGAAAACAAGCGATTCATAAGGTTTGAAGTTTGATCCTGTCTTTTCTTTACAACCAGTAGCAAGAACGGTATTCTAAACATTATTGAAGGCTTTAAACTTTTGAATCTGTACCTCCTCAACCTTGATTGGATGCTGGTTCTTTTTTGTGGGGTCGTTTTTTTGGGGGGTTTTTTGGTAAGTGTTGTGCAGCGCTCGCAACTGAAAACGGTCATTACACATTTTTCAGCATGTAGAAAATTTTGAATTTTGCCCAGGTGGCTGCCGAAGCCTACTCTTATCGATTTTGGACCATCAAGGGTTTTTTTAAAGTGCGAAACTTGCACACGAGACCTCCGAGATTTTTCGCCCTTGTCCGAGAAGGTTAGGTGTAGATCTTTCCTACCTTAAGATCAGGTGGAAGACTGAAAGACAGCAGTAAGAAGGAGCCAAGTAATAGCATTAGAACGGCTGCAGAAAGAGTCAGGAGCTCAGAGGAGGGGGCAAGGCATGTGAGGGGGTGGAGGAAGAAAGGGGAGAGTAAATCAGACGACATAACATTGCTTGAGAGTTGAGAGCAGAAAAGGAAGTGAAAGGAGAAAATTTAGAGAAGAAATATTTCCGTCGCTATCCGGATTCGAACCTGGGACCTATTGAATGAGAGGCGAACGAGGGCTCCCTGGTGTCAGTTCAATAAGACACTCACAAACTGATCTTAAAGACTAGCTTCGAAAACGTGAAACTGTACTCGTAAAAACTATGTAAATGTATCTTCTTTCGAAGGTTAAAGGCGGGCTTTTTCTAGGCAAGCAATTTCCAAGTCTTTTAAAAAGCATATTATTTTTATTCATATCTGCCTCTGATGCATTTGCTCCAAGCCTTCGCGAAGCTTCATTCAAATAAACTTAGCTTCCCTTAAATCTTATAGAATGTGCAGCAACTCCCATAGGCCCTTAGGATCTTGCCTTCGTGTCTCCTTCCATGAGAACCCTTCCCCTGTAATGATCTCAATGTGTCGAAAATGTCAAGAGATTCGTGTCATCAACAAACCAAAGCATAGCCATTTCCAGAGTTATACCCCAGAGATGATTAAACAAAAACGTGGCTTGGCAAATAGACTTTTAATATAATGAAGTTTGCCAGAGAAGTCGGGGTTGCGCAGTACGGCAAATGATAATAATAATTGTGATTACTGAAAACGAAAACGAAGATTGCAGAATAATAATTCCAAGAAAGGAAAAGAAGCCAGAGTTGAACATGAGTATTTGGGAAGAAAGAAAGAAAAACGAACAAAAACCCACAGCTATGAAAATTGAGCTGCCTACTCTGTGTGGTTCTCTTTTGTTGTGTATTTTTTTTTTAAGTTCATCATAAGATTGATGAAGGAAGGCACGGGAGGTGACAGGTAAATACATGTATTATGTTTCTAGGAAAGTTTGTGAACGGGAGGATGGCAAGGATGCTTTGAGTTTATGAATCCAGGTTGTTGGTATTGTAAAGGAAAAAGCAACAACTTTGAGTTCGAAACTATGTGTTTAGTTGGTGATGGAACCTGTCAACTTGAAACGTCAACAAAAAAGAGGAAAAGAAGTAAGGGGGTAGGGGAGGGTGGCTTGGGTTGGAAGATAGGGGGAGGGGGG
>NW_004797287.1:1554515-1561855 GCF_000002075.1 Aplysia californica | reverse complement strand
GCAATGGGGTTCCCACATGTGGTTAAGTCTATTTATGTGCTTGTTGGTGTGTAAGTGTCCTGTTCGCGCTCTGAAGATCAAAGTCTGATCAGCGCTACATAAAAGATTCGATGAGTCTTTGGGGATGGGTTTGTCCATGTACTCGAAGAGAGATCTTCCTGTTTCTGCGTTGGCCCATCTGTTTAGCCACTCGTCTCTGCTTTTAGCTTGGATGATCCCTCTGCAGGCCTGTAAAGAGGCGGCTGTGGCTGTCTGGGGCAGGCTTGCTCCAGTCTTTGATAGCTGGTCTGCAGTCTCATTCCCTGGTAATCCAGAATGGCGAGGCACCCACTGCAGTGTGACCCGGCCCCATAGGTACTGCCCATTTCTTTTACAAGGCTGAGAATGTTCCCGTCACCTCTGTAGTCTCCTCCTTCCTCGACGGCTTGGAGTACTGACATTGAGTCTGGGAAGACAACAACATCCCCCTGGTGTTACTGCGCCTTTTTAAAAAAGTCTTGGGTGATCAGCTCCAGGGTCTTTACTATGGCAACTCTCTCTGCGTCATAGTTGGAGCTGTATGTTCCACATGGGCCAAATAGTTGGGTCTTATTCGATATTTGAAGATGGATCAGTATCCATCATTCCGTGTAGTGTTTGTTGTTGACCCATCTGTGTAAGCATGAATTGGGGTTTCAGCATATGAGTCCACTGTCTCCAGGAAACTAGTTCTGAGGATTTCTTCTGGTGTGGTCTTGTCACAAGAAGAGTCTAGAAGTCTCGTCGTTATTGTGATTTCTGGTGCCTGCCAGTAAGGAGGTTGGCTGCTGATATTGGTGATTAGTTCTCTGTTCTCGGGTGAGTCAAACTCCTCAAGTAGTTTTGTTGCTTCTCGTATGAAGGAGGTCTTCTGGATGCGTGTTCTTGGTTCCCACTCATCTGGCATTTTTCTGTTTTCGTTCGTGTCTTCTAGTCGCACAAATCTTTCGTAGGTTTCGAGTGTAGCACTCTTATTTCTGGGTTCCATAGGTTTTATGTTGGTGTGGATTTCGCAGGCGCTTGTAGGCGTGGTCTTCATCACACCAGAGACAAATCAGAGTGCTTGGTTCTGTACTCTGTCAAGCTGTGCCAAAGAGATTTGGCTGGCTATGGATTGTAGTGGTAGGGAGTAGTCAATCACAGATCTGACATACCATATATAAAGTTGTCGGAGGGTTGCTTTGTCAGCTCCCCAGTTTAGTGATGAAAGGTGTTCCAAAAGGTTTAGTCAGGAGGTGGCTTTCTTGGTCAGCTCCCCTAAGTGCTCATTGAGAGACAGCTTTCGGTCCAGTTGTACATCAAGGTACTTGGGATAGTCCTCATGTTTGATGTTGGTTCCATTGATCTTAAGGTTTACCTGACCTGCTGTAACCTTATTTTTGAGGCTGAAGAGTCCAAAAACAGTCTTGTCTGTGTTGATCTCCATCTCCCATAGCTGGCAGTAGGACGAGATAGTAGTCAAGTCTGCGTTGATGGCTTGGTTCAGTGCTCTCATGTCACTTCCTCAGCTCCAGATGAGCAAGTCGTAGGCGTAGAGTGCTTTCTGACAGGAGATGACATCTGGCAGGCCGTTCATAAACAACAGGAAGAGGGTACAGCTGAGTGCTGACCCCTGTGGAAGGCCGTCCCCGAGTGTCCTCTGTGAAGAAATCTTGCTGACACATGATGTCTGGATAGTTCTGCAAAACAGAAATTTCTTGATCCAGCTTTTGCAGTCTGAAGAACAGTCCCTGTCTCCACACACGGAAGTTCAGCTGGAGAGTAGTTCTCGGTGGGCAGTATACATTGTAGATGGTTGTTCCATCCGACTGCTGCAATTTAACTTCCTGCATGTCAGTCTCGTCATCGGTTTCGGGGTGAGAAACCTCAGCGGTGATGTCATTCCGAATGAGGGTTGCGACACCTTGACATTTGGAGCACTTGCAGAGGTACATTGTGTAGCCTGTCAAATGGAACTCTATTCGCTTGGGTAGTTGGGTTTCCTGTAGCAGAGCTACATGAATTTGTAAGTCTGACAGCATCTTTGCAAGTTCCATTTTCTTTTCCTGTTGTGATGAGATGTTCAGTTGGAGTATATTCAATGTCTGTGTGTCTGTAGGTTGGGGAGTCAGTCGTGTCTGAGTGTTGCTTGTGGCCCCTATACCTGCAGTGTGGGTCCCAGTAGCTGACTTGTCACTCCCGCTCCCGGGTGAAGGCAGATAGCACGGACCTTGATAACCGAGGCGACATCCGAGCTCGTATAGTTTCATTTATCGTTGATTCTATTGGCTTGGGGGTTGTAAAGGCTTGTATGCATCCCTGTAGGATCTCAGGTAGGTGGTAGTCTTGTCCTGACACTGGCTTGTGCCTAAACATCTTGCCACAAGAGAACAAAGGTGAGGCATCGTGGTGGAATCCGGCGCTCGTCAAAATTTGGGCATGTAGAGTTATTGATATCATCTTAAAGCTTGCTCACTTGTCTTTATTTGGATGAAAAAAATATCAATTTATCTTGAATGCAAGTCGAGATATTTGCGAATGAAGGAGGTGGGGGTTTCCTGTTTTCAAAGGTAAAGTTAATGAGAAAATGGCCGCCAAAGATTAGTTTATTTCCATAGCTAAAGAGTCCGTGGTAACTGAACATTTACATTTTTTTTTGCCTTTAATCAACGTTTGTCAGAGAATCCACACAGAAATGAGTTCTTTAACGGGCATGAAAGGTGTTGAGCCCAAAAAAAATTTTGATAAAAATTCACAAACCTGCGGAAAAATGCCAGTTTTTTCACTTTGATTATTTTGACGAGAGCCTGATTCCACCACGCTGCCTCAGATTAGGTGCAATGTTTGCTGTCCTGTTTTCCATCAACCTTCACGGGGATTTCTTAGATAGTAGACAATTATAGAGGGTGTAGGCACACTCTATGTGAGATGGGAGTCACAAAGTGCAACCAATGGCCAGTGATCGTCCGAGCAGTCCAGTAAGGGGTCCCATTGAGTAAGGGGTAACGCGTTCCTTCCACAGTGATTTGTCCACATCACCAAGCGTAGCTTGCGTTTCCCCAATCCCCACCATCTGCTATCTTCTGGCTAACTGCTATCACTATTTCCGTTCATGGGGTAGAATAATCCAAAGGATGGTCACATCTACTCAGACAGAGGGTCGTCACGTCATGGGTCAGCGAGCTTTTGCCAGGATATCTGAGGGGACGTCATCTGTTTCCAGGCAGCCTATTCCTTACAGCTACAAGGCCTTCTGGGTCCGCAGAGACATCTCACAACGAGTTATCTGGCAGTCTGTGGGTACCATGCCCCGTCTGTAGAGCTCCCACGAGAGGGAGGAAAGAAGATGTCGAGAGTAAATTCCTGAATGAACTGGTTGGCCTGCTGTGACGCCAGACCTACCATAATGGTGGATGTGTATGGACCCTTCTACGAGCCGAAGAGTCGTTCCTCACTTTGCACCTCACAGGGCTATGGTACCTCCAGGCCAGAGCTCCGTCTGCAACCCCTGCTCCTATACACAGAGCAGGGGTCCCCAGGCTGTTCGACACGGGCGGGGAGTTGACTTGGTTGAGGCTGGCTTGCCAAAGAGCGTCTGGGGTTTCACCCTCAACCCTTACAGCCCAGATAGATAGATAGATAGATAGATAGATAGATAGATAGATAGATAGATAGATAGATCGATAGACAGATCGATAGACAGATAGATAGATAGATAGATAGATAGATAGATAGATACTTGTTACTTGTTACTTGTGTGATGGACCGACATCACTGCAAAAGGAGAATCCCCAATAAGCGCTCCGTCCCCTGAAGAAGCTCATCTCGTAGTGTGTAGATGCTAACGGTTCCAAGCAATGGTTGATTCCATAGCCTTCTACTCATCCCATTAAGTCTTGAACTTTTACAGGCCACCTATCGTTTGTAATATATAGCAACTAATGGACACATTTTAATCCAGCATAGTTTATTGTAGTTAAGTGACGAAAAGTATTAATGGGAATAGCTAACATCGTACATAGGTGTGTGGACTAACAACTGCTCACTTGTTCCTCCAAAAATCATGACGATCAGAGAATATTATTATTTGCCTTTTTTATGTTTTGGAAACGTTGCGTTTTTAATAGCGTTCAATATATATATGAATGTATGTATGTATAATTAAAAAATTGATGTGTTGGGGTGTGGGTATACGTGTACGTGCGTGTGTGTGTGTGTGTGTGTGTGTGTGTGTGTGTGTGTATGTGTATGTGTGTGTGTGGGGGGGGGGGGGATGTGCTGCGTGCGCTAATGAATTATTTAGTTAAGAACTTAAAGGATTACACGAAGGCGAATCTTATCTACGGGTTTTTCCCATCTCTTTTAGGTTTTAATACCCTCCTCAAACAAAATCTCACAAAGTTTTCTCAAAAAGTGTTAGGTCTGCTTTCATCATTATTTCAGGAGACTTCAAAGGTTTTGTGGGGATGTAAACCCGCTAGTAATTTCAAAGCACGGTACTTTGTTGCAGATTTCTTCGGTTTGAGGGCTGTGATTTAATGAAAAATACTTATGGTACACCTATTTCTTCAAAGGCAACATTTGTTACTTATTTTTATATCATTTTTACAAGAAACTAATGTTTCCGTAAATTGTAATTCCCCAATTAATAAACTCTTTTAACAAACATAATGATCACATTAATATTCGTATTTGAAGTCAAGGAAAGAGCTTAGAGCTTATTTTCTTTTTAAAAGCCCTTCCATGACTTTCATTGTCAAATGTTTATAAAGCGACCTAACAAGCATGTTTATTCATCAACAGCCGTACGCCTTAGCTATACTAATTTTGCTACCCGTCGGAATGACGTCTAGAAGTTACTGCAGTGTGTTGAACCAGAACCCCGTTGGTCAGTAATTATACTTGTTAGGCAGAAGGGATCTAGGTCATTGACGAAGTCCTCTTAGAGGGGATAAGAATGATAAATTAGAATTGATAGTTGGTTGAGTGTGTCTTTCTTCTGAATAGATAGATAGATAGATAGATAGATAGATAGATAGATAGATAGATAGATAGATAGATAGATAGATAGATAGATGTTGCGGGGTCAGCGGTTCGAGCCGCGGGCCCGACGTTGTGTGCTTGGGGAAGGCACTTTACACGAATTTTCCCTATTTCACTCAGGTGGGAATGGGTACCCGGCCATAGACAGCGAAAGATCTTGTCAGTATGTTTGTGTTTTAGCGCCTATAAATGGCTGATTGCACTGTATGCTTCCGAAGAAGTTGAGGTTGTTTTAGAATGCTCTCAGGTCTGCTGGGGGTAGTAGTATAGATTGTGAAGCCCTAAGAGCTTGCTGTTGAGCGAGGATTTGCGCTATATAGGCTACAAATGCTATCTATTATTATCTATTATTATATTTTAAGCATCGTTTCCCTCTTGGATGTTCTCAGCTTAAGGCCTCTGATGGGATAGATTTAATGGCGACTCTGCCCACATTTTGACCGCAAGTCCAGTAAAAACACCATTAGGATCCTTGCGATTAAATGAAAGTGTCTCCCCAGTTGGGACTTGGAACGGCATTCATGTAATGTCTGGGGATCTTTGGATAGAAAATATCTTAATTTAATGATATAATCGAGGGTAGTGGGTTCAGGTTTACAAACTAGTTGTAATAGATTACTTCAAACTGAACGCTGTGGCTGGGCTAGGTTAGAGACAGAAAAGGATTATTTCATCCGAGAGGTCACCTAGTCTAGAACCCGTCGCCTGTCATCCCCCCCCCCCCCCTTTCCCTCAATTCAATTCACCAAGAAAAACTAAATTTAATGAATTAACACTCTGGGAACAAACATAACAGTAACAACAACAATAGTGTCTATAATGATTAAAATCGACCCAAAAAGTTTAAAAAGAAGGATAAAAATAACCACTTTAACGAGGATAATAATTAAATAATGATATTACAACAACAACAACAACTCCCACAACAACAATATAACAACAACAGCAGCAACAACAATAACAACAGCAACAACTATAAACAACAGTGTCCGTCATCTTGGATAATGTCAAAAAAAAAGTACTAAGTCTCGAATCATAATGGAACTGACTAGTTTTAAATAATAAATGAGGATTCAAATTTCGGAATAACGCTATTTTGAAATGGTTACGCTGACAATTTAAAAACAACTCTTTTTCTCAAATCTTCTGTGAACAAATAAAAGGCGTTTTGTCAGCTTACGCACTTCTCTTGGAACGTCTAGACCAACAAGAAATGTAAATAGTGGCAGCGTGGTGGAATCAGGCTCTCGTCAATTTTTGGGCATGTAGAGTTATTGGTATCATCTTATAGCTTGTTCACTAGTCTTTATTTGGATGAAAATAATATCCATTTATCTTGAATGCAAGTCGAGATATTTGCGAATGAAACAGGTGGGGGTTACCTGTTTTCAGAGGTAAAATTAGTGAGAATATGGCCGCCAAAGTTTTGTTGTTTTCTTAGCTTAAGAGTCAGTGGTAACAGAACATTTTCATTTTTTGTGCTTTTAATCAATGTTTTTCAGAAAAATCCAAACAGAAATGAGTTCTTTAATGGGCATGAAAAGTGTTGAGCCAAAAAAACACAAATTTGATAAAAATTCACAAACCTGAGGAAAAATGCAAGTTTCTTCACTTTGATAATTTGGACGAGAGCCTGATTCCACCACGCTGCCTCACAAATGTAAATAGTGGCAGCCGCAGTGAGTGGGTCTATAGCCTGCCGAAAGGCACCTGACGTCCTTCCTAACACAATCCGAAGCGACAGGAGTGAGACTGGCCGCGAATTCCGAAGGTGATAATAAGCGTGATGCAAGATTTCGCTCACTCAAATATCAGTCATGTCTTAGTGACCAGGCGAATTTTGTCGAGCGTCGTATGTTCCTGGACCCTGCTGTGCGGAACCTGCCAGTGGGCACTCACAGCGCGAGAGAGGAGTGGCGGAATCACAGGATTTGCTTGTGAAGTATACTATCATGTAAATCTCTCATATCGCACCACTTCTTTTGTCTGTTGTTGTTTTTTGCGTCTTGCAAAATGTCTGGGGTATATGATTTGTTTCTGATTATTCATAAGTGACGTCAGATGCGAATGGTGGTATTTAAAAAAAACAACACCAAAAAATAAAAACAAAAACAGAAATAAGCCTCCCTCCAAAAAATAAAACATAAACCAACAACAACAACAACAATGACCCCTTCGTTGATCGGCAGAAAAACCATTTGAAAACGTTTGGAATTGTAAGTAACGTGAACATCTCTGATCTCGCCGTTAGCTGCTGTATTTTACAGAAAGATCTTGTCAGTATGTTTGTGTTTTAGCGC
>NW_004797287.1:1552554-1554415 GCF_000002075.1 Aplysia californica | reverse complement strand
GGGGGGATACCTTACAGCATGAAGATCTCTTGTGATCTCATTGTTTGAAGAACATTGGGATCGTTGTCTGTGGAATATGTGTAAAAGACCGCTCTGATTTCATAATCTATTATTGTATTTTACATGTCTGTCACATTATAGAACAACTCTTATTTCATAATCTATTATTATATTGTCTGGGTGTAGGGTGTCTGATGACGTTCTGGGTGGTTTAGAATCTGTATTATGGGTGAGCTGGATACATTTCTAAATTTCATATTCTCCATGTACATGCCTATCTTTTTCCACAATGATAAACCATGCTTATAAGTAGCATTTCTCTGGGCATACTGAAAAGAGGAGCTTATGTTAAGGCCCACTAGATTAATCTTGCCGATTCCGCATTGTTTATTCGCCAGTAGCCTGTAATACCCAATGTTCACAACACGTAGAAATCATCGCTCTGAGTCGGGCTTTAAAAGTTTTTCTTTCCTGAAGGAGCAAAAACTGCCATTTTCACACAATACGACTGATTTCAAGTAAATTAGACTGTGACCTTCAAATCCAAAAGTTTTGTTTTTTAAGGCCGTGAGTTGAATCAGCTGTTTCGTGCCAAAATGATAGCTTTATCTCCATTCATGAAGGAACATTTTGCTGGCCTGGACTCAATCTAATAAATCTGACTCGCAGTGTGCACTGGGTATAAGACTCTCCGCTCCGATTCCATCAACCTGGCCTGCAGGGTCGAATAATGATATAAACCCTTCATTACTTCCTAGCAACAAAAAAACGTAATGTTAAGGATTTCGTCTCATGAACTTCCTAGTCACTTGCCAGATCTATTCTGGTAGCGTCATATTATTAGGATGTTTATTAGAACCTTTGTGAACGCACACCCACCTGACTCAAGACGCCCTCCGCTCGAGAACAATCAGATCACTCCAGTCCCAATTTCGCAATACAAAACCAACCACCCACTCTAAATTGCATGCCCGTGCCCAAATCAAACACTACCCTGACACTGGTATTGATCATAAACGACATGGACAAAACAAGCTACAACCCAATATTATGTTGTGGACACAGGATTTGAAGCAGATTCAGACAGGAAGGCTTCACCTTTCTGAACTTTGGCTTAAATAGTAATATGGAGAGTGTGTTTACAATTCCGCGGAGTGGGAGGAGGGGGATGTAGGGGGAGGGTCGAAAGACAAGATTGATATGTGGTTCAAACATAATATTTGAATGATGTGATAGGCTTGACACAAAGCTAAAGTAGACTGTAGGAAGGGAGAGAGAAAAGAGGTCCCCTATTCTATGCAACTCCAACCAGCACCACTGATAAGCCCTACTTTTTTATGGAACCTCTGTTGTATCTTTCTATCAACCTTCACCTTTATACCGGTACTTAGCTACCGAATACGTGTCTACATAATATTATGTGCTTCTTGAGGACTCCAGTGGCAAAGTAGTTAATGAAGACTGACTCCCACATACTGGCAAGCAATGACGACAACATGACGTTTACATGAGTGAATCCTTGAACAAAAGACGTTGTTAACACCATTTCGAATACAATGGCGGCGGTCAATACGGAAATTCTACAGTTTCACTTCGTAATGTAAAATCTGATACTCTGACAACTATAAATCAAATCTCCCTATAAGCGTTAACCCATTTGTTTCTTGAGTTTGTTTTCTATTACCTTTCCACCAGAAATGACCCAACAAAACACCTTGCTAACGAGACAAGGTAAGTACAGTCAAAGAGAAATGCGAAACTGTACAGTATTGTACTTTCTGCCTGGCCAGACCACCGGTAAAGAAATCGAATCGAGCGGGAAGTAGAAATATAACTCATAGTCTGGACAAAAGACACCCCC
>NW_004797287.1:1549318-1551460 GCF_000002075.1 Aplysia californica | reverse complement strand
AAAGGATGTCAAAGGAGAAAATGTTCCGTCGCTATCCGTATTCGAACCCGGGACTTATTGAATGAGAGGCGGACACCTTAACTTTTAGGCCCCGAGAGCCTCTCCAATTTTTTTTTTTTTATTGTAGCTATACAAGTTAGCAATGCAGTCTGCTATGTGCCACGACGATGTGGAACAAGGTACTGGTTAATTTTTGGGTATGTGAGTCATCGGTACAATCTTAAAACCTGTCCAGTTGCGTTTCTTTTGAAGAAAGAAATAGTCATCTATCTTGAATACAAATAAGTATATTTGGGATTAAAGAGGGTGAAGGGCGCCAGGTGCGAGGTAAAATTAGCAAGAAAATATCCGTCAAAAGGAGATGACTTCTAAAGCTGTAATGTCCTTAGAAACGACACATTTACATTTTTTGTGCTTTTAACTAATGTTTTTCAGCAAAGATTACTTGATCCCAGTGCTTTCTTGTCGTATCTCCATTTTTTTAAACAGTGAAAAGTGTGACTTTTCTTGGGCCCACTCTTTGTTAAGAACTCTTTTCACTGTTATCAAAAATGGAGATACGACAAGAAAGCACTGAGGTCACGATTAGTTGTCAGACTACTGTAGTGTAGTGTAATTAGGCGCTTCGTCGGCGTTCACTTTTGATCCCCGTTCGATTATCGTGTGTGAAGAATTTTTAATGAGCATCTACGCCTTTCTGTTGGGACGTTGCATCCCTCTCACCCGGAGTCAACCAGGTAAAGCAGAGTTGAAGCCCGCCTCCTAAATGTTATAGATTGTGTAGATGAAAATACAAACGTCTATACTTTCATTTAATACTGACTAGACCATCAATAGTTTATTTTTAGAGGCGCCAGCCGTACATGTCCAGGTGCTGTTTTAGCCTCTTTTTCCTGTTTGTTCAGTTAACACTCTGCTGCAATGCAAGAGATTCCTAGCCAGGAAAATGTAAGAACCGGAACATTTCGTGCGAACTCTCTACGTCTGAAGGAACATCGGTCGTAACGCTGTCAATTACTCTGATCGAGTCCTCGGGCGCTCTAACGAAGGAAGCAGGACACAGTTTGTAGTCACAGGATGTCCATTTTGGGGACGACCTTTTGACCGACTTTCATGTTCTGATGCAACACTTCAAGCTACCGATTGACAGACGGGCACAGGAAGAAGGAAACGGCTTTGACCCAATAGGTACGTTAAGTTTTAGTACTAGTTTTACAGCCTTTGAAACACAATTTAGTCATATAAGTCGTGTACAAGATTAGAGGTGTTACTATAGAGAAAGATGCAAAAAGAAAGGAGAGGTGTAACCGCAGAGTAACATACAAAGAACAAAAAGGACGACAGATAAAGATGATGGGTATTGATAGGACAAAGGAGCAAACCATACCAGAGTATCCGCCAATCACCTACTGGCCCTTAGCAATAGTGAAGGGACAAACTATTTCATTTCACCGTCGGGAAAACTTTTCAAAGCAAGTCACTCTGATGGCTACAACGAAGTGTGCGGATCAGAAATGGCAGCTAACATCTTGTGGTGTAATGCTCAAGGCCACAGATCAGCCTCAGTAAGTGAGCACTTTAGGGATCGTCTGCCAAGGGAACGCTCAAGGCCAACCATAATTATGATCTGGATCGAATCGGAGGTAATGTTGTCACAAATTATTAGTCGACGTTCTCAAATGCAACGTGCTAGTCTAGCCGCCACCTTTTGCCTTCATCAAAGGGGTGGGAGGGGGGGGGTCGGATTGGGGGAAGGAGGTGAGACGCAGGGTACACGGGCACGGTAGAAGGCTAGTGAAGGACGAATACTGATTCGCCGAGATCGATACAATTAAATCATTTTGGAGGCGGGTTTCCATCCTACCAGACGGGAAAAACTCAGGTTGAGAGGGTCACAACCTTCCTCCCGAAAGACCGAGATACTAGACAGAAATTCTAAAATCTTCTCACACAGAAATTGACGCCGATTGCTGAAAAGCTAATTACTGTAACAGGCTGATGAAAGAAGTTGACCAGCATTAAGACTGCATTTAACAAAATTAGATTGATTATAATTTAAGCCTATACATGTGTGTGTTTGTGTCTTTGTGTGTGTGTGTGTGTGTGTGTGTGTGTGTTTGTGTGTGTGTGTGTGTGTGTGTG
>NW_004797287.1:1541670-1547405 GCF_000002075.1 Aplysia californica | reverse complement strand
CCCTTTCCAACCCCGTCCAAATCCTGGCGTCTGTTCAATACCTCTATAATGATTTATTGTGAACAAGAAAAAAGTTCGTGTTTGAAATTTGTAAAATATTGTTTTTTGCACATCCGAAGACTTTCAGTCATTTTACTAGTTTTCAAACGAGAGAAATAGATCCACATGAACTGCATTCTTGATACCAGCTTGTATTGAAGTTCCGGGCAATTTACCGATCGGTGCAATCTTAAGATCGTGTAATTGTATCATTCTAGTGAACTCTTCAGTTTCATATCTATATTTCAATTTTAATTTCCATATTTTCACACTTTTGATAATATACGCGAATGTTCCTTGATGTGAGTAAAAGAACAAAGATGGAAATGAATTTAAAAGATTATTTCAAAAATATAAGATACATTAAGTATACTTTGTGAACTTTCAATTTGATACCTGGCATTGTATCATTCTTGTGGGCTCTTCAGTTTCATACGTTAATTGTAATTGTAATTCTAATTTTTACACTCTTGAAAACATGTGAATGCTCCTTGATGTGAGTAAAAAAATCAAGATGGAAGTGAATATATTTTTTTCTTCAAACTATGAAATATTAACGCAATCTTCAGATTGGCGCACAATTATACGATCATTAAAATGCGCAGCGCAATCTTGATCAATAAATTGCGCCGAACATTTATGCTCACCTATCGACACAATTTAGATTGTTTAGAACTCGTATTTTAACCCTGCCTGTCAGACCAACTCGGGTTGAGAGTGATACAGTATCCCAGCAAAAAGACCGAGATAACTGATAAAAATTCTCCTTACTCTGGATTCAAACTCGGGCCTCTTATGTGACGAAAAGACGAAACATCTAACTTCTATACCACACACGCTGGCAAACCAATCGTGGAAACGAACTTTTTTTTCATATCTTGTAAATAAACTGTTGTGTTAAAGTGCTGATTTTCAGAACATCCTATCCTAGACCTTAGCTCAAGCCGAAGGGCTAAAACTCAGATGGCCGGTGGATCAGAAAAGGAAAGTTAAAGTAAGCTTAAACCACCAACTATAGAACGACAGTCAGAATCGCTATTATGTCTGTGAACTCTCATTACTGTCACTGTATTCTCTTTGTTCGTATAATGTTGTTGAAATAACATAGCTATGTCCCATGATTCTATTTTCCCGTCCCGATGGTTTCAGCCAATTGCCTCCTTTCATCTTCTCTAATGTACGTACTACCGGCGGCTGCCACTCACATCTCTTCGTTTTAAAAGAGTTTTGTCTTTCGCTCTACTTTTTCAACCCTTTGCTTTTTGCATTTAAACGTCACATGCGCCTTCTGTTTCTTTAATTGTCTTTTAATTCAAAGATTTCTTTCTATTTTGTTATTTCTATAAGGCTTACATTGCTAGACTTAGAAATTTTTAGCAGAGACATTGTTCCAAACTTTTTTGGGTTATTCTATTTATTTGTTTATCAAATTATGAGGCAGTCTGGTGAAATCAGGCGCTCGTCAAAATGATCAAAGTAAAGAAACTGGCAGGTTTGTGGATCTTTATTGAATTCTTGTCTTTTAGCTCAACATCTTTCATGCCCACTGAAGAACACATTTCTGTGTAGATTTTTTTTTCACTGAAAAACGTTGATTACAGGCACAAGAAATTGAAATTTTCAGTTTCCACGGACTCTCAAGCTAAGGAAATTACTCATCTTTGGCAGCCATTTTCTCACCAATTTTACCTTTGAAACCAGATGATCTCCACCTCCTTCATTCGCAAGCATCTCTTGTATTCAAGATAATAGGATATTTGTTTCATCAAAAGCAAGACAAATTAACAAGCTTTAGGCTATGATACCAATAACTCTACACGCCCTGAAATTGACGAGAGCCTCATTCCACCGTGTCGTGACACAATTTAAAAAAATTAATTGTTTCGACATTTCTTCAAATCGATGCCTTAAAGATTCTTTCTGTTACTTTTAACCGTTTTGAGTTCCTAAGATCATAAGGACAGAAACCAATTTAATTGTGTTATCTGTTCTATCAAAATCGTAAGTTTCCCCCATGACATTTATTATTGCCATTTCTTGCGTAAATCTGTAACCTCCACTGATTGCACTATTATGTTTTTGGACCTGGAAATCTTTTAAAATCTAAAATATATCTTAATAGGGACAGCTTAAGTATTCTTGATTAGAACCTAAGACAAATTCGTCCGAATCCGTGAGCTCTAAAAGTTCTAAGGGTACGACGTGGTCATTAATAGTTAAGAATTTATCTCCAGCCTTTGAAAAGAAACCTCTCAATAGTGGTTATTACCCCCTCCCACCCACCCATCACTCTTCCCCCTTTCCTTAACCACTGATATTAGACGTTGTGTGCCAACCAAACATTTAGTGGGGGGGGGGGGGTCGTTACAGTTTTAATAATAATAATAATAATAATAATAATAATAATAATAATAATAATAATAATAATAATAATAATAATAATAATAATAATAATAATAATAATAATATATAACATTTATATAGCGCATTTCCAAAAAAGTAGCTCAATGCGCTTTACCTTGGAATACCCATTTTTCAAAAACCTTTCTTAATACTTTCTTTCTTCTCAAGCAATATACATTAATGCATACACACACACACACACACACACACACACACACACACACACACACACACACACACACACACACACACACACACACACACACACACACACACAGACTATTTTCATCCAGACATAGGAACAGAACAAATATAATGAAAGATAACGTTAAAAGCTTATGAAGGATAGGCCTGTAGGAAAAGAAAATGTTTAAGATGTCTTTTGAAGCTATCAAGTGTTCTTATTTGTCTTAGTTTCATGGGTA
Source organism: Aplysia californica (assembly GCF_000002075.1). NCBI lineage: Eukaryota > Metazoa > Mollusca > Gastropoda > Aplysiida > Aplysiidae > Aplysia > Aplysia californica. The sequence continues at coordinate 1,544,538 of NW_004797287.1, read as the reverse complement.
ATCTGTTCCACATAAATGGAACAAGATATGAGAAAGATCTCTCTCCATATGATTTGTATGATTTTACAGGTGTCACAAGTAGGGTGTTATCGTTTGATGATCTTAGATTTCTCCCTGGTTTATATAATTATACTGATAGGTTCTTGTAGATAAAAAGGAGCAGTTTTATTTACACATTTGAAACACATGACGCAGATTTTAAATATTATTCGTTCTTTTACAGCAATTACAACACAATAAGGTCATATAGGTTCCGAGCTTTGTGTGTTAAAAGAGAGTAACAACCACAAAAAGGAAGAGAGATAAGGCCAATGGATGTTTGACAGGAAAAAAAACAAACTCAGAGCACCTGCCATCCCCCCCTCCCTTGGCACCAAACAATAATAACAATATTAATCACTAATAATAATAATAATAATAATAATAATAATAATAATAATAATAATAATAATAATAATAATAATAATAATAATAATAATGATAGTAATAATAATAATAATAATAATGATAATAATAATAATCTTATTACTAATGGAGCTAAGGCCAAATTTTGCGAACAATATAATATTCTCAGAAACTAAAAAATGAAAAAATATGAAACTTTGCCAGAAACTATAACTTGAAACATAGTGTTGCACTATTGTATTTTCATTAAGATCAAATGTGTAAGAAGAAAGCCCATTTTAAGTTAAATTCAGTCCTTTTGTAGCGATCGCCATCATTTTCTTCGACATTGTATATTCATTGCGGAGTGCCGACTGCACCGAAGGATATTTTGTGTTCAGTATACATTAAGTAGGTTTACGGAAATTCCCGGTTTCGGTCTCACGTCTTTGACCGTCTTCTCATAGCGGGTTTGGAGCGCTCATAGAAGAAGAAAAAGGAGAAGGAGGAGGAGAAGGAAGAGGAGGAGGAGGAGGAGGAGGAGGATGAGGATGAGGATGAGGAGGAGGAGGAGGAGGAGGAGGAGGAGGAGGAGGAGGAGGAGGAGGAGGAGGAGGAGGGACGGACGGAGGGAGGGAGGGAGAAGAAAAAGAAGAAGAAGACAAAGAAGAAGGAGGAGGAGGAGCAGGAGGAATTATAGGAGGAGGAGGAGGAGGAGGAGGAGGAGGAGGAGGAGGAGGAGGAGGAGGAGGAGGAGAAGTTATTGAAAGTAGATTTCTCATGCAGTGGATTTAGCGCGCCAGCGCACACGCCCAACTGCACTGAAGGATACTTTGTGTTCAGTGTGTTCATGTGTAGATCTATTCTAAGTCTAAATCTAGATCTAGATCAAGATTTTAAAAAATGGAAGTATTGGAAATAGATTTTTCCTGTAGTGGATGAGTGTATTTTGTGCAAAGTGTCTAGATATGATCTAGAAGCTAGATCTAAATCGAAATCAAGAAGAATCATGAAATGAACGTAGACTGTATAGATCTGTGATATTTCGATAATCTTTTGAATATTGAAAGTGAATTTTTCAGGCTGCGCATTATAGACTCTAAGCTCTAGATCTAGGCTAGGCCTATATGAGAATCTTAGATCGAGATCAAGAATGATGAAAGTATTGAACGTGGATTTTTTCCTGCTGTGAATAGATCTAGAGTCTAGAACCAGGCTGTCGGCGAATCTACATCGAGATCAAGAATCATGAAAGTATTCTTGAAAGTGGATTTTTCCTGCAGTAAATAGATCTAGAAATCTAGGCCATATGTGACGCATGTAGGTTGTTAAAAATGTGAATTTCTAAACTTAGATCTATCTATGGGCCTAGGCTCCTTCTTTCAATTATTGGCCTAAGTCTTTATAATCCTTCGAGATCTAGGCTAGATCTAGAATCTAGATTAGGTTTTTCTAGGAAACAACAATGGGCATGGACAAGGCCTAACTCTTTTTTTTAATGATTGAGCTGGAACTTTAGGAGAAAATGCCATGCCTTCGAAGAGGGGAAAGAAGTCTTACCCCTAGAAGTAGTCAAGAGGGGGTGCTACATGGATAAATTCATAATATTTATGTTTCGTTTCTTTCCTGTGTTCAGTCTTTTTCCTCTTCTTAACTTTCCTAATACTTCTTTATTATTATTCCGTTCGTAGAACGGGTACTTTTACCAGTAATAATAATAATAACAATATAGAGTAGGACGTTGAGCAAATCCTAGGAAAAATTAGGGGGTTTGGTTTTCTTTTTAAATCTCAGCTGGGACCAGGTCGAGACCAATTATCATCTGGGACGACTGTTTGGATCACTCCAGAAAGGCTTGATTACCTTGACATGACCTCATTTGACAGAGCACAAGAGCTATCACAATTGGATTTCTTACTTTTAAAACAAGGCATGGTTTTTCTTTTTTTCTTCAGAAAACGTGAATTCGAGATTTTCGAGATTTTAAAACAATTTCACGAATTCAAGTTGCGCGAAAAATCTTAAAGGGGGAGCTACGGCATTGGAACAAAGTGCAACTCAAATTAAATCGCGAATTCAAACCTTTTACGAAAAACGAAAAGAAGGTAACGCGCAAAAAGAAAATGCGAAAAATATATAAAAAAGAGCAACAAAAATGTATGTACAGAACATCTGCATCGGGAATTATATAAAAGGCAAAATATTTATTTTTTAATTAATATTTCTCGGATGCCGACGCCAACATTTGAACGAGAACTCTTTTGTTCAGACCGGAAAGAATATGCCTAACTTTTATCAAGGCAAAAAGTCCTGGCAACTTCTGTTGTTTGTCTCAGGAAACCTTGTTCCTTAGAAATCAAAATGCAAAATATTGCAAGCGTTGTTCCTCTATCTATCTATCTATCTGTCTATCTATCTATCTATCTATCTATCTATCTATCTATCTATCTATCTATCTATCTATCTATCTATCTATCTGTCTGT
>NW_004797287.1:1514105-1541033 GCF_000002075.1 Aplysia californica | reverse complement strand
CCTTTCTCTCACCTTTCACCCTCACATTTTCTACCTATTCACTACCCCATCCCACCCCCACTTCCGACGCCTGTATGTCCCTTTCCTCCCCCATCTTACTCTCTCTTCACCACCATCCTCCACCTCCTCACCCCCTCCCCCTCCCTACCCCCTTCCCTTTCCACCCTCCTATCCTGACCCTTAAGAAGGTGCGATGCAGCTTTCATTTTGATTGACTGCCACTGTAGCCTTCAGGCAGAGATCTTGTCTCAGACAACACCCTTTTAAGGGTGGGCCTACTTGTCGAGTAAGGTTCATAACTATTCCCGTTCCGTGCGCTTTAAGAAATGTGGCGTCTATGGTAAAAGTATACTTTGACCTTCCATTCAGAACTGATATCACCCACTGTGAACATCCGGGTTCTCCACTGTCTTTGGCCTCATGTGAGTCATCGTAACTTAATGCTTTTTTTTCGTTTTTTCATGTAGATATTTCACACTGGTTTCGACACAATTTAGATAAACTAATGGAGCAGAACATCTGACACTGCCCGCCATGACTAACCCGAACTGAAAGGGGTATAGCATCCCAGCAGAAAGACCGAGATACTCGATAAATACACCTCCGCCCCCCCCCCACCCCCGACCCCTCTGGAACCGAATCCGGTTCCCTTTCGTGTGACTGCAAAGTGCCCTACCTCTATATCACAGGCAACGGTTATTTTCATGCGAGTAAGACACTTTTGATTCACTTTAAGGAAAACAGAGGGGGCGTGCTCAAATAGACTGTCACCGCCTCTGTTTCACAAACGTTAACTATCTAAGCATAAACGGCGTGTTGGGAAAGAGGGTTGTGTGCTGTCACGAGGGACATGTGGAGGGAATGTTTGGAAGGTAACGAACGAATAAATAAAATTACACCACGATTAACCTGCACACCATCCCCAAAATGTTATCATCATCATCATCATCATCATCTTCATCATCATCATCAGATCATCATCATCATCATCATCATCATCGTCGTCGTCATCACAGACCAAAAATTTCTTTTCGTTTGTTTGTTTTGTTTTTCTTGAGGCATAGAAAATTCTACCATTTTGAAATATTTTACGTAACTTACAAATATCGGCACCAAATCAGGACACAGGATGAAAAAAGATACCAAAAAAACCCCCAACTATCAGAGAATAAGACTGGTCATTGAAAGAGCTTACAACAGAAACCCTAATACCCTAATACCCTTTGCACACATTCTATTTGATACGCTTTGAATCACTTGATACAAATGGATATTCCTTCCTGGAGGGGCAGATCAAACATGATTGTTTCGGGAGCATTTGATCTAAATTGTGTCAAAATGACAGCTTTTGTCCCCCTCATGAAAGAAAATACTTCCTCCTTGACTGTATCAAATGAATCAAATTAAATGTATCAAGTAGACAACGTGCGATGGGTATCGGCAAGAGGAAGTTCTAGCGCCATATTATAATACAGGCACAAGACCCGTCCTCTCTTAGGATGTTTGTCAGAGCTTTTGTGATGAGTTTTTCTTTCAACTCTATTTTTAATTTTGGTGTTTTACGTCCCTAAAAGCACAATTTAGATCTTTCACCTAGGAAGCATGGACTAACATCAAGAGGCTAGCCCAGGACAGAGAAAGGTGGAAGGTGTTTGTCCGTGGCCTATACCGTGGTGCAGGGTGAGAAAGGCAATTATGATAATGACCTAGGAAGCTGGCTTCGGCTATGATCATAACGTCTTTAACCGGGCATCGTCTGCGTTCTGCGGTGAAAAGCTTCAGCAACACACTATAGAAGCTGCTAGTGAAGAGAACACGGGTAGAAAATAAGAAAATAATAATAGATATTATGCATTTGAAACAATAATCATCTCAGTACACAACTCAACTGGCTGTAAACCAACCAGCATTCCTTGGCGTACGGAAAGATCCAAACTTTTCAGGGGAAAAATCTATTTTAAAAAAACACAAAGCAAAACATTTAAAAAAAACCTTACTCACTCTTTTAAGTCGTCATTGATGTTTGCTTGTCACAGCTGGGAACCCTCGCCAGCAAGCACCTTGTAACAGCGATTTTATCGTGCTCCGAAAACAAATTTAAATGAGAAAAGTAGAAACGAGGAACTATTCATACGTGCTTCAAGGTCAGACCTTTTACCCTGCGATAGCCTGACCTGTGATCGATTTCGATGTCGCCAATAATAAAGTCTAGCTAGCAACTTTTGCTACAGTTCAATAACGTTTCTAAAATGCAAACGTAAAAACATCGTGGTTTCCAGACAACTGAAGATGATGACGGTGTCTCTCAGAAAAGTGGAAGTTTAGAGATTGGGACACAATTGGTCATATCAAAGGAGCGATATCATTTCATCTGTTCCTCGTGCCCTCTATATCTTTCTCTCTCTCTCTCTCTCTCTCTCTCTCTCTCTCTCTCTCTCTCTCTCTCTCTCTCTCTCTCTCCCTCTCTCTATCTCTCTCTCTGTCTGTCTCTCCCTCTCTCTCTCTCTCTCTCTCTCTCTCTCTCTTTCTTTCTATCTTTCCCTACATCCATCTGTCTATCTATCTATCTATCTATCTATCTATCTATCTATCTATCTATCTATCTATCTATCTATCTATCTATCTTTTAGACTAATTATATAAATAGGTAGATTCTATGTCCATTTTTCAAAGTCTCCCGACGCCTGTGATGAAGTGGGTATGTTCTTCGCCGTCGTATGCAGGAGACCCCTATCAAGTTGGGTTTTTTTGTTGTCTTTCTACTAATGTTGGGGTTTTGTATCCCTCTCAGAACGGGTTTGCAAGAAGGTTCAATGCCCACACTCTAAACGATCTAAACTGTGTCGCTGGAGGTGTAAAAAAAAACACCTACTTTCAAAATTCTAGCTAAGTCTTACAGTTTTAGAGTATAATATTCGTGCATCAATAAACAGACTGAGAAGGAAATGATTTACAATAAATCCCTTGATCATTTTGCTTTCTTCAAATTACTTTTTTTTTTCAAATTCCCAAAGAGACGTTCCGAATTGGAATTGTCAGGCAGCTACCTCTGTCTGTTTTTCGCATTTCGCGTATCTAGACCATCCCACAAAAAACAGAAGAGAAGTGGTGCTTGTAGCGCGAGAGATGACGACCAACTGATAAAAAAAAATCTAAGAAGTGATTGCGCCATTCCTTTTTTCTTTTATGTTAGATAAATGTTACGTCTTACTAGAAATAAAAGTGAAGATAAAAAAATGGCTCTATCATTGCTTTTAATCATTTTTTTCTTCTACAGGTTATTATTTATCATTCCCTGAATTGTGTGTATAACTGCAGTTTCGTATGGAATGACCAATCTACCGACTGTCAAGCACTCAAGAGTAGCTGCTCGAACTGAGAACAATCGAACAAAATGTCATTCCTCTTAAATAAATCTACGGCGCCCCTACACATGAGATGGAAATCTCTCTCTCTCTCTCTCTCTCTCTCTCTCTCTCTCTCTCTCTCTCTCTCTCTCTCTCTCTCTCTCTCTCTCTCTCCCTCTCTCTCTCTCTCTCTCTCTCTCTCTCTCTCTCTCTCTCTTTCTCTCTCTCTCTCTCTTTCTTTCTCTCTCTCTCCCTCTTTCTCTCACTCGTTCTGTATGTGTGTGTGTGTGTGTGTGTGTGTGTGTGTGTGTGTGTGTGTGTGTGTGTGTGTGTGTGTGTGTGTGTGTGCGTGTGTGTGTATGTGTGTGCTGTAACTGCCATATTTGTTTGACACAATTGCACAAACACCAAAGTGAGAAAGGAAATATACGAATTAGAACCAATGGAGCGCGGAAATGTCAATTCAGACATGTTGATTGAGAAAGTAACAAAGCGAGATGGGGAAACTTAAAAGCGTTTTCTCAATTATTGGTTTAGCATCAAGAAGTCGAGATAATTAATTTTGTTCACATCTCATGAATAATAAACATTGGGCACATGACACATACAGCGAAATGTAATGGGGATTGACAGATGATTGAGTAATATTTTCAACTTTCTTCTACTTCTAACATTTGCACGTCCTAAAATTTTAGTTTTGCCAGCCCGAGTCCGGATTTGCCAGGCGTTTGACGCCGGTATCGGGAAAGCTTGTAACTCGTAATGTATTAGCTAACAATTCTGTAAATTTGGAAAAGCCAATAGACAGACTCTTTGTCTGTAATATAATGTCCACAAAGTCCCCTGTAATCTTGAATGTGAGGCATCGTGATAAAATCAGGTGCTCGTCAAAATGATGAAATCATAGAAACCGACATGTTACCGTACGTTGGGCAACCTTTTAAAAAATATTTTTATTTTATTGCTATGGGCTCAACACCTATTAAAGCCCATTTTTAGACACATTTCAGCGTGGATGTACCTGAAAATTGTTGATTAAAGGCATAATGAATGTAGTAAATTTGTCGTTTCCAAGGGTATTACTGATTTAGAAGTCAACTCACTAAGACGGCTATTTTCTCGTCAATTTCACCTCTCAACCCAGGTAACCCTCGCCTCCTTTAATCATAAATATCTCAACCTTTATTCTAGATATATGGCTATTTATTTCACTAAAAGAAAAGCAAATGGACAGGCTCTAAGATTGTACCGATGACGCTATATATGATGCAGCCTGGTGGAATCAGGCACTCGCCAATTTTTGGGCATGTGGAGTTATTTGTGTTACCTTAAAACCTGTTCATTTGTCTATCTTTCGGTGGATAAAAGTACCCATCTATCTTCAATAGAGGTCGAAATATTTCTGATTCAAGTAAGTGGGGTAACCTGATTTCAGAGGAAAAATAAGGGAGAAAATTACCGCCAAAGCTTGGTATCTTTGAATGCGTGAGAGTCCTTGAAAACTGAAAATTTACATTTTTTTTTTGGTACCTTTAATCAACGTTTTTCGGGATAATTTACACAGAAATGTGGTTTTAAATGAATATAAAAGCTGCTGAGCTTAAAAACAAAAATTTGATCAAAATTGCCAAACGAGCAAAAAAATACCTATATTTTTTATTTCATTATTTTGACGAGAGCCTGGTTCCACCACGCCGCCCCACATATGTCCAAAAATTGACCAGCGCCTGATTCCACCGCGCCCCGACACAAACACAAGTTTGTACAGGAAAAAAACAACAGATTTACGAGCTATAAAGTACTTTAGAAGCTTAATTCACAAACCATTTACTTGTCTACACTCGTGCTTGTCAACCTTTATATGACCAGCTCTCAATTTTGCCACCGTTAAAAGGGTGAACTTTGTGTACCTCCTACGCATGTTTTCTCAAATGGGGCGATTAAAAAACAACAACCTGTTATTACCCTGGTTTTTCCACCGCCCACCGCAATTATCACGTCGCTCACTGATGGGCAATATTACCCAGTTTTGAAAGCACTGATCTACTTTCTCTCAAAGCTTCTCGCATAGTTTTATTGATTTGTACATCGTTTTCCAAATTAAATTTTCCTTCTAGTCATGAAATTAAAATTGTGTACAGAGAGTTTCAACTCAAGGGAAGCAGGTGCGTGTTCTTCATTACTATAAGATTATATTCTCTTTACGATGTATAAATTCCAGTCATTTCTCGTTTTCTCGTTTCATACTTCGCTAAAAGCACTCAGTATACGACAGGTCTCCCATGATGCGACGCTTTTATCGAGAGGCTAGGTCGATAGGAGTTGGGAAGATGTTGACTTATGGCTTTCTGCCATAAGGAAGTGTTGGAACAAACCCGTCTGGACCGCTCACTGGGGTCCAATGTGCCAATTTCGTTATGTCCTGTTAGTGATCCTGCTTCTTTGCTCTCCCACGCTTCCTCTGATTAGTGCAGGATCTTGATTTCGTGTCTATCCAAGGTTCTAAATTTTATACTTTGTATTTGAATAGAATAGATAATTTGTCAGGGAATTGTGTTTTAGAAAAACAAAACAAAACACACACAAAAACGTTATTACGGCAAACATTGAGTTACTCCAATTTCGCTGAAGTACGTGGGCGGACTGAAACTTTTTGCCTTCTAGGTCATAATTTCCAACTGTTCACGAATACAAACTTGACATCAAATGAAAGTTTAAGGTGTGTGTTATCAACTCACGTCTATGTTGTTAGAAGTAGTCATCATCTCTGTTAACACGGGTACGTCGTCTCTGCTTCACATCGTCGAACAATCCAAGTGTCTTTTTTTTCCTTTGCACCAACTAAGCACATCAGCTTCGATTTCTGCCTCGTCGTTTTATTGTTTTACCTTCAAATTATCTTTAAAAGCTTGGGGGGAAACGGGTGAAAAGACAGATGGGACACAGTTTGAACCATATGAAAGATGAGGCAAAACCTAGGGGATTTCGAGTCACATTATGGTATCTTGAGTTTTATGACTCAAATAGGGGCGAGCATTGTCCTGACGGCGAGTGACATTTTGTGCCGGGCCGAACTCATGATCAACGTGGTAAACGTACCCGAAGTTTTCGAAGAGTCTCCATCAGCGTGGGTAATGTTACCCTCGTTTTTAAAAAATGCGCATTGTTCCTTCATAATCACAAAACACGGGCCAAGAGCACTTTCCCAGCGGAACGTGCAATTGTGAACTTTTTTAGGCCTTGGCGAAGAATTAGATTTTATGCCTGAACACCACGTATTGTATATTGTTTTTGAGTCATAATGATGACCCCGAGATTCGTGACAATGCACTAAAGAAACCCATTACCCTCTCTTACGTAGCCAATCACAAGTTTCTCACATATCGGCTTGTTTCTCTCTTTCATTTCAGACTTATGTATATATATACATATTTTATAGTAGAGGGTTTTAGGGCGCTCGCAACTGCATAATATTAAGGTCATATGAGCGCCATGAGATTTATGTATGGTGGGAACACAATATTCACACGCAGTTTCTCCTGCCTGCCAGGACAAACCCAGGCTGATAGGGATACAACACCTCCAGTAAAACGATGGAGATACTTTTTTTAAAAAACTCCTCCCATCACGAGAATGCAAACACGGGTATTTCGCGAGCAACGGCCAAGCACATCTTTGCTAGCCTTGCTCTAGCACAGGTAATAACCCTAGATCTAACCCTGACCATTAACACTTAGACTAAACCTAATCAGAGGGGAGCGCCCTCTGATCCCCCCCCTCACCCACAGGATAGATTAAAATTATTATAAAGTTTTAAAATAAAAGATTTTGATGGCGATTGACTATAGTCTAGATTTCGTAGTCCCTCCCTTACTCTCCGCGGTAAGATATAGCGGAGGACTGATGTACATGTAGTTCCTATTGTGTCTCTCACCACCCAAAAGAATATCAGCTATTCAGAATTCGGGTTTCACAAATCAACACAGGATATCATCTTTGGCAGACCTTATTACTCCTCCTATGAATACAAAAAAAGTTTCTGCACCATTTAGAATGACACTAATGCGTACTGAAAGTGTACTCTCTATTTTTACAGCATTGATGTAAAACTGGCAGACTAGCATAGACTTCAGTTTAAGATGGAAAATGCCGTATTTACCTTATACCCAATGTACAAAAGTATGAAAATGTGCGACAGGTTGTTTTGCTTTCTATGTCTCTACTATACCACTTGTAAAATATGAGGTATTTCCTCTTACCAACGAAGGAATGCACACAAAGAATATCTTTTTCATAGCAAAATATTTTTTTTAAATTAATAAAATAATGAAATCGAAGACAACTACATTTTTTCTGCTCGCTCAGAAAAAAAAAAATATTCCATCTCATTTTGGGCTCTAGACACTTTATGAATTAAAAAAGCAACTCATTTCTGTGCAGATTTTACTGAAAAACGTTGGTCAAAGGCACAATAGCTGTAAATTTTCCGTTTGTAGGAACACTCAAATTTAAGATTCATCATCGTTTGGAATCCATATTCTGGATAATCCCCCCTTTCCTCTTTTTACCCCCATCTTTTAAAACAGCAAATATCTAGACTTCTGTTGAAGATAGATGGGTATTTTTTTCCACCAAAAGCAAGGCGAATGAACAGGCTTTTAGATTATACCAATAACTCCATATGCCCCAAAATTGACGGGCGCTTGAATCCATCTCCTCCCCCCCCTCCCCCCAAATCCTTCACCTCCCTTCTTTTTCTCCTTTCCCCGACACCCATTTGTCTTGCAGCTAAAATTGTGCCTGTACATAATCGCACCTTTTACGGAGTCCTTCAACTGCGTTCACTAGGGCGTATTTCGCGTTCTTACTTTGTCAGTCCGATCATCATTTTGGCATTGAAGTTGTCTATGGACCCTTGAATGACATTCCCAATATTCTCCTAGTGGCCCTCGTTCTTTCAGAAAGAGAATGCAATTTTTAGTTACAACCGTAAGTTCCTCCTAGCCTTCCAAGATAATTTGTTGGACACTTTGGGTTTACAACGTGATTGCAAAATATGTTCCATCTATTCTTGCATTTTCCCCCTCCTGTGTGTCTGTTCTTTATCGCATTTTTCACGTCTTGATTGATAGATGCTGTTATTGGCAAGGAGTAGATATCTAGACTGGAACCATAAACTTGAGTTATAATATTGGTTCTCAAACCGTGCATGCTGACGTCATTCGGGGCCACTATGGAGGACACCAATGTTTTTATTCCATTTGGAGCCAGATAAAGGGCAAGGGGAAAGGTGCCACCCACAGTCAACGATTTTGAGAGACTGTTGTTCAGACCTTCATTTGGAAACCTATGCTGTGCATGCTTTGGCAGCGTATTTTTATAGGGCGCTAAGAACGGTGATCAGGGAATGTTTGGAACTGATTTCAGCTGCCACTGTGTTTGTGGATAGATCTTTCAGAAACAGAAACGTTTATGGCATACCTGCCACGTTCACTTTGTGACGACCTCCAACTATTAGGGCTACAGTAACACTGTAAGAAAACAAGAAGAAACAGTTAGACGTAGCAAACAACAGAGAATTATGGACCGAAAGCGTATTTTGTGTTTATAAATATCGTTCGAAATACACCACTCCCCTAAAAAATTTTAAAAAGTAAAATAAATAAATATGATGACAATAACAACAATTTTTAAAATATTTTTTAAAAAATGATTATGATAATAATGATGATAATAATAATAATAATAATAATAATAATAATGATAATAATATAATTATAATAATAGTAAGTATAATCATAATGATAATAATAGCAATAATAATAATAATAATAATAGCAATAATATTAATAATAATAACAATAATAAAAACAATTATAATAGTGTGATAATATAGTAGTATTAAAAGTAATAATAATAGTAATATGAATCATCATCATCATCATCATCATCATCATCATCATCATCATCATCATCATCATCTAGGACACAGCTAGGTAAAAGGACCCATAGACAGACAAATATATAAATGTACAGAGATAGTAAGAGTAAGAATTAGATCGAAAGCGATATAAAATGAAATAAATAGATAGATAGATAGATAGATAGATAGATAGATAGATAGATAGATAGATAGATAGATAGATAGATAGATAGATAGATAGATAGATAGATAGATAGATAGATAGATAGATAGATAGATAGATAGATAGAAGGAGACTGATGAAGAGAGAGAGAGGAGATAGACAGAGACAGAGAGAGAGAGAGAGAGAGAGAGAGAGAGAGAGAGAGAGGGAGAGAGAGACAGAGAGAGAGAGTTAGTGAGAGAGAGAGGGAGAGAGGGAGAGAGAGAGAGGGGGGGAGGGGGGGGGCTACATGGGGGTCAATGGCATGATATGAAGAAGAGACAGATATATTGCCTACAAGACAAGCCAACACTTCATCAAGAGCACAAAAAAGAGGAGACAGAGAATGAAACACTCGTTCGATATCCAGTCTAGTCATGAGGATTTTGATGAAATCTGAGACGAACTACATCTCTTCCCAATTTCTGACACCCTCCCCCCCTCCCACCCTAGCAAGATACAACAAAACAATTTCTCTTCCATCATCACCCACCTACCCTACAGTCAGCGGAATAGAAAGAACGCATGAAGTAAAAACGTACCAACCACCACCCCCCCTCCACCCCCGCTACAAATTTTAAAAAGAGGACAGGGGAAAAAAAACAACAGAAAACGAACGACAGAGGAAAAAGTCAAGTTTCTCGGTCGTGCGAAAGGAGAGGAAAGAAGATATCTCAAGCGTGAACAAAGTTTGTGAGGAGGGAAAAGGGGGATGGGGTGGTATCGATTTTTCAACCTTACAACAGAATCCTCACACATTCTATAATTGATTGCATTGAGACATCCCGTGCGAAGATCTTCCTTTCTTTTTCTACGTAATGAGGATATATCGTCGCCCCCCCCCCCCCCCCAAATTTCTTTCACCTCTCTCCATCTTTCCTTCATTTGAGAAACTCAGGCGACGAGATACAACCCAGAAAAGAAAACAAAAACTATTTTTAAAAACTCAAAATAAATCTTTGAAAGAAATAAAACGAAAAACTCACTTACTCCTTGTTCAGACGAAAGTCTCAGCTCTTCGTTTTAGGAAAATATTAATTGCGAGGAATAAAGGAAAGCTCAGAAACCACACCAAAACCTATAGAACGCTACTGACAAAACAGCAAACTGTTAAATATAAAGCAATCAACAAAACACAAAATACAAAAAAGCGAACAGCCGAACACAATAAAGTTACTGCAAGTAAATGCTAACTTGCATATCAGAGTTTTACTTACACACATTCACGTTAAAATTCTGATTTTTCATAGTTACGAAAAGATCAACGTTTTAGGATTAGTGACAGGAATAAATTGATCGCGGAATTCTAAATATTATAATTTATTAAGAAACATACGCAGCCAAGGTCAGCATGCTGATAAGAAACACAGAGATACAGACAATACGAGGGTCGTCCCAAAATTTATGTGGAAATGACCATAAATCAGAAAGACCGCACTTTAAAACTAAAATTAAATGCATTTGCCTGGACAAGGCTTCACAGGGGAAGGAGATCTCATTAAAACAGTGAAGAAGAATTGTTTGCAATCCCTTGAAGAGAATTTCCCGAGCAAGGGCATTATTTCATGCCCTTTCATGGCAAAAAGAAATATTAAAAAATGCAACTATCTCCACTGGGGTTACATCAAAAAGTAGACAAATAGTGTAAGAGCGTAAGGCTGAAATGTCATTGTGATTGAATTAGAGCATTCCAAGTTATGAACATTTTCACTCTTATTTTGAGAGAGCCCTCGTCATTTTGGTGAGAGTTCTCGTAGTAAAAGGCGTCTCACATTTCATAATGAGTTCCCGAACTGCAGTAATATTATTATAGAAATAAATATGGTGCTGTCTTAAAGTGTGCTTCAGCCTATAGTAGTTTTTATAAATTAAAGTACATTCCAGGACTCCATTCGGCACTGGGTTGACATATGACCTATTAGTGCACAGATTCGCCGCCGCCGTATAGTTATAAAGAAAGGGGAGTTGGAGGGGGGAGGATGCCATGTCCTAATGAGACAGAAAACAGCTGCCAGTGATCGTAGATGTGCCTAGAGACGGACAGGGCTATACTTTCGTTTTACAATAAAAAGTATTCCTCCTCCTCCCATTAAAAAGAGCAAACAAATAAGCAAAAAAGATAGACGAAGAAACAAATCAAGGACTGACTGAAGTGTGGCCATAGAAAAGAGCCCCCCCCCCCCTTTTCCACCTCCCCTACCCATTTTCATGTGCAGTAGAAAAATAAGAGCGGAAAATGTTGTGGTGTTGTTGTTGGGGTTTTTTGGGGGAAAAGTAAACATTAGCCCTCCTTTTCGTACTTATCTGACCTAGTATCCATATCTAAGCTCTCCATTCTCTGTTGAGCCATATTTATGTTTCTGTGACGTCTTGCTCGACAGACGCGATTACAAATGGGTGTTGAGTGGGATTTGTGTGTGTGTGTGTGTGTGTGTGTGTGTGTGTGTGTGTGTGTGTGTGTGTTTGTGTGTGTATGGAGGGGGGGAGGGGTACATTAAAAAATGGTGTTACCACGCCCCCCTCCCCTTTTAAAAAAAATAAAAGCAAAAGAAATTAAAGTAATAAAGATGAAAGTTTCGTTCGTTTTCCTTTTCTGTTTTCCTTTATTTACCCCTCATCTAGACATCAGTGACGCAAGCTCTGGGCTTTGTTCACAGTTGTTGTTCGTTGTCGGTAATTGCAGAGTGAGGGAAGACGCGTTTAGGGAAGGAAATCAAGTTGTAATTCAGTTCACGCACTCCCGTCCACTTTTCTGTCGCTGTCCTGAATTTGCTGTCTATTCAGTATGAGCAGAGAGCGACGCGCCACCTAAAAGCCCTTAGGTCTAGTGATGTCACACTATCTTTTAGTGGACTTTCTAGATTTCCTTTGTATCTAGATTTTGACAATTTTTTCTCGATCTCATCCACCCACTCTCTTTCAAAATGCTGTTGATATGTATGGTATAGACAAAGACAGGGGTAGAGAGAGAGAGAGAGAGAGAGAGAGAGAGAGAGAGAGATAGAGAGAGAGAGAGAGAGAGAGAGAGAGACAGACAGACAGACAGACAGACAGACAGACAGACAGACAGACAGACAGACATATAAAGAGAGAGAGAAAGCGAGCGAGCGAGAGAGAGAGAGAGAGAGAGAGAGAGAGAGAGAGAGAGAGAGAGAGAGAGAGAGAGAGATAAAGGGTAAGGGGCAAAGAGAGACAAACAGATACGTCCTGCAACCGCTCAACAGCTCCCCCCCCCCCCCCCCTTACAGAACGAGACAAATTTCCTAACAGAAAACTGCACCAATCCGAGAGCAGAGATCTGTAAACTCTACGTACCACAAACCACGATCACATCCCCACTGACTGGTATACTCTAATAAAAACATCAAATATTAATTCGGTTTCCAAGTAGTGTACAATAGTAGTTGGGAGAGCTAATATCTGCAAACGTTCCATTATTTTGGAATTAATTACAGGTACCTGCCTCGTCGAACCTGTGAACCATAGAGCTCCGCATCTCAATCTCACGAATGCCTCACTGATTTATTCATAAAGGGTAAGTAGTAGATTCAATAGTACCGCCTATTTGCGACGCACAAGCAGTGGGAAAGGCGATGTTTCGCCACATTTTGAAACATCATGCACAAATCAGAAACAGGACTTGTGTATATTTTATACTAGGCAAGGTATTATTGTTTTTTTAACGTTCAAGTAAGGAAAACAATCGAAAAACCTGTTTCAATAAGGAAGTTATACCCCCAAAATAGTGAATCTTCAAGCTTTGCCGAATGACCAAGAAGAGGAGCTCAGTTTCGATTTCATGGCTGTACTTTGGTTTCATTGAGAAACGTGCATGGTCATGATATTGATTTGTACATAGGAGGGTCAGAAAGTATTGCTAGGCGCCATTCAGCGGCCAAGATATTGACTTGGGTCATAAACGTAATTAATATGTGACGTCACTCTAGATCATTTTCTGGACGGCCTCGCAGTTCTCCCAAGTCTATTCCTTCACTTGGCGACACTCATCAGTCCCCCAGAGCTCCCCGGCTCGGGGTCACCGTTGTTAATTAGTGCGGAGCCGACTTTGCCGCTGTCAGTTAATTAACAAGTTCGTATCTTTGTCAACACATGAAACGATATATGACCGACGTTTATGGTGTAGCGGTTGTACTGGGTGCCCAATGCAGATGGGATCGGGTCGGGTCGGGATGATTGCCCGACTCGTCGTTTGAAAACGAGACGACGAGTCGGGGGCGATCGGCTTGTGGAACGATAACCGTTCGATTCCGATGTGGGTAGAATTTGTATCGAGTATTTCGGATTTTACCCTGTTGATTCCAATCCAAGACTTCACTGGTTATGCTGCATAGCACCATGTGACTTCTGGTTATTTCTTTTTCTGAAGGATAAGCTGCAGGAAGAATATTTGGAACATGTTCAGGACCAAGAGCTGTCAGTTCACTGCTACGGAACAAACCGTTAGCTGACCACCTGTCTTCGTTTAGAAGTGGCGTCGGTGGCCTAGTGGTTAGGCTATCGGACTCGTAATCGTGAGGTTGCGGGTTCGGGGGTTCGAGCCGCGGGCCGACGTTGTGTCCTTGGGAAAGACACTTTACACGAACCCCCCCCCCCCTTTCACCCAGGTGAAAGAAAGTGAAAGATCTTGTCAGTTTGTTAGTGTTTGAGCCATTAACCAGGCGCTTGCACTGTATGCCTCCAGGGAAGCTGAGAATGTTTCTGAGTGTTTTATGGGGTAATGATATAGTGTAAAGAGCAGAGAGCTTGCTTTCGAGTAGGGGCATGCGCTATAAAAATGCTATTTATTATGTATTATTCTTAAGTGGCTGTGGAGGATTGAATCCTGCATACGGAGTCGAAGAAAATATTTCGAGAGACTGAAAATAAATTGCAGGTCCTTAAGATAAAAAGGTTTTGGAGATATTTCAAAACTTCAAATATTCTTTAATCCGCTTTCGTATAAAATACACTCCCTCTCACTCCAATCCTGAGCCGTGGTTTTGAATACTTTTTCCATAGACGCGTATTATGGCAAAAAGAAAGAAATGCGAGATTTTCCCGGAGTCTTTCTACTGTCTGGGCTGTTCACGGGGGAAGATCTCAGAGACAGCGGAGGTCAATAGCTGATGTGACCTCACGAGACGAAGAGATGAGGGAAATCCTGAAAGGGATGAAGAGTCGCCTTCAGCGAGAAATGGGCGAAGGGTTCAGGCAGAACCCGAGTTAATGCCCCTTCCGGACATCGAGAAATTGCGTCACGTCACGGCCAATGCCATCTCATAAAGAACCCGGAAACGTGAACATTTGAGCATGCTTAACAGCAGCAGCTGTAGAACGCAATGCGAGATGTTTGTGTAGACACGGAAGTGTTAGGTTTTCCACAGATATTCTGAAGTCTCAATATGTTTCATTTCTTCCAAATTGTTCCTCGACAATAAGACTTTCGTTCTCTTTTCTTCTTCAAACAATTATTCAGCCAGATGAAACTTAGCTACCTGAATTGGGATTATAATGTGAGGGTCTGTGAAGATCAAGCAGTGTAGTTTTGTACAAGCATATAAAATCTTAATTGTATGCATATTTCATATTGTTATTATCTATCTACCTATCTATCTCTCTATCTATCTATCTATCTATCTATCTATCTATCTATCTATCTATCTATCTATCTGTCTGCCTTTATATCTATCTATTCATGTATAAACAGTGGTCTCAGCCCAATAATGCTTCGAGTAAGAAACCAGACCGCCTATGAATCAGCCTTTGACGAGTGCCGTATTTTCTCTCTATAATCCGCATGCCTAAGAACTCGCCTAAAATTGGAATCCCCTGAACACCCGGATGAGCTTAGGACAATAAACTTTTCCCGGCTCCTTTACTTTAGCGCGGGTTGGGGTCAAGGGTCATGGGTTGGCGAGGACAGACGAAGATGAACTCGCCATATATGCATACTTACACCAGGCTTTTTCTTGGGCACGAATGTGAGCTCTGTCAAGCGGGTCATTCGTTAAGTGGTTTTCTCCATTGGTACAATCACTTCCTCCTCTCGTGGTCTGAGTACCCGATTGTCTGATAAAAACTGGTCAATTTACGATCATTCTTTCGCCTTCACACTCAAAGTGTTTGTGTGTGTGTGTGTGTGTGTGTGTGTGTGTGTGTGTGTGTATGTGTGTGTGTGTGTGTGTGCGTGCGTATGTGTGTGTGTGAATGAGTGTGTGTGAATGAGTGTGTACGTATGTGAGTTTCTGCAAGTGTGTGAATGTGTGTTTGTGTGTTTGTGTATGTCTGTGTGTGTGTGTGAATGTGTGAGTGTGTGCGTGTGTGTGTTTGTGCATGCGTGTGTATGTGTGTATGTGTGTATGTGTGTATGTGTGCGTGTGTGTGTGTGTGTTTGCGTGCGTGTGTGGAGCATCAAATCAGTATACCAGAAGTTGGGTAATAAAGGTGTATCTTATCTTATACTATCCTATCCTACCCTATCCTATCTTATCTTAACGTATCGTATCTTATCGTATCTTATCGTATCATGTTACTAAACCTGACAAAAATGTCAGGTAACAAAATCCATACTAAAACCCCTAGTTATGCACTTGCACTCAAAATAGTGCTCACAACTCAGACATAAATTTGATGTTTTATCTTTTTTCTTGCTTAATACTAACCTCTATATTTTCCTTCCGCAGTAAGTATTGAGAACAGGTCATTATTTATGAAATAAACAAGGGGAGACATCTGATGTCTGCCACACACACACACACACACACACACACACACACACACACACACACACACACACACACACATATATATATATATATATATATATATATATATATATATATATATATATATATATCGTCAATTTTGGGGCATGTAAAGTTATTGGTATTATCTTAAAGCTTCTTCACTTGTCTTTATTTGGATGAAAAAATATCCATTTATCTTGAATACAAATCGTGATATTTGCGAAAGAAGGAGGTGGGGGTCACCTGTTTTCAGATGTAAAATGTGTGAGAAAAAGGTCTCCAAAGAATAGTTATTTCCTTAGCTTACGAGTCCATGGTAACTGAAAATTTACATTTTTTTGTGCCTTTAATCAACGTTTTTCAGAAAAATCCACACTGAAATGAGTTCTTTAATGGGCATGAAAGGTGTTGGGCCGAAAAACATAAATTAGATAAAAATTCACAAACCTGCAGAAAAATACCAGTTTCTTCACTTTGATTATTTTGATAGGCGCCTGATTTCACCACGCTGCCCCACACACACACATACACACACACACACACACACACACACACACACACACACACACACACACACACACACACATACATACACACACACACACACATATATATATATATATATATATATATATATATATATATATATATACGCGCGCTCACCTCTCTCTCTCTCTCTCTCTCTCTCTCTCTCTCTCTCTCTCTCTCTCTCTCTCTCTCTCTCTCTCTCTCTCTCTCTCTCTCTCCACCTCATCCTACTTCTACCCCTGTCTAGACAGAGACCAAAAAAAAAAATCACAATCGTCCCGGGCCGAAAGTGAAGACCCCAAGTACTGGAGGCACTGCTGTAAGAGCCGTTGGCAATCAGATCGATTGACTGCCAGAGAATGAGCGGATTACGAGCTGTGAGATATGGTGTCTGCACGTGCAGGGGGAACTTAAGTAACTCACTGGCCACTTTACAGCACTGACCTACATATCATTATTAGTCGCTGTTCGGGGATTTGGGTCGAGGAATGGTGGGGAATGGGAGAAAGAAAAAAAAGAGGGGGGGGGTAGGGCGAAGAGGAAGGGATGGTGTGGGACATGTGCCATCTGAGTCCTTGATGTTTTATGTGTTTATTAATAATAATAAAACACTACCTTTTTATAGCGCATAATCGTGCTCTATAACAAGCTCTATGCACTGTACACTCTATTATTACACCGCAAACCATAGAACACTCAGAAATATTCTCAACTTCCCGGGAAGCATACAGTGCAAGCAGCTGCTTAAGCGCTCAAACACTAACAAACTGACAACTGGGTACCCATTCTCCCATTGGTGAAGTGGTGAAAGTCGTGTAAAGTTCTTTTCCCAACCGAATCTTACGAGGAGCAGACATCGCATCAGACTTCCATTTCATCCTTGGGAAGATGAAACTGGAACTGAGAAGGTATGCACATATCACAAATGGAAGTCGCCAAAAGTATGAAGAGAGCCATCAGAAAGACCCAGTAAAGAAGAATGAATTCAAGTTGAAACTGAAGAGCAGATTTCAAGCGCTTCAAGATCTGGATGACTGTGAAGTGAGCGAACACTGGGACAAGATAAAAGAGGCAGTAAATGCAAAAGTCAATACCAGGAATGGATAGATTTCAAAGGACTCCCTAGACAAAAACAAAAAAAGAAGAGAGCTGAAGGCCCAAGTCAACAACAGCTGTACCCGAACTGTCGCTGCACAACAAAGTACACCGAAGTAAACCAGGAGGTAAAGAATTCCCTCAAGAAGGAAAAGAATACCTACCTGATTGGCCTAGTCGAAAAGGCAGAGAAAGAGGCAACAGACGGACACTTGCGGATTGTACACCAGATTAAATAGAAACTTTTCAGATAGGTTCAGCAAGCCCACTCTACCAGTGAAAGACAAAGAAAGTATGACTATCTTTGACCCAGGGGGGCAACTTAACGGATGGAGAGAACACTTTAATCAACTCTTGAATAGACCACCTCCAGAAAACCAACCAGAAATTCTTCCAGCCAGAAATGACCTCCCAATAGTTACGAAACCACTTTCGAGATAGAATATTGTTGTAGCTGGTCCCGACCACATACCACCGGAAGCCCTTAAGGCACATAAAATACATCAGTGGAAATTCTCTAAGCTCTATTCGAAAAGGTTTGGCAAGAGGAGTAAATACCATTAAACTGGAAGGAAGGCCACCTAATCAAGCTGCCAAAGAAGGGAGATCTCAGCATCATTTGTAACAACTACAGAGGCGTAACACTCCTGTCCATACCTGGGAAAGTCTTTAACAGGATACTCATGGAAAGAATCAAGGTGGCAACAGATGAGAAGCTCCAAGGAAACCAGACGGGATTCCGCAAGAACCGATCATGTGTGGACTAGATCACTACTCTACGCATCATTGATGAACAATCGCTTCAGTGGAATTCACCACTCGTGGTCAACTTCCTTGATTATGAAAATGTAATTGACAGCGTGGACAAGGACACTCTGAGGAAACGCATGTGGCATTATGGAATACCACGCAAAATCGTCAAGCTTTTCAAGGCCACCTATGATGAAACACCCCCCCCCCCCACCCCCGGTCTGTCACGAAGGACAACTCTTAGAACCATTCCAGGTACAGACAGGAGTGCTACAAGGATGCTTGCTTTCACCTGTTCTCTTTATACTGGCAATTGACAGGGTTATGAAAGAAGTCACCAGAGGCAAGCGC
Organism: Aplysia californica; assembly: GCF_000002075.1. Taxonomy (NCBI): domain Eukaryota; kingdom Metazoa; phylum Mollusca; class Gastropoda; order Aplysiida; family Aplysiidae; genus Aplysia; species Aplysia californica. Next base: position 1,522,091 of record NW_004797287.1, on the reverse strand, counting down.
AATAGAATACAGTGGAACCCTTGGATTCAGCTTGACGACTTGGATTTCGCTGATGACCTTGCACGGCTCCCTCACACACCTGCTCAGAAGCAAAAAAATGCCAAGGAACTAAACAGCCTATCAAGGAGTGTTGACCTACGTATACATCCCGACAAGTCGAAAGTAGTAAAGCTAGGAAAAGTTTCAAGTCCTGCTGTGACAGTGGAAGACACTCCCCTGAAAAAGTGGACGTCTTTGCCTACCTTGGAAGTGTCATCGATGGTAAAGGTGGAACTGAGGCAGATGTAAAAGCAAGAACCGCCAAGGCAAGGTCAGCATTAAATCAATTATCAAATGTCTGGAAAGCAAGCAACATCTCACTGCGCACCAATATTCGACTCTTTAATTCCACTGTCAAGTCTGTGCCCCTCTACGGTTGCGAAACTTGGAATACAACAAAGGCAGTGCCGAATAAAGGCAGTATCCTATGAATTACGTAGCATGATAGAATAAGAAATGAAGAGCTGCGGGAAGGGACAGGACAAAAGGATCATCATCATCATCCGGTGCTTTGCCAACTGGCGTGGGCGATCATGGACCTCCTCTTCACTCTGTCTTGCATTGCAGCAATGGTGTCTGTTGTTCTGTCTGCTCCTAGCCATGTTGTCATCTTGTCCAGTATCTTTTCCCCCTGTCTGCCTCTTCCTCTCATTCCATCAAACTTGCCTGTTGTTACAATATTCTCCAATGCTTCTTTCCGCATAGTGTGTCCGAAGAAATTTGCCTGTCGCTTTCTTATATTCGCTATAAGCTGTCTTCTACTATTATTTGCTTGAACAAAGGCTTCTTCATTTGTTTTTCTAGCTGTCCATGGGATACGTAGCATGCGTCTTAAGAACCACAACTCTGTCGGTGTGACATTTCTCATCTGATGATACAATGGTCCCCAAATATTTAAAATGTTGTACTTGCTTGAGGGTGGTATCATTGATTTTGATATTGCTTGTTGGGGTTGGAGTTTTTCTGCTTATCACCATTGTTTTTTGTTTTCTTGATGTTTAGGAACGACCAGCAGAAACTTTACAAGACAGTCGCTGCAGTGGATCTCACAGGGAGCACGGGCAGGGGTTGGCCTCGGGAAACATGGAGGAGATGTGTGGAAAGGTACCTGAGAGAGATGAAGCTCACTTGGGATGAGCTAGGATGTAAGATGCCAGGACAGAGAAAAATGGAAGGAGCGTGTATGTGGCCGATACCCTGCCAGGGGTGAAAAGCATTGATGATGATGACTTTTCTCAGAGACACAACTACGGGTCCCTGACGGGATTCAAACCCACGACCTTAGAGAACTATTATAACCTGCAGGGTGTTTATACATTTTATGTGTATAATTTAATTAATTAAGTATACTACAAAAAGGACAAGAGGAAGACCAGAAAGAAAATGTAAAAACGACATCATACAGCAGACGAGTACAACCTGGACATGGAAAATAAGTGATAAAACGGAGTGGATTCTTTTGTTATGAGGTTATATCCTGCAGTGGACGAACAGCGCCTAGAAATACATAGTATAATATTTCTGCAGTCGCATTTATCTTTCTCGGAAAAATAATACTATCATCATCATCATCATCATCATCATCATCATCATCATCATCATCATCATCATCAGGATGCACGCTGAAAGAATCTACTACCTGTCAGAGAAGAATGAATGGATTGCAGATATTCAGGCAGGCTTTCGCCAAGGTCATAGCTGCACGGACCAGGTCATCAGAATCTGTCAAGGAATTGAGGATGGTTTTCAACAAAAGCCAACATTCCATCGATCAGTCCTAGTCCTGTTGGACTACTCCAAGGTATATGATACGGTTTTGCGTGAAAGACTATTACTGTCAATGGCTGACAAGGGAGTTTCGTTGCGTGCAATCAGATGGATCCATGGTTTCCTGGGAAACAGACAAGCCCGTGTTCGACTGAATGGAGAAACAAGCAAGAACCAGAATTTCAAGCAAGGGCTTCCTCAAGGAGCTGTACTATCACCGCTGCTGTTTATATTCTTCATAAACAATCTGGCAGAATCCCTCCCAAACCCTGACTCACAACAACTAACCTCCGCCAAGCTGATCTACTGAATGTTCGCTGATGACTGCACAATACTGGCCTGTCACGCAAAGAGAGCAAAGGCAAATGAAGCGACACAGTTGATTGTGGATATGGTTGTGAAATGGAGCAATGAATGGAAGCTTAGCTTGAATGCAACCAAGAGTGAAGTGTGCTTCTTCTCAACATGGGTGAAGGAGGCAACGTGGCAACCAATAATTCAGATCGAAGGGAAAAGGATACCATTCAACCCCACTCCACGTCTGCTGGGCGTCTACCTGGATAGACAGCTAACCTTCAACAGGCACATTGGGGAGGTGTCCAAAAGTGCAACCTCTAAAATGAAGGTTATCGGTGCTGTCAGCAACTCAAAATATATCAGATGTTTGTGAAAAGCAAGTTGGATTATGCTGCCCCAGCGTGGCAGCCTTGGCTGAGTGAGACTAGTGCAAAGGCCCTGGACAGAATACAAAACAAAGCCCTCCGACTTGTATCAGGTCAGCTGAAAACAACACCAACAGAAGCGTTGCGCTATGAGACCAGAACTGAGCTCTACACCACCTATACAAAAAGAACATGCCTCAAGTCTATAGAGATGGCTAAGAGATTACCCCACAACCATCCTAGAAAGAAAGCCGTTGATCAAGCAGTCAAGCCTAAAAACCGCAGGAAAAGTTGGTTTCGGATGGACACCGATCTAGCAGACCACCTCCCCCCTGAAGCAGAGAATCGATGGCCGATCAATCTGGTGAGAACTTGTTCATGGGAGACCCATGGCAAAATCGAAATTCGGACAGAACTGAGAAGAGTAAAAGGAAAAGGTGATGATTCTGTAAAGGCACGTGAAGCAGCTGACGATGTGATCAAAGAGGTTGGTGCGGATGTGACAATTTTCACCGATGGATCGGCAGTCGCAGGATACCGCGAAGGTGGAGCAGCAGCAGTAGTGATAATAAATGATGAACCACCACGAACAGAAATTATTAAAACTAAAGGTGCATTCCTTACATCATCTTATGACGAGGAATGCCAGGCAATGATGTCTGCTGCACAATGTATTGCTGATAGTTGCCACAGTAGGACCAATGTGCTGATCTTGACTGACAGTCAGTCACTCTGCAAGGGGCTGCTGGGCAACAGCTCGAACATGAATGATTTGCGCCGCAAGTTCAGTGAAGCCAGAGCCACAATAAAAATTCAGTGGATTCCAAGCCATGTTGGAATAGAAGGAAATGAGGCAACAGACCAAGCTGCTAATGAAGCCAGAGAGATCGAAGGAGACAGACGACCAACGACATACAGAGGAGTCTTTCCAATAATCAAGAGAGAAATCAGAGACCCATCATGTAGAACTAAGTACCAGCACCTGAAAGATGTGTATTCTGGGTACTCCTATAAGCGGGAACAAAAATCTATCACATGTCGTTGGGACCAGGTTGAGCTAGCGAGACTGCAGTCGGACCATCATTGGAGTTTAAGATGGTATAAGAACTTTGTAAATGAAGAGCTCAGCCCATGTTGCCGAAGATGCGGCCATGAAAAGGAGGATATCAAACACATGTTTGAATGTCCAGGAACGATGGCAATTCGAATGGAGTTATTTGGACGAGTGGAGGTGCCGCTAAGCATATTGACAATGGAGCCGAAAAAGAGCCTCGCTCTCGCTCGAAGATTTCTTCGTGAAGTCCGTCAGGCCCATTAAGGAAACAAAATAAATCATCATCATCATCATCATCATCATCATCAGTGGCGTTGGTAGTTTAATGGTTAGATTACCGGACTCGTAATCATGAGATGGCGGGTTTGGGGGTTCGAGCCTTAGCTCAGTCCGACGTTGTGTGCCTGGGAAAGGCACTTTACACGAATTTCCTAATTGGTTCGGTCCTTATGGAGATGGACGTTAAACTCGGAGGCCCTGTCTCTTAAATTATTTAACAGTGTTGATAGCGGCTTTTAATATATACCATTGCATCACCATTATCATTCATGTGTGTCCTTTCCCTTCAAAGCAAGCACATTCAACTTGAATTACGGGACGACAAACAATAAGAAAGAGACAGAATAGTTCCAAAAGTAGTACACTGGCTCTATTGTGTCCTTTTTTTTTTAGATGCACAGCAGCGCTGCACGCCCCTGCCAGACCCTGAAGACTCAGCCAAAACCAGAGATGTGTGGGCAAATGTAACCCTTAGCCCTCCTTTCCGGATGTACTTGAACGTGAAGGCTGTTTTTTTATTTTTTTTTAATATATTATTTTCTTTGGGGGGGGGGGGGGGAGGGGTCTCCATTCTCTTTCAATGATTTGTTATATCGTCTTGCAAGAGTTCGGTTGTTTTGTGTGGGTTTTTGTCTTCTTTTTATTTATCTATTTATTTTGTTTTATTTTATTTTTTTATTTTTTTATTTATTTATCTATTTATTTATTTATTTTTATTTATTTTTTTTTTTTTTATTATTATTATTTTTTTTTTTTATTTTTTTTTTGGGGGGGGTCCTCCATCCTCCTGGAAGCCAATTATGATTCGTCACATCTTCATGCAGGAAAGCGTATTTTCAAGAAGGAAAGCAGAAATTTACTCTTATCGATTTCTGAATGCAGTCATGAGAAGTGTTTCGCTGTCGACCACGTTCACATTATATTTTGTACTCCGCTTTTTTCTCCACCAATGACAGATGACATCCGTAGTAATGGAGGGAATCTTCTGAAAACCCACCCTCTCGTGAAAGTTTACCGCGGATAAAAGAAAGAAGTTTTTACGCCTGCATTGAAAATAAACGTCACCAAACTTTTAGGATCCCAGACAACTTTCCTCAAAGCCTCATCGTGGAACAATGCAGCAGTTTTTAGCACTTCATAATTTGTTAGGCAGAATAATTTGTTTTGGTAGAATTAAAAGAAAAGGTATTCAAAAGTTCAAAGTGAGGTAATTAGTACGCAGCACACACTGCCAGTCAGAATACCTGGACTGAGCCCGGGGAGCCACATAATTTACTGTCATGAAGGGGTCACTAACTCCCACTTTGGTACACTGCCACTATTCCACTCGCGACCTTAAACAAATGCGGTTTTCTCCCGTTGTTCTTGTTTCGTTTTGGAGTAGTTTAGTTGTTGTTTTTTTATCGGCTCAGTCGAATTTAGCTGAATTCAGTCATGAATTCAAGCGCCCGTAAATGGATGAGAATGGCAGGACTTACTGAAAAGAAAAGCAACGAACTCACAGTCTCTTCAGGAGACAGCAGAGATAGCCAGTCACTGGATCTGGTTGAAGCGAGAGGACGCAGGCTGGAATGAATCCTAAAGTTGGCAGCAGAGGAAAACAGTCGAACTAACATGGAGACCTCACATCGGTGAGGGGGCTCGGTGCGTCAAAAAAGCCGTAGCGAGGAAGAGCCCGAAACAGCGACGCATTCTCTCCTGATGATCTCCATGCTAGAGTCCGGGATACGGAACGTTCGGCTGTGAGCAGTGCACACGGCTGTTTAGACTACGTACAGTCATGTTTTGCTCAAATGACAGCTTTTGTCTGAACCATGAAGGAAAATGTGGCTGGCCCCGAGTCAATCAGATGAAAAAAAAATTGTTAAAAATTAACTATGATAAAACTTTTTCAAACCCCCAGTTTCATAGGTTTCCCTTTGTTCTAGAATTAGGTTTAGGTTGACAAACCACCAACTCTCCTAACTTAGAACAACCTGGGTTTATTACGGGGTGCCTTTGGGCGATCGGGTTTGGTCGGGGCGGTTTGCGAGGCAGATTAAGGACGCAAAACGGCTATCGAGACGCCAGCGGATCACGCCCGACTCGTCCCTTCAAAAACAAATGCGTTTGTTTTGAGGCGATGAGTAGGGCGATCGCCCCCGACCCGACCCGACTCGACCCGATCACATCAGCAATGGGCACCTCGTATAAGCAACGCCAGGAGACACAATCATACGAACATTTATTGCTATTACGTTTTCAAGATAGACAGCCTGTAAAAGCCCGGAAAAATCCTTCAGAGACTTCAGTGAGATCTGTCCGACAAACAATCAGAAAATCGTCAAACGAGGCAAAAATTTGTTAAAAATGAAATATGATAACACTTTTTCATACCCCCAGTTTCGTAGGTTTCCCTTTGTTGCAGAATTAGGTTTAGGTTGACAAACCACCAACTCTTCTAATTTGGAACAACCCTCCAGGGCTCTCTGGCACTTGTGAAACCTCGACGTGTTACATAGATCGGTGGCCCATTTACCGCCATGCACTCAGAGGAGCTTATCCAGCATGCTTTCCCTTTTCAACTGGGAACAAATGTGCGACTCTGAGGTTTCTTTCATGAAACTCTTTGATCTCGCTGGTATTGTAAGCCTTTGCGTGTCCCATGATAAATGGAGGCTTTTGTAGCTTGTCAATAAAACCACACTGTGAGTGTGAGTCAAAAACATAGAAAAGACAGAAAAAGGGAATGTAAAAAACAGAGAGGGATAGAGAGAGAATCAGAGGGAGAGAAACAGAGAGAGAGGGAGAGAGAGAGAGAGAGAGAGGGGGGGGAGGTAAGAAAGAAATAAAGAAAGACAGAGATGTAAAGAAAGAAAGAGAGTGAGTGTGTGTGTGTGTGTGTGAGAGAGAGAGAGAGAGAGAGAGAGAGAGAGAGAGAGAGAGAGAGAGAGAGAGAATAGTGTTAAAATAAAATAGAACACATTAGATCTCTAGTCAAATATATTATAGTCAAACTAAAACAAGATTTTTTGTTGTTGAGCCTTGTCAAGAGTGCGCGTGCAAATACTATAACACGCTCTCGTACTGAACTAGAGTACAGATTACTTAAGGATCGAAATTTTCCGTGTGAAGCCTTTCAGAATGTCTTTCTCTATTTATATTTTAGAACTTTTCAGACAAAATATCGGTCATTTCAGAGAGGCGGAATACTTGGTCCCTGTTTTTGAAACCGAACTGAAGTGAAATAGTAGAGGAAGGACGATTGCATAACACCTTCACCTTATTTTCCTAACCTTGGCCTCTGACGAATGCCATGTCTTTTGACATTTCACTACCTCAGAAATACAAAGGTCTATCTGACGTTTTTGGCCGTTTTGAGTTACTAAGACCATGAGGTCAGAAACCAAATGTTCTATCTGTTCTATTAAAAAGGTAAGATTGTTCTGAGTTGTTATCAAGATATTCAAAATTTGTGTTCGATGAAGTTTGAAATATTGTGAAAGTCAAAGTTTTTGACGTGCAATTTTTCAAACCTAGGTACTGAGCAGATAGAACCTTGAAATTCTCGGGTAGCGATTTGAAGATTAGAACTGCAACCTTATTCTTCAAAGACAGCGGTTGGGGATGGGGTGGGGTGGGGTGGGGTGCGCGGGCTATCTTCTTTTGATGAGAAGCGTCAGAATGCCTGATTGTCTCACTGGCGGGAGTCAGTTGAGTCACGTAATCACGCAAATTCAACCCCCCAACCTCCCCCCCTCCGTTTTCAAGACGTGACTTAGAGATAAGGCTGTCGGACTCGCAACCGTTAGGTCTTGGGTTCGAATCCTGTCAGGGGCCCGACGTTGTGTCTTTGGGAAAGGCGTTTTACACGAATTTACCTCACTTTACCCAGGTAAGAATGGGTACAGCGAAATGTCTTGTCAGTATGTTAGTGTTTGAGCTTGTGAAATACGCAGGTTCCACTGTATGCTTCCAGGGGAGACGAGAATTAATTGGGTGTTCTAGGGTCTGGAGGGGGGGAAAGAGTTGTAAAGGGCATAGAGCGTGCCGTGGAGCGTGGTGCTATAATCATGCAATTATTATTATCATTATTGAAACAACACCCCTTTCCTAACGGAAAGAAGAGTTGCTTATTGCAGAGATGTATATTACACTCATCAGAATTGCCTAGATTATAAGCAGAGAGAGGGAGAGAGAGAGAGA
>NW_004797287.1:1510799-1512210 GCF_000002075.1 Aplysia californica | reverse complement strand
GGTGTGTGTGTGTGTGTGTGTGTGTGTGTGTGTGTGTGTGTGTGTGTGGTGTGTGTGTGTGTTTGCGAGTGAAAAAATGAGATAACAAGAGAGGGAGAGGCAGACAGAAAGATACAGAGAGATTGGTAAAGCAAAAAAAAACCCAAACAAACGTTTGAAACAGAGAGGAGACTTGAGAAGTCAACAGAGAATGTCTTAATAAATCTGCGTTCGAGTGGAAGTGCGAAGGAGTTTTACATTGTTCCTCTAGTCCAGGCAACCTAATTTTGGTTTCTCATCTTGGTTTTTCTCTAGAGCAAAAGGCTTCAGTGGGTTTTCCTGAGAGCAAAAGGCTACAGAACCTCTATTCTTTTGATCATTTAATCATAACTTCCTCAGAACTTGATCAGACGGACATCTCTCCTCAGAACTATCCAGCAGAGACTCAACAAATTAACAAATCAAGTCCTCCTATACAGGTGATTTTTATTCTCTCTCCTTCCCCACAATGCATAGCATTTAATTAGAAGGTAGGCTTTGCCCTTGCCTTTCAGGGCATATTTGGGCTGTGAGGGATATAACCTCCAAGATGAATAACTGAGACTCTGATTACAAATTCTGTCTCCTTTGGAATCGAACAGAAGCCTCCTGTGTGCGACAGCGAACCACATAACCGCTACGTCCAGGAAGCAGATACACAATTGTACATGTCGTAATACCATAATATACTGACTCGCCGGTCTCGATAAATAGTGGTGTAGGTGGTCGGTTCACTCGCTGATTGCTAACAGTGAAGGTGAGTGATGGAGGGATGGAGAGTGAGTAATAGAGTGATTGGTGGAGGGTGACGGAGTGATTGACAGATTGATTTAGAACAAGTAACAAAGTGATTGACGGAGTGATTGAGGGTGACTGAATGAGCGATTGACAGAGTAATTAAGGATGAGTTACAGAGTGAATGACTGAGTGGTTGACAGACTGATTGAGAACAAGTAACAAAGTGATTGACGAAGTGATCGAGGGTGAGTGAGGGAGTGATTGAAAGAGTGAATGATGGAGTCATTGAAGGTTAGTGATATAGTAAATTATGGAGTAATTGAAGGTTAGGGACAGAGTGAATGGCGGAGTGATTGGCAGAGTGATTAGGGGTGAGTGAAAGAGTGAATGACGGAGTAATCGAGGGTTAGTGACAGGGTGAATGGCGGAGTGGTTGAGGGTGATTGACGGAGTGACTGAGGGTGAGTGACGGAGTGAGTGACGGTGAATGTGGGTGTCTTTTAATGTTGGAGAAGCTGTGTCGACTAGGGAGAAGGCTATGCGTTGAAGGCGGGCATTTGAAAGGTTCTGAGAGAAGATGAGAATAGAAAAGAGAGAGAGAGAGAGAGAGAGAGAGAGAGAGAGAGACAGACAGACAGACAGACAGACAGACAGA
>NW_004797287.1:1508973-1510533 GCF_000002075.1 Aplysia californica | reverse complement strand
AGAGAGGGAGAGAGAGAGAGAGAGAGAGAGAGAAAGAGAGAGAGAGAGAGAGAGAGAGAGAGAAAGAGACGAGGGGGGGCTCTCGTTATTCATAAAAATTCCCCTCATCCTTTTTTAAACTACATCTCCGACAATTTGTTCATTTTCGGAAAATCCCTCAGACACACAAGGCAATTAACTCCCATAGACAGAACAGCTTTGGGAATTTCCTTGTACCGAACAATTACATTAATTGCTATTGTGGCCACCATTCAGCCAGAGGGAATAGTGAAAAAACATGGGATTTAAAGAGAAATCTTTACACATGAAAGGGTACTTATTATGGGCGGCACAAACAAGCGAAATTAGCGAGAAAAAAAATCATTACTGTTTTCCCTTGTCATGCACCAAAACATGGAAGATGTTGTATTTTAACTTCGCTGACTCCAAACATTGCTGAACGTAACCTTATCTATTAACTCTCACCGTTGTCTCTTAAGTCTTGTAATCAAGTGGATAATTATTGAGAATAGGAAGCTGTGCAAATTGAATTCATGGAAAAATGCACTCTAATAATAGAGGGTTTACCATTTAATTAAAAAAAAGAACCCTGGTTGTCACATAAGTGCTGAGAGGACAATTGGTCTGGCAGAATGGTCGGCTTGGAAGTTTGTTCTTGAAATCTGAAAGTGAAGGCCACATATTTTCCAAAACTTTACTAAATTGTTTATTGTTTGGTTTTGAATGTACTCTTTGGTGTACACGTGCTATAGATCTGACAGGAAATACAAGAAGGAAAGTTCTAAACAAATCTGTGAGTCTTTCATTTACAATATTCGTACAGAAGTAGAGAAAAGAATCAACGTGGCGTTTTTATCACAGAAGCTAAAGAACCATTTAAAATGCAGGTACTTGTCAATAGTTCTGACGTCTAATGCGCTAACGTAAGGATTCCTAGTTCAAGGGGGTCGAAAAAAGGGTGAGGGGGTGTGAAAGTGTATCTTCCGGCCTGCTGACCGCATAGAGAAGTCAATGCCTAACCGCTACCTTCAAAGCTTCATAATTAATTGTAAAATACCCACCATCAGCCCTCTTACATCCCCACCGCACTCTCATACTTATATAATTATTACGAACAGTGGTCATTCTGCAACCCACTCGATATGATGAACAGCAAGTAACACAATAAAATTATGAGTTGAGAAGAAAGTGCCCGCGGGTACGATGCTCTGTCTGAACAGATCCAATAATTTCTTGTTGTTGGTACGTGATTGTGTTTGCCCCTAGATCTACTACTTATCAGGTCGAAGAATATTACCACAGACAGTAAAACAGCGTGGGCTCATAGACGACGACTGAAGCTAAGAGATTCTGATTACTTTTCCGTTATAAAATTTCGACATGTTATTTATTCATGTCTGCAAAACAGATTTTTTTCTCCACTATAGGTAGACTACGACCTTAAAAGCGGTTAATTGAGTGACTGTCGCGTGTGAGTTTAACGTCCCCATAGACTTGAACAAGTAAATAACTGGCAATGGCAGGTTGATGTATTCTTTATAACGGCTTTCTGAGGCAAGG
>NW_004797287.1:1504046-1508053 GCF_000002075.1 Aplysia californica | reverse complement strand
GAAAAAAATTTCGGAATTCAAACTCAAGTCTTCTGCGTGCAATTTTTTGGGTGTTCTACCGAGTGAGTTACTTCCAAATTGAAAAGTGTGTCGTCGACATCAGCTTTCCTGGCGTTGAAGAGAAAGTTTATTTCTCAGATTACACGGTTGTCACAGACGAAATGAGATCGATCTTCGAGAAATGTGCGTAATATCACAGGAAATGTGGGTGTAATTATGCCATTACGTCCGCTCTGACGAGCGCACAGAGCGGGATCTTTTCATCAAAAGCTTAAAAAACTTCGGGCTTGTCTTGTTATGAAAATTCATTGACGCGAGGGTTTCTCGATTTTATTATTCTCTCGATAAATTATTTTCCGTCTCAGTGCGCAATTTTGCTTCCGTAACAATCCCTGGATTACACTGGAGAAAAATAGAGAAATGTTGTTGAAGCAAACACAACAGTAACAAAGACAATAACAACGGCAACACCAACAACAAAAAACAAAAACAAGGCAATTGTAAAGCAGAGAGAAGTCCAGTGTGAAAGCAAGTTGAAGTGTAACATGTACATAATTGTTATAACGTGTAACTGTGACAGGCAGATATTCAAGATAAATATAGATGTATGCCAAGGATATGAGAGCAATGATAATTTTAGGTATAATGGTGGTGATAAGTGATGGTGTGAGATGGTATTTATGTAAATAATTATTGAGAAGACATGCTTCTGTTAGATGAGCTTTAGAGGGTTTTTAAAAAATGTTAAGCCTCAGTTATTGCCCGGTTACGGTCCGGTTACACGCAACTATAAATTATATCAGATTCGTTGTATGAGAGAACTGTCCGTTTGATCGAACTGTGTTGTCTGTTTACACGTTCCAATCTGTCGTCCAGTTTTCTTTCGATCGAGGAGATTCCTCGTCATAAAGCCACCATGTCTCTTTGCGACGACAGCGATTTGCCTGTACTCTATCTATCTGAATTTAATTCCTTGAGAAGCATGATCAGTGCCTTAACGCGCTACATTTGCACATTTGATGGAACATGATTTTGGCGTTTAGTCTTTATTCCTTTAATTCCGATATTCGGTTGTGCGAAGGTTTCGCGCTCTGGACCTAAATAATGAAAGGCGAACACTGTACCTCTAGATCACGAGAGCCCCACCCCCTTCCTTGTATATTTTGATATAGCAGAACAGTGTCTTTAGAAAAGGGTGGCCATACTGTACCGTGTTAGGTGTAGAATAAGAAGCTTTGATTTGACCAGAGAGACTCTCTGATTTGACTGCAGATGTGCAACGCACCGAGAGTTACCTTGGTGCACAGCTTCACCCTTGACGATCAACTATAATAAAATTAGTTAAAATATACTTAATAACGCACCAAATCAGGTTCTCCGCGAACAACTTTGCTTATTTTGAGACGTTGATTCCAAATATGAAATCAGTTTTTACGTACAATAATTATTTTGAAAATTTGAGCCCTGAGTTTAGTTCTGAGCGGCGGCAAATTTCAAAGTGAACTACGTCACAGCGCGTCTCCCTCAAGTCTGAAAGTGATCGCACGGAAAATATCAAGCAGGGCTTGATTTCTCGACCGAGTCTCCAAACCATTGTTCAATCGTCCAAATTTTGTACAACTTTGTGGTTACACCAAAAACGGGGTGCCCACTACGGCTGGATCGGGCCGATGGCCCGACTCGATCGCCTGACATGCTTGCTTTTTAGGTGTATCGTCGGGCGATCGGCTCGATCAGCCGATGCCATCTCGTAGTAGGTACCCCGTAACGATTTATCGTATGATCGCTTGATCGTCCAGTTTTTGTATAATTTATCGTTTAGTATAGCCGTGCCTTTAGAGTTAGTCCTATAGCTTCCCTTGTTCCGATGAGTCACGAGGGATGTGGGCACCCGCTATCCCGTTCCCTACTGGAACCATCAGTTGCTGCTGCTCCTGCTTCTTCCCCCATCTCCAGGACGTTTCCCTGGAAGGAAACTAGTGTGGCCTTTCTTCTTCCTATTCTATTCTCTTTCTAAGCTTAGCCGTCTATTCGAGCGTTTGTTTGTTATGCATGTATATTATGTTTCTCAGTTTCTCCCTCCTCTCTCTCTCTCTCTCTCTCTCTCTCTCTCTCTCTCTCTCTCTCTCTCTCTCTCTCTCTCTCTCTCTCTTTCTCTCTTATATATATATACACCCACTCCCTCCCCCCCCCCCCCCCAAAAAAAAAACGAAAACACACACACACACGGACACACACAGCGCACACACAGATGTCTGCACACACACAAACACACATGTGTGTGCGTACGCCTGCAATGGCCCACCGTCGGCTTATACAAAAACATAATATGTTTGTACAAAGTAAAAACTGCGTTAAAAAAGTTGTGACATATCTTTGTAGACGTCATTTACAGAAGCCAAAATTTTATTAATATATCCGTTGCAAATATTTTTACAATGTTTTCCAGAAACGAGTTTACTTTTCAGAAATTGAATATTAACTGTAATTGGTGCTCAAGTTCTAAATGGTTTGTGAACAAAAATTAAAAAATAAGAATTCAGAAAAAAATCATGATATTATATTATTCATCATACTATTGTTACAAACAAGCCATTACCTTCACCAGAGGTTAATGGAAACTCAAACAGAGAACCCTGATATAAGAGGCAGGATTAATAATATTAATATATTACCTGTATTATGATTGTTTTTTCTTACTTCCGCCTTTGGACTCCAGCGGAGTTCACGCCGTCTACAAAATTTCTCTAGTCACCAAGTTCCTTTGGCTGCTCTCTCGTCTACAAGAGAGCGGCAAAAGATAATACTTTTTTGTTCCAGAAGGAAAACTTTTTTGGTTGTGCAGGACCGTAAAAACATATTATGCAGAAATACAGAAAAATGTAAATGATATATTACTCTTATTAAAATTCAATATATGAAAAGAAACGCAAATCTGACAAAAGTACATCAGATGCATCTTTCAACTGCATGCAGGAATTTAATTACAATACCTTTAGAGTATATAGATGCATACTCTCAAAAACAATACACGTTGATGTTAATTTTGACAGTAACCTCATACTAGATAGTAAAAATCTTTTTCTGTAACTTTCTTTCTTTGTTTTTAAAAGTACATATCTGCCGCTGCGTGAAAGGGGGTGTGATGGGTCGTTCATAATGCTGGGTTTTTTTATTCTTGTGATCTTAACAATAATTTCTCCTTAGCAGCATCCATTTTTGTCTTCATCCCAGTCTTGCCCAAGACAACAACGTTGTTCTCCTATTTCTAACCATGGCTTCCGATATTCGGTTGAGAGAGAACCAACCAATAGCTCTTTTCTTTGCAAGAAAACATACAGAATAACGAAAGAAATCCCCGTTCTTTCCTCTTACTAATCTTTAGGCCCAAGACAAGAAGATCGAACAGTTATGCGACTTGCATTCCAACCTTTAAATCTACAACTCGTTTATTCTGGAGTAAGCTTTTCTTCCATAATCTTCACCTCTCTTCTGTCAGATGAGGAGATTTCGGGAAGACCTATCAGTTTGTTTTCTAAATAAATACTCCCCCTTTCCCCAATCCTCGAGTCAGTCGATCATTGGATTACCCTGGTTAGCTTTGTGATGTCAAACGTTGGTGTCTGGGGCGTCTGAAGGAGGGGCAACCGATATCCCCCGAGCGCTGGGTTAAAAATGGGGTGGGGGGGGGGCTGGTAATGATGGCCATCATCATAACATACAACATGCACCGTCCGGCACTGTTACAAACGCACAACAGGAAGCGTTTTACTCGAAATCGATGTCGGTGGAATTTTCTCTTCTTTTTGGTCGTGTTGATCGCATGCCAAATACAAAAAGGTGTCCTAAAACAAAGCTAGATGCGTCTGTGGTATCGGGAGTATCATTTCTCAAAGAATGATAAAAAGGGTTGATGATGATGATGATGATGATGATGATGATGATGATGATGATGATGATGATGATGATGATGATGATGATGATGATGATGATGATGATGATGATCC
>NW_004797287.1:1483151-1503277 GCF_000002075.1 Aplysia californica | reverse complement strand
AAGAGAGAGAGAGAGAGAGAGAGAGAGAGAGAGAGAGAGAGAGAGAGAGAGAGAGAGAGAGGGTGAAGTGGGTAGGCAAAAACAGATGGGTAATTATTGAGAGGAAAGACACACGCAATCAAAAAAGCAGACAGACATTCAGAAGTGAAAAAGTTCATCGGCATTTCAAGAGGTTGTCAATTAAAATGGAGAAAGAACATAAAGCTGCCGTAGAAACAATCTGGGAGTTGATATCTAGCTGCCATTTTGATAATAATTCGACGATGACAAAATGTTCTATTTTTTTGTTATGCCATCATTCTTTCTAGGTCATCGAGATTGTGTCTAGCAAATACATCATCTTGGTAAGGTATAGGGATAGATTTTAAAAACAAATGGATTGCTGCCCTTCTCTCGTTTTTTATATGTATTTTTGTGCGTGTTTGTCGTTGTTTTGCTTGCCTTGTTCGTTAGATCGTTCGTTTGGCTTCGCTTAAGAGGGAGTGGGGGTGGGAAGCAGTGGTGGGGCACCATTGGTGCAATTGGTGCAAGCGCGTCACCTAACCTGGCCTTCACCCGCCCCCCCCCCCCTTTTTTCTTTTTGTTCTAAACCAGTCAGTGGCTCTAGATCTACATTACTACATCCTTGCGATCCGCCACCCGCTGGCTGCGCCAGTGAAGAGACAGACGACGAGGATGGTTTATGCTCATAGCACCGCTTGCGGTTTTGTCTGCTGGGAGCAAGCAAAATCTTTGCATCAAAGTTATTTTTGTCACTGTAGAGAAATCCAGGCGTCGTTCTTCCCGCACAAGAAGAAAGGTGCATGAAATTGCTCTTCGCAGCACCAATTTGGTGCAAGCTAAAAATCTGATCCAAGTTTCCGCGAGCCTATCTACTACACTAGTGGACTAGTAGAGTCTACGGTAACTCAGTGAAGAATGGGTATCGAAACTGTTGTTTCCCTCTATTTTAGCAAGTCCTGGTGCTGCAAAAAGTAATTGGAAATCTTTAAATCTCCGATTGTGAGCATAGTGAATTGTTAGTATTGTTTCACTTTATTGTAGCTTTTATGCGGTTTCTTCTAAAAATAGTTGTAAATATCGATAGATGTAGATTACGGGATATCCTGCAGATTCTAATTGACTTTCTATGGAAATCTTAATAGTAGCTACCAAGCCTGTTGCCCATTTGCTCACTTTCCAATTATGCACCTCCTTGTCTGCCACCCACGCGACGTCACTGGCGGGAAGATTAAGCTCTTTTCTCTTTCATACCAATACCAGTCGATAATTTCTCCTTCTTTTCTCGTATTGCTCCCCTTCTATCTCCTAAGATCAATACGTCTTGACCCTCCCAAACCCCCTGCAAGTGTGAACACTTCGCCCTCCTTTATCCTCACGTATAGAAATCAAGGGAGAGCATTGAGTTCGGATATACCGTATGCGGCTCATATTTTATGTATATATATGTCGTCACGTATGGTAAGATATATATATATTCTTACCATACGTGACGATTTCATTGACCATTCCTGCAAGTGGGTAAAGAAGGGTAGTTTCTTTTGTTTCTTTCATCGTTGTTTTTATTTTAATTCATTTATTCATTCTTTCATGACCATTGAGCAGTATCGAAGCAGGTAAACAAAAATGGGAGGGGGAGAGGGCGTAAAAACAGTCTGTAGTTTACATAGTCAATGGGCTAACGGTAAGGGTTATTATTACCTTTTGGAGGATTTTAAAAAAATTTTAAGGCTGTCTTCTCCATTTCCATGGTTTTCTTTCTTCTTTTTTTTTCCTTCTTTTTTTTCTTTTTCTCGCTCGTTTTCTGTACTACTTGGACTACTTGAAAAAAGTTCAGGTAATCAAGGGAAAATATCTCTACATAGCCATACTGTTTTGCAGGGTAGCCTTGGTTGTGTCCCATCCTCTTATCAACGTCATTTTGTATTCTTTCTGGTCACGTTGAACGCGTGTCATATATATATATATATATATATATATATATATATATATATATATATATATATATATATATATACAGACAGAGAAATATATATCTATCTCTATAAAAATCACACTAGATATAGATGATTGATGATGATGATGATGATGATGATGATGATGATGATGATGATGATGATGATGATGATGATGATGATGATGATGACGATGACGATGACGATGACGATGATGACGATGACGATGATGATGATGATGATAATGATGATACTGTTCCTTCTTTCACGCCAACGCACCATTACGTTTTATACATTTTTCCCTCAGGTCATTGTTTTTGGGAGGTATTTTCTTTAATTAGATACAAAAGGTAAAACCATAGGCGGGTAAGACATCCACTACTTGACTCAAAAAGTCAATAAGCATATTATCAAGGGCCATCGTTCTTTCATATAATATGCGATAGTAGGGTTCGCTGTAATAATTCCCTTCTTCTTTTTCGCCAAGGCAATGTTCACTACACTTGGCAAAATGGATTTCGTTTGAAGAACGGTAAGCCTAATTTGGTAGTACTTGTAATTTTTTCCACAGTTTAGACCAATCTGGGAGATATCTCAGAGAGGGGACTCGAGGGGTTAGGTGAGTAATGAGTTGAAACTTATAGTAAGTAATGTCAAGAAAGTTTCGATGACACGGGGTTTAGCCCAAACACAGGGCGCTGCACAGTTGCGAAAAGCAATGACGTGTTTGTGAAATTGTTCTGTACTTGTGTAATACTGCGCACTTGTGTATCTACTGATAGTGATAGAAAGTAAAGAAAACAATTCATGGTAATATCCAAACAAGCAGTAAGCCTATTTGTAATCTCAGCAGCAAAGACAAAATGATAAAACAAGTCAAGCAGTTGTAATATCTAGGATATAATATATAACAACATCTGATGCCAAATGTTCCACATAAATAAAACGAAGAACTGCAATGGCTATAAGGCTATTTTCAACAAAATTAGCCAAATCTTGAACAATAGAAAACATCTCAATGATAACCAGAATGAAAGTTCTGAAATGCTAAGTATGGTCAACCCTTATACATGTACTATATATGGCTATAAATGCTGCACAATAACTTAAGACAGTGCAAACACTTCAACATTTGTAACCTTGTCACGCCACGAAATACCCAAGATCTTGCGCCAGCATCTGAGACGGAAAATGGCGTGCAACTTTTCTCGTCCATGTTTCAGATCCATAAAGGAGTGTGCTGAGGACACATGCTTCGTAAATCTTGACCTTTGTGTTGACGGTTAATCTTTTGTTTTCCCATGGTAGTTTTGTCAGCCTTTCAAAAGTTGTTGCTGCTTTCCCTATCCTGACTAACTACTGGGGCTCTCGTGGCCTAGAGGTCAAGGTGTTGGCCTCTCATTCAAAGGTCCCGGGTTCGAATCCGGGTAGTGACCGAAAAATTTTCTTCTCTAAATTCGTCTCCTTTCATCTCATTTCCTGCTCTCTCGCAATGTTCTGTCGTCTGCTTTCGTCTCCTCTTTCTGTCCCCACCCCCTCACCTCCTTTGCCCCTTCCTCTGGGCTCCTGATTCTTTCTGCAGCCTTTCTACTGCTACTCTTCGCTTTTTTTTTACTGCTGTCTTTCAGCCACACCCCTGATCTTCTGATAGGAAATATCAACACCTAGCCTTCTCGGACAAGTGCGAAAAATCTCGGAGGGCCCGTGTTCAAGTTGCGCACATTAAAGATCCCTTGGTGGTCTAAAATCGATAAGAGTAGGCTTCGGCCGCCACCCGGGCAAAATTCAAAATTTCCTACCAACTGAAAATATTAGGTGTGTCCCGCGCGCTCATATGACCTTATGCAGTTGTGAGCGCCGTAAAACACTTTACAAAAACAAAACAGTTTAACTACAAGGCTGACTGACTGATACAACTTTTGACGGAGAACTGGGATACCTAGAGGTGTTATCTGTGGCTCAGAGGTTAGTGCTGAATGACCCACCAATGGCTATGGTCCTTATTAGCAGCCGTCAGGCAATCTGGGTGTAATTAGTTAGTGCGTTTGGCTGCATCTTGTTTTTGCATTTTCTGTTCTTATTTAATATGTTTCTTTTTCATTTCTACCTCTATAGAGGAAAGAAAAATGTTTTAAAAAGACATCTGGACCTCTGAAGCAGGCACGTCACTAAATTCATGGGCACCTGTCAAACATGAAACATCTGCAGACATGAGAACAACTTTTGATTGATTGAAAAATTGAACAGGCTCAAGGAACAAAATCCCTAACCCTAAAACCCCTAACTTCTAAGATCTTCTAACAAGCGAAATGATCAACGTGTCGATTAAATGACTTATTGCTGATATTATTTCCCTTTAGTCACACGGCGATGTGTTTGGTTAACTTGTTTTGTGAAAAATGCAAAAAATCGTGAAAACACTCGGGGAATCCAAAATTATGCAAATGTTGTGGAATTAAGCAAAAAAAACGCGGCCGCACAATCACATAATCCGACGGGGACACCCTTATGCACTTGCGAGCGCCGTAAAACCTCTACTAAAAAAAAAAAACTTCTCCTGAAGCTGCCCACTTTTGGGGGTTTCCAGAAATCTGGGTTAGCCTATTTAAAAGCGAACGTATTAAATTCTTTCCACTCTCCATTCCTGTATGAAACCCGCATCAGTTTTGATGTTGACATTTCTCGTGGCAAAATTGCAATCCGTCGTTAGCACTCATGGGTGTTTAAACATGCATCACTTAAAATGTTAAACGGAGTGCTTATTGGCCTGGCCCACAGGGGCATATTATACGATTTCCCCTAGAACATTTATTATTTGCCCACAAAATTGCGAGTTATCTCCCCTGTGTTTGGTTCACTTGTGTTATTAAGGATAAAGAATGCTAATAGTAATAGCCGTATTTCTTATTTTTTAATAATCTTTATAATTAAAAACTAGATCTATTAAAGCTAGAGAAAGAATGAAAAGTCCTCTCATCTTCAAAAATAGCTCAATAAATTAGTCCATCAATCGTATATTTTAAATTGAGAATGTATAGTTTTCCAATCTAATGCTAAAAATAAAAAGATGAACAATAGAGTATCTAAGAAGTTAAACATCTTCATCTTGTTATCATCCAACACAGTATATATAGAGTAAACAAAGAAATAACTCAATTATACCGTAATAATATATTGTTTGACGAAAGAAGCAAGCCCACATCCGGAGAACCTAAATTCTAAATGAAATACTGTTCGCAGACGATCAACGTCTACTGCAAAACAATAATACTGAACTGCAGGAACACGCTGACAAACAATCAAATCTGTAGAAATGTGTGCGAGATGGAATGCCTCAGAAAAACATTAACAAGAAGGGATAAAGAGAGAAAAAATAAGAGAACAAGTTGGGACAACACCAAGTATGAAATACATTGAAAAACAACGCATTAAATGGCCAACGTGGGCCAATAAGCCCCAGCTTATTTGCCCATGTGGGCCAATAAGAGCAGCCGATGTTAAAATAATAATTTTATTACCTTGTACATGTGTATGGTTATTCCTAACTAGTTCTAGTTGACATAAAACAAATACACCCTTTGCTTGCGTAACATGAAACTTCAGAATGTTTCCCAGGTATTACAGCTTATTCGGAGAAGAAAAGGCTAGAAAGACAGCCACAATTACAACAGGGAATGTCGGAATTTCTCTCTCTCTCTCTCTCTCTCTCTCTCTCTCTCTCTCTCTCTCTCTCTCTCTCTCTCTCTAACAACCCCCCCCCCCAAAAAAAAAAAAACACACACACAAAAAACGACAACACTCGAAGTCCGCACTTTGAGTCTCACAGTAAGGTATGATTCAGCATGAGTGTCTGTGCGTGCGTGTGTGTGTCTGTGTGTGCGTGCGTGTGTGTGTGTCTGTGCGTGCATGCGTGTGTGTATGTGTGTGTGTGTGTGTGAATGTGTACGTATGTGTGTGTGTGTGTGGGTGAGAGAAAGGGGGGGGGGGGGAGGGAGTGTGTGTGAGAGAGAGTGATACAGTGAGAGAGAAGGAGAGACACAGTGACAGACAGACAGACAGATAGAGAGACAGACAAAGAAAGAAAGAGTGTGTGCCATTACAGAATACCTTATCGCTACAGCAAAGACATCTTATATCTCGTAAATTTTAATGTTCAACACCCCCATCTACTTGACATTGATAATTTATGAGGCAGGCTGTGCTGGCCCTGCCTATCAATCATGGCCAACGAGGACACAGAGGAATACAGTATCCCAGCAGATACATGATACAAGATTTTTTTTTTAAACTTGCCATTCAAAAATCAAACTCAAGTCTACTGAGTGCCAAGGCAAAGAGCCTAACGTCTACACGCGACTTTGGTACATCTAATTAAACATGAATAAAAAGAAAACCCAAAATAAACTGGAAGACCTATATTTATATAAATATAATATGACCCTGAGATACAACATGCATGCAAAAAATTTGCAATTACTGTTGACATACGGTATTATTAATTGGGAATAACCAAGAAGAGATAAAGAGTTAAAAAAAAAACACCCCAAGTAATATCTAATGATAGCAATGAAAATGATCATGAAAATGGACTTTGAGTGAAGAGAAGCCTTTTGAAACAAAATAACTTCCATTCAGATGAGAGAAAAAGTAAGACAGACAGACAGACAGAAAGAAATGACAGAAGGAAAGGAAAGAAGTTGGACCTACTATTTGTTTGTTTGTTTGAGTAGGTGTTTTACGGCACTCTCGATTCAGTTTTGTTCATAGGACCTACTTCCAATCACTCATGATAAAAAGAGGAATGAACATGAATTCCTAGCCAATAATACAAACAAATAACTAGTAAGATAGATTCCACACAGTAAATTTATTAAACATATTTTTCTGCTGCCCGCACAAAAGGAGCTCTTCGCATATCTGAAAAGTCCAAAAAGACAGGTAAACTGACATACCTAGTACATAATAATATCAATGACAGTTCAGACAACCTTTTTACACCTCTAATCATGCTGCTGTCACTGAAACTTCTCCCTCAGACAAACTAAAAAGTGTTCTGAGGGGTCAACAATAAGCGGTCAGATGTAAGTCATTATATGAGGCCTAAGAGTCAACAACGAGGGGTCGGAGTTAATTCAAGACAAGAATAATTAATAAAGGGTTAACAACATGGGGTCGGACAAACGGTAAATTTCTAAAAGGTCACCAAGCAGGGTCGGACGGAAGTCAAGACATGTGTCTTGAGGGTCAACAACGTGGGGTCGGACTAAAGGAAAAGTTATAAATGGTCTACAAAGAGTGATTGGGGCTAAGTCAAGACATGAATCCTGAGGGACAACAACGAGGGGTCGGACTAAATAATCAACATTGGGAGTTGGAGGTAAGTCAAGACATGAGTCCTGAGAGTCAACAACGTGGGGTTGGACTAAAGGTAAATTTATAAACGGTCAACAACGAGGGATAGAGGCTAAGTCAAGACATGAGTCATGAGGGTCAACAACGTGGGGTCGGACTAAAGGCAGAGTTATGAATTATCAATAACAAGGGGTAGGGGTTAGGTCAAGACATGAATCAACGTGGGGTCGGACCAATTGATCAACATTAGGGGTTGGAGGTCAGTCGAGACATGAAACCTGAGGGTCTACAATGTGGGGTCGGACAAAAGGCAAAGCTATAAATGGTAAACCAAGAGGGATTGGAGCTAAGTCAAGACATGAATCTTGAGGGTCAACAACGTGGGGTCGGACTAAAGGTAAAATTCTAAAGGGTCACCCAGAGGGGACAGACCAAAGTTAAGACATGAGTCCTGAGGGTCAACAACGTGGGGTCGGACTAAAAGAAAAAATTATAAATGGTCAACAAGGAGGGGTCGGAGCTTAGTCAATAGGGTCAACAACATGGGGTTGGATTGAAGGTCAAATTCTAAAGTATCATCCAGAAGGGACGGATCGAAGTCAAGACATGTGTTCTGAGGGTCAACAACGTGAAAAAGGATAAAAGGCACAGTTATATAAACGGTCAACAACGAGGGGTTGGAGGAAAGTCAAGAAATGAATCTTGAGGGTCAACAACGTGGGGTCAGACTATAGGCAAAGTAATATGGTCAACAACGATGGGTTGGCAAGGCATGAGTCTTGAGGGTCAACAACGTGGGGTCGGACTACAGGAAAAAATTTTAATAGTGAACAGCGAGGGGTTGGAGCTTATTCGTTAGGGATAACAACATGGGGTTGGATTGAAGGTCAAGTTCTAAAGGGTCACGAAGAGGGGACAGATCGAAGTCAAGACATGAGTCCTAAGGGTCAACAACGTGGGGTCGGACAAAAGGCAAAGTTATAGACGGTAAACAAAGAGGGGTTTTACCTTTGTCAAGACATGAGTTCTGAGGGTCAATAACGTGGGGTCAGACAAAAGGTAAATTGGTAAATTCATAAACGGTCAACAACGAGGGATAGCTGGGGCTAAGTAAAGACAGAAGTCTTGAGGGTCAACAACGTGGAGTCAGACAAAAGGCAAAGTTATAAACGATCAACAATGAAGGATGGGAGGTAAGTCAAGACAGAGTCCTGTGGGTAAACAACGATGGGTCAGAATAATAATAATAATAACAATGCAGATCATTTCTATAGCACACAGCTTTAGGCGCTTTACATGCACAAACTATATTCCCACTCGCATACGTGCGCACACACCCACCCACTCACACCCACCCACCCACCCACACACACACACACACACACACACACACACAAACAAACACACACACAAACACACACACAAACAAACACACACACACACACACACGCACAATCATGTACACATAACACGCACACACATCTACTTGCTTATCACACGTTACAAAATGAGCACATACAAATACATAATAAAATAATATGCACAATGCAATTCGCAAAATACATAAATGGATACATAGTCATTTAAATAAACATTGTACTGAACATGAATCTACTGACATAACAATGATTTCATTAAATGCGTCTTTAAAGATAATTTAAATTTAGACTCAGATGCGGTATGTCTCAAGGGTTGGGGAGGAGAGTTCCAAACTGATGGAGCAAGGAAGGCAAACGATCTTTCAGCTAATTTATTAAAACCTCCCTTTCAGGGACTCAAGATACTGATCTTAGTGATCTAGAATTTGCAGCATAAATTTGGATGAGATCACTGATATATGAGGGAGCTTTATTATTGGAACATTTATGATATAATATTATTATTGTAATTTTATATGCTATTCTAGCTGACAAAGGGAGCCAATGCAACGTTCTTAACATGGGAGTAATGTGATTCCTCTTCTTTTTCTTAAGTACTAGCCTTGCAGCTTGATTTCGAAAATGTAACTTGTGAAGAGTGGTATTTGGTATGTTAGTTAATAAAGCACTGCAATGATCGATGCGTGAAAACAAAGATGGCACGAGCGTTTTCAATGAGCTTTCATTCAAAAACAGATATATGACAAAAGAAAAAGTTTTAAGTGATCAACAACCAGGAGTTGGAGCTAAGTCAAGACATGAGTCCTGAGGGTCAACAACGAGGGGTCGGACCAAAGGTAAAGTTCTAAATAATCAACAATAAGGGGTTGGAACTATGTAAATAAGTCCTACTAAAGGGTCACCAACAGGGGTTGGAG
Source organism: Aplysia californica (assembly GCF_000002075.1). NCBI lineage: Eukaryota > Metazoa > Mollusca > Gastropoda > Aplysiida > Aplysiidae > Aplysia > Aplysia californica. The sequence continues at coordinate 1,493,674 of NW_004797287.1, read as the reverse complement.
CTAAGGCAAGGAATGTGGCGTCGAAGTAAAGTTCTAACAGGTTAACAAGAAGGGATCAGAATAAAGTTCCAAAGCTTTTACAAAGAGGGGCTGGAGTAAATCTCCAACAAAAACATGAAGACCTGATTATATACACTATGGCTGTTGAAGCATTTTTCTTACAGTAAACAAGCTTTTCAATGTGTTAAAAAAATATTTTGTAGCGCTAAAAAGGCTTTCAATTTTGTTGAATCAGTGGACTTTTCACAACTCCAAACTTCAAGTTAAGAAAATACTGGTGGTATCAGAACGTCTACCACAGAAGGTCAAAGGCCAAACTAACAGCTTGCAGCGCTTGTTTATTTGTTTTTGATCAAGTCATGATTGATTGAGTAGGTGTTTTATGGCACTATCGACCCAATTTGATCAAGTCAGTTAACATTAACAGCACCAACAAAGTGCAAGAAATATTATAGAATAAAAAATCCACTCCTACAACCTCACACTCAAGCTTAAAATCAGCAGGAAGCTCTACCCTCACCATTCTACCCCTGCAACTCCCCCCCTCCCCCCCTCCCCCCCAAAAAAACAACAACAAAACAACAACCTACATTGCCCCCTCAACTACCTCCCGCCATGGCCATGGCAATATCTACAAAATTCTACTCTGAACCTAGCCTATCCACCTAGCTCCCTATCAACCTAACTGCCTATCTCTTCAGCCCCACCGCATCACTTTAAGCCTGAGTGTGAGATACGGAAATCGTAGCAACAGAGCACTGTGAGACCTGTTTGACCAGAAAAGTGGCTAGACCTTCTGTTATCACCAAAATTTGCACTGAAAGTAAGGTACAAAATCTCTTATCATTCTATATCAGTGACATTGTTTCAAAGTAGCTTCATTACAAAATCTCCATCTGGACATCAAACAAGGAATATTGTTTTCTTGAGTCTTTGCTGGTTTTTACAGCACTATCAACACAATTTATTGTACGGTGAGTTGACCTCCACAAAGCGAGCGCAAGGACACCCCCATCTTCGCTTCAAAGATGTTAGATAGTTTTAGTTTAGTACAGGGTTTACGGCGCTCGCAACCTTCAAAGATGTGTGCAAGCGAGATATGAAATCGCTTGACGTGGGCTCTAAGGTGGGAGACACTGGCATGCGATCGCGACAAATGGAGACAGGCACTGGGAGCTGGTCTATCAGAGGTGAAGCCCGACTGCGTCAGGCAGCTGAGGACAAACACCGTCGCCGAAAGAACTGCCAGAGGCTACCAACGCAGGAAGACACCACTCACAAGTGCAGCTACTGCAACAGGGACTGCCATTCTCGTGTGGGCCTATTCAGCCACAGCAAGCGCTGCTCTCGAACCTGAAATCTCCTACGGCGCAGATCCATAGTATCCTGAGACTGAAGGATGCCATGCCATCAACACAATTTCACATGAGAGAAATAAAACAGCCAACTGTTAAAGTAGTCCATGGTAGTCATCTGGAGGAATTGACATGTCTATTCAAGAGTAGCTGCATGTTGAAAGGATTCTTGATGCCTGGCAATTGTCTGTTAGTTCTTGAATCACTAATTGAAGAAAAATTGTTTCACAGTGCTATTGGCACAATTTGATCATGTTTGCACAGAACTCATTTGGCTGGATGTCATGTGCAGCGCGGGGATGTTACCATCCAGGGTGAGTGGAAGGTCCTTCCTGTCAGGGCATGGTATCTGCTTCTTTGGTAGCTGTTAACTGTTGGCTTGGCATCTTTCTAAGATAAATATATAAGGTAGCGTGAGTTACTAAATTTGAATAAAGACAATGTACATAGCTGCAATAATGGTCACTTAGCGCACACATGAGAAATAAAGTTACGGAGAAAAAGAAAAAAGGAAAGACACTACATAGGCATTCTCCACCCAACCCCTATAAAAAATAAATAGTGGTAGTTTTTTATGGTGTATATTTTAACGAGGAAATTTTTTCATTTAAGTGCCAACTACAGATTTTCCTAAAATCCGCCTTTCATAGCACTTATTAAAAGGACGGCAGACATTTTTAAAAATCTGTCAGTACATATGTTTTAAACCTTTCCTTTATTTATGTTTTCTTAAGAACATGCATCTGTATAGTTTGCTTATTTTTCAAAGTAGAGAAAGGGTCCTATAAAATTGTCTACTACCGGTTTAAAAAGACAGACATTTATAAAAAATTTGTCAGTATATGTTGTATCATTTACCCTTTCCACCTAAATGCCAAATTAAAACTTTTAACTTTAAATCAGAAAAACCAATTAGTATTTTTCTAATTTTTCTTCAATAATAAATAAACAAGTAGTGTTCCAAGACATATTCCCAAGACAAATACCTCCTGTAGATGCTCCTGTCTGTGGGTGCTCCTCTGGCTAGTCCTCCTGTCTGCGGCTGGTCCTGGTGATGAAGACGTGTAAATTAATACAATCATTTTACATCTATAAGCTACAGTTTTGTATTTTTTATTTAGAAAATAAAAGACTCATTACAATATTATTTACTACCAGTTAAAAAGAACATAAGGACATTGATAAAAACCTGTCAGTAAATACATTTTATTATTTTATCTTTTCCACTAAATGCCAAAAAAAACAAACCCCAACAAACTTTCACCACGAAATGTAAAAAAACAAACAAGAAATTTATTTTTCTAATTTTACTTTAATAATTAACAAACAATTTTCCAAGACATACTTCCTAAACAAATACCTCCTGTAGATGCTCCTATCTGTGGCTGTGGGTGCTCTTCCGGCTGGTCCCTCCTGTCTGCAGCTGGTCCTGGTGATGAAGACGTGTCAATACAATCGTATTGCAACTATACAGTTTGTATTTTTTCTTGAGAAAATAAAAACAGTCGCTATATTTTCTACTACCGGGTTTAAAGGCCAAAATAACAGTTATAAAAACCTGTCAGTATTACGGCATACGTTTTATTATATTACCTTTTCACATAAATATTTATATTTCTTTCACTCTGAAATTGAAAAAAGCTCCACCAGCAATTTTTCTAATTTTACTTCAACATAAATAAATAATGTTCCAAGACATTTCCCAGACAAATACCTCCTGTAGATGCTCCTGCCTGTTGGTGCTCCTCCGGCTGGTCCTCCTGTCCGCGGCTGGTCCTGGTGATGAAGACGTGTCAATTAATACAATCGTCTTACGTCTATACAGTTTGCATTTTTGTTTCAAAATATAAAAGCAATGGTTATAATATTGTTTACCACCAGTTTAAAAGGACAGAAGGTCATTAATTTTAAAAAATCAGTAATTACATTTTATCATTCTCCCTTTTCACCTAAAAGCAGCAATAAAACTTTTACCTTTAACAAAAAAAACCCTGTAATTATGATCAAATAATGTTCCAAGACATAGTTCCCCCCCCAGGGGCGGTGCTACTGACTGAATTGTCTTTAGGCTATTCCCAAAGGGGGGACATAAACCATGATCTCATGAATAGTAGAATTGTAATCGTAAATCAGCTGATTCATCAATGTCATGCTCATAACTGTGCCTGGACTGCAAGAGGGAACTGCTGCTTTTTCTTTCCCAATCCACACTATCGTTATTTCCTCTAGTTCTTTTGTATGTTTGTGACCCACTATTTCAGGGGTGCCTTGATAAAGCAGACTGTGCTGTTGAAGCTAGAGAGGTGCGCAGAGAAAATCTGATTCCCTGTAAGGACTTCTCTGTTGACATCCACCTCTTGGCGCTCATATGACCTTATGCAGTTGCCAGCGCCATAAAACCTGTCCTGAAACAAAACAAACAAAAAAGACATAGTTCCCAAACAAATACCTCCTGTAGATGTCCTGTCTGCAGGTGCTCCTCTTGGTGGTCCAGGTGGTCCTTAAGGAACAATCCAGTATACACGCCACTGCAACATCCTCACACTCAAACTCAAAATAAGCAGGAAGCTCTACCCACACCATTCTACCCCTGCAACCCTCCCCACCCTTCCCCCCCCCAAAAAAAAAAGAAAAACCTGCACTGCCCCCTCAACTACCTCCCACCATGGCCATGGCAATATCTACAAAACCCTACTCTGAACCTAACCTATCCACCTGGCTCCCTATCAACCTATCTGCTTATCTCTACAGCCCCCACTGCATCACTTTAAGCCTGAGTGTGAGATACGGAAATCGTGTTGTCTGCGGGTGGTCATCCGGCGGCTGGTCCTGGTGAAGAAGACGAGTCAATAAATACAATCTTCTTACATCTATACTGTTTGTACTTTTGTTTTAAGAAAATAAAAAGAGTAGCTATAATATTGTTTTTTACCGATTTAAAAGGACAAAAGGATATTAATAAAAATCTGTCAGAAAATAAGTTTGATCATTTTCCTTTTTTATCAATATGCAAAATATAAAACATACCTTTAAATCTTAAAAACCAATAGGTACTTTCTCAATTTCACTTTAATAGTGAATTAACAAATAGAGTTCCAAGACATATTTTCCAGACAAATACCTCCTGTAGATGCTCCTGTCTGTGGGTGCTCCTCCGGCTGGTCCTCCTGTCCGTGGCTGGTCCTGGTGATGAAGACGTGTCAATTAATACAATCGTCTTAGTGAAAAAATAAACTGTCGCTAAAATATTTTTGCTACTGGTTTAAAAAATATGAAAGACATTTTTAAAAATTTGTCCAAAAAATATGTTTCATCATTTTCCTTTTTCCCCTAAACACAAAATAAAATATTTACCTTGTACTTGTAATCAGAAAAAACAATAGGTATTTTTCTAATTTTAGTTTAATAGTCAATTACCAAATACAGTCCAACCTGCCCTGACGGCCACCTCTATAAGACGGCCACCTGTAAAACGGCCACTTTCCATTTCTCCCCTTGTTTTTTCTATGTAATTTAACTGTGTAAAACGGGCACCTGTCCAACGCGGCCGTGGCCACCATATTTCAACACACAACCCCTATCACACCAAACAATAACACTTGCCTTAGACGGCCACCTTAGTGACTCCATTACGTTTTGTCATAAATTGTGCATTGGCCCCTGGCGTTGTGGGCGAGAAGTCATAATTAAATCACCTGTCGTCGTTGTTGTTAATGTCCCTCAAACTCCAACCGATCATGTTGCGTAGGCCCCTCACACTGTTGACCAATAGGTAACAAACTTTCATCTGCTGGTGGGGTAAGCGTGTGATCCCTCATAACCCATAAGCCCCGCCCAAAACTCATACAAAAATTGTGGGATGAGTTGTCACTGTTTACCCAGTCTGTAACAAAGTAACAATGGACGTCAACATGAACTTGTGACAGAAGCGTCACTTGTTCTCCTCGTGGTGGCGACCCGTGTGTTTGTTTTACCATAGCACTCGGTCCTCCTTGTCTGACACTTTTCGTTTCATTGTCGCCCCTGCACAAAAGCAGCAACAAAAGAAAAAAAAAAGAGAAAAAAAAAACCCAGCGAAAACAACAACAGCAACAACAATAGCAACAACAACAATGCAGCTACTTTCGTGAGACCTCAGAAAGGAATGGGTTTTTTTTTTGTTTTCTTCATCTTGATCAGTCCTGCCGAAAACAACAACTGTATTATACGGCCACTTTCCTCCTCGACAATGGGTGGCCGTCTTACACAGGTTCAACTATTACCAGATAATGTTCCTTGACATATTTCACAGACAAATACCTCCTGTAGATGATCCTGTCTGTGGGTGCTCCTCCGGCTGGTTCTCCTGTCCGCGGCTGGTCCTGGTGACGAAGAATTAATACAAGTGTCTTGTGTCTCTACAGTTTCCATTTGCATCTTTAAGTAAATACGTTTTTTTATTTTTATTTTTAGCAGAATGCAATTAAAAGCCTTACAGCTTGAAAATTGTTAAAAAATAAATTTATTTTTCTAACTTAACTTCAATAATTAATACATTATGGTATTTGCACTGGGACATCTGACTGCATTTCATAGAAAGACAGAACAAAATGGTTCGGCCACCTGTTACGTATGTTACCTAGCCAGCCAGCCAGCCTTGAGAACCTATAACACCAAACACTCAAGCTATAAAGGAAGAGGAAGGCCACAGAAAAGGTGGATTGAAGCAGTCAATGAAGCCCTGATAAATCATAATATCCGAACTGAAAAAGCTGCGGAGCTGGCTTACCATAGAAAACTGCATCTCCCCTCTATGCATAATGGCAACAGAGGATGAAAAAGTAAAAGTAAAAGTAAGTAATTGATCAATAGTGTTCCTAGACATATTTCCCAGACAAATACCTCCTGTAGATGCTCCTGTCTGTGGGTGCTCCTCCGACTGGTCCTCCTGTCCGCGGCTGGTCCTGGTGATGAAGACGTGTCGATTAATACAATCGTCTTACATCTATACAGTTTCCATTTTTCTTTCAGAAAATAAAGAGTTGATATATTTTTACTACTGGTTTAAAAGGACATTAATAAAAATCTGTCAGTAAATACGTAGGCCTGTTATTATTTTCCCTTTTCACCTAAAAGTAAAAAATGAAACTTTTACCTTTAAATCAGAAGAACCAATAGGTATTTTTCTTTTTTTTTTTGTAGAGGTTTTACGGCGCTCACAACTGCATAAGGTCATATTATGAGCGCCATGGGGTGGATGTCAACAGAGAAGTCTTTACAGGGAATCGGGCTTACTCTGCTCACCTCTCTGGCTTCAACAGCACAAAGTCTCTTTCGACTTTCAAAGCACCCCAGAAATAGCGGGTCACAAGAGTGTGACAAACATATAAAAAATAGAGGAAAATGATGATAGTAAGGATTAGGAAAGTAAAAGCAGCAGTTCCCTGTTGTAGTTCAGGCACAGTTATGAGCATGACATTGTTGAATCAGCCCTTTTACAATTCTACTGTACATAAGAACTGGAGTTGGGTCGGACTCGCTAAATCAGCGTCCGTGAGTAACGAAGTACTCGCTGGTACTACCCGCAAACAAGCGGTCGGGCAACGAGCCATCCGCTTGTGAAGAGTAGTTCGCTACTCGCTACTCATCGGACAGAGACAACAGTTCGTTTAGCCAGCGAGCGCACGGGAGGATGGAGAGACTCCGTGCATTCGAACGGGCAGACAGACCGATGGGGAACGACTCCTATTGCATACTATTTACACCCTGCACCCCTCGTAAAAAATTCACCCTCCTGCCCCACATTGTATCTAGGTGTTCATGCTGGAAATTGCTCCCCCCGCCCTCCATAGTAAAGGCCTTTGGGAATTCTTTTTTGATTGACTGAGTAGGTGTTTTACGGCACTATCGACCCAAATTCTTTAAACTTCGCCTTCACGTTAAATTGGAACATGCACAGTGTGAGCCACACACGAGGTGAAAGGTTACACACATAGCACTATGTCACCAGCCTCGCCTCTCTCACTCCCTGTGGTAGTATTTTTTTAGATTTTGCTTTAATTATAAATTAACAAATAGTGTTCCAAGACATATTATTTTCCAGACAAATACCTCCTGTAGATGCTCCTGTCTGTTGGTGCTCCTCCGGCTGGTCCTCCTGTGCGTGGCTGGTCCTGGTGATGAAGACGTGTCAATTAATACAATCGTCTTACATCTATACAGTTTGTATTTTTCTTTCAGAATATACAAGAGCTGATATATTTTTACTACTGGTTTAACTCTTTAACTATGTCTGGACAGTGGCAGTGTCCGGCAGTCGAGGTCCATAACTGTGGCTGGACAGTACCACCGTCCGATGCGAAGTCATTATTGTATTATGGTACAAGCCGAATGTAAAAAAGTATGAGCTAACAAGCCTTTAGTTTGACCCGGAAGTCAAAGATAAATTAATTTTACATCTGCGTAATGCTTTATTGATGAGTTTGACTCGAAACAAGTGGTTTTATAAACGTAATATGTCGGGTCGCATTTCCATAAACACGAGAGAATTACGCGGAAACGTGATTTTAAATTGCATGGTTAAAGAGTTTAAAAGCCAGAAAAGACATTACTAAAATGGGTCAGGAAATATGTTTTTTTATTTTTCCATCTTCACCAAAATGCAAAAACAAGTCTTTCACCTTGAAATAACATAACCAATAGTTATTTTTCTAATTTTATTTTAATGATTAATAAATAGTGTTCCAAGACATATTTCCCAGACAAATACCTCCTGTAGAATATGCTCCTGTCTGTGGGTGCTCCTCCAGCTGGTCCTGTCCGTGGCTGGTCCTGGTGATGAAGAAATGTCAATTAATACAATCGTCTTATGTTTATACAGTTTGCATTTTTGTTTCAAAATATAAAAAGAGTCGTTATAATATTGTTTACCACCATTTTAAAAGAACAGAAGGTCATTAATAAAAATCCTTCAGTAAAAATGCATTTTATCATTCTCCCTTTCCACCTAAATGTAACAATAAAACTTTTACCTTTAACTCGAAAAACTATAATAATGAACAACAAGACATATTTCCCAGACAAATACCTCCTGCAGATGTCCTGTCTGCGGGTGCACCTCTTGGTCGTCCAGGTGGTCCTTAAGGAACAATCCAGTATACACGCCACTCCAACATCACCACACTCAAACTCAAAATCAGCAGGAAGCTCTACCCACACCATTCTGCCCCTGCAACCTCCCCCCCCCCCACCACTTCCCCCAAAAAAGAAAAACCTGTACTGCCCCCCTCAACTACCTCCCGCCATGGCCATGGCAATATCTACAAAATTCTACTCTGAACCTAGCCTATCCACCTAGCTCCCTATCAACCTATCTGCCTATCTCTACAGCCCCACTGCGTCACTTCAAGCATGAGTGTGATATACTGAAATCGTAGAAGCAGACCACTTTGATACTTGTTTGAACTGCAAAGTGAACAAACCGTCTGATGTTACCAAACTTTGAACTGAAGGAAAGGGATAGAATTGTCTCGTCATCTTTATAGTTCAGTGATCTCATATTGTGAAGCAGCTCCAGTACAATATCTGAAACAGTACATCATACAAATAATTTTTCTGTCGTTGAGTCCATGTTTTTACAGCCCTATCCGCACAATTTCACACAAGCTTGAGAAATCAAAGTGCACAGTCAGCTGTTATAGTTGCCAGTTATCGTTCGCTGGTGTAACTGACAGAAGTCCATTTCAGGGTACCAGTGGCAGTATTCGTCTGGCTGGTTGTCTAAGAGTGAGTGGAACGTCCGTGCTGTCTGGGCAGGGTGTCAGCTTCTTGGGCGACTGTCAGCTGTTGGCTTCTCATGTGGGTGCTGGCTTTCTGTGAAATATACATTTGAAGTCAAATTAGTTAATTAAACAGTTTAAGTAAAGGAAAGCACATCCAAGGCAATAACAATTATCAAAATGTAGGGAAAAAATAAGACAGACAGGCACAAACTACAGGGGAAAGGAAACGAGAAGGTTCTGTCGTTGACATCCCCCACCCATCGACAATAACAAATGGCAATATATTGAGGGTTTTTGGTGTGGGTTTTTGGGTTGTTGTTTTAAGGTGTTTTACGGCGCTCACAAATGCATAAGGTTATAATAGCACGCGGGAAACATTAAACTTTTTCAGTTGGTCGGAGATTTTGAAATTTGCCCAGGTGGCAGTCAAAGCCTACTCTTGTCGACTGTGAACCACCAAGGGATCTTTAACGTGCGCAACTTGCACACGGCCCCTCCGAGATTTTTCGCCCTTGTCTGAGAAGGCTAGGTGCAGATCTTTCTTACCAGAAGATCAGGGGTGGGGCTGAAAGACAGCAGTAAGAAGGAGCCAGGGAGAAGCAGTAGAAAGGCTGCAGAAAGAGTCAGAAGCCCAGAGGAGGGGGCAAAGGAGGTGAGGGGGTGGGGGCAGAAAGAGGAGACGAAAGCAGACGATAGAACATTGCTAAAGAGCAGGCAAGGAGGTGAAAAAGACAATTTTATGGAATAAATTTTCCGGTCGTTACCCGGACTCGAACCCGGGTCTTTGAATGAGCGGCCAACACCCTAACCTCTAGGTCATGAGAGCCCCCATATTGGTTTTTGATTGAGTATTATGTTCTAAATTTATATCACTATAGAGAAAATCTGCTCATGTACTTGACAAATACAGATTTTCCAAACATCAACTTTTCTTACTACTGATTAAAAGGATGGACAAACATTAACAAAAATCTGTCTGCCAAATTATGAGTTAAAAATGTTCACTTTTTTACAACCTTGATACTATGCATTTCTTGTAGACTAAATTTTTGCAAAACAAAGATCTTTCCTGGGTCAATAATATTAACAATGACTTCCTGTTGGAGCATTTAAAATATCAAATGCTGGTATAAGCATATCTTTGAATTCACCACATTCTATCAAAATAAGTCAAGCAGTAGAAGAAACAAATTGTAGCATGTACAGTTATAAAGAAAGGACATGTTTATCCTTCATGGGGTGTTTTTCACATGGTTGTGTCTAATTTTTGACCAATTATAACTTCCATTATTCCAATATTAGTGTGATAAGAAAAAGATGAATGCAACCTATTGAAGGAGAGGTTCCACCTTCAGTGACACGAAGCAACCAATATCATAAATTGTTCTCAGTTGAATTGATTTAACAA
>NW_004797287.1:1459769-1481016 GCF_000002075.1 Aplysia californica | reverse complement strand
TCTCTCTCTCTCTCTCTCTCTCTCTCTCTTATCAATACGAGTGTAAGGAGGAACCCAGACGTAGTTTTTCTGACTCCGAACATACAAACAAGCGCGGTAAACGGTTGAAATAAAATGGTTGTATAGCTCGCCCACATCAAACATCATTATTTTTTCCCCAGGTAACTTTCTGCTTCCTGCGCCGACGTTTATTAAACTTTTACCAGAATTATAGCTCTATATCAATTTGTCTTCGTACATGTGTTTTATTTTGTCAAGAGACTGTAGAAAATTAAATGAAAAGGAAATTATTAGAAATGAAATAAATGAGGTACCATTATATAGTGTTGAAAGAGTCCGCAAAGACTGATGTGATATGTTTGTTTTTGTTGCTTGTTTATTTGGTTGTTTGTTTGTTTGTTTGGGGTTGGAGGTTGTTGGGTGTTTGTTTGTTGTTGTTGTTGTTTTTGGGGGGTGTATATTTGTATGTTTGTTTGTTGTGTTGTTTTTGTGTTGTTGTTTGGTATTTGTGTGTGTGTGTGTGTTGTTTCAGTGGAGGGGGAGGTGCTGAGCATGCGAGAGCAGAGAAAAGAGTGTTAAGGTCCTATGTGACTACTGAAAGGTTAAAGCAAAGGCATCTGATGTTTTCGCCCATCGGATCCTTACTCGCCCCCTCTAAGATCCAGCTCTTCCTGGGACTTATTCGTGAAGTACGGTACAATTATTTTCTAGTATCGTCCCCACTTTTCAGACGTCCCAGCTGTATGCACTGTATTATCAAACCATTTCATCATTTATATTATACATTGAACATGTATTAAGAGTTGAAGTCAGACTTCGAATTCGTAAAAGTTGTTTATTGCCACCTTTACTGTGTTCAACTTTTACGGTAAAAAAAATGTGAAAAATTATTGAAGATGCATCCATACCATGATTTCTGCTGAACGAAAACGCGGTTTGGCTGAAAATTTCTCTTGTAAACACAATAATGGCTGCTACATGAGGAGACAATCAATGAGTTCTCATAGTTTTCTTTGGAATTGCTTCCCAGAGCAACAGCGTGTAGACTGATTACATTTCGAAATCAAAACATGAATTATTTGCCTGGAACAGCCAGTCTGATTGAAGGAATTGTCAGTAAGTAGTTGACTAACACAAGACAGAAGAAAAGACGAGAAGAGAATCCAGAATGACCAGGACCAGGCCAGAGATTCTCAGCTTGGACTTCAGCCAAGTGTACTGGAACTGTCTAGAGATCTAGATCTAAACTGAATTAAAATACACTTGCCATGAACGTAGTCTGCAGGCTACGTTCACATCGTTGGCAGGCTACGTTCACGGCGCCCTGAATGCAGTTTGCAGACGCTGTTACTGTTTGATCTACGTTCACAACACTATTTAAGCTTCGTTTTTAGTCAGTCCGCCGGTAAGTCAGTGACGACAGCAGTGGCGAAGCGTTTATATAATCAAATAATCACTGCTTTCCTTCGTAATTTTGAAACATTGTCGCAGTCAAATTCACCCATAGACGTAAACCTCATAAATTAAATTGTGTAAAAAGGAATTCATAATCACCAATAAACAGTATGCCTAATATTCAAAACGGTTTCATTGACACAGAAATAGCCTGTTCACCCCCATCGAGCCACTCCATAAGCAGTTGCAAGCTTTGAATAAGTAAGCTTACAGTGAGGCTGGAAGAGTCTATCAAAAGAGTTGAAGGGAACATTATACAGCACTCAAAAATGTTTCATTGCCACATATACCCTGTCACCCCCTTCGGGTCACAGTTATAAGCAGTCACAAGCACTGATTATGTAAGCTAACTATCATACCGGTCGAGTCTACCTCACAGATGTGAGGGGAACTAACTCCTAATAATAATATCTTGACTGCTGCGAGTTCTTGTTTTTTTTCCTCGACTTTTTACCGTCCTATATTCAGATCGTGACCTCGATTATGACACCGGTTCCTGGCCGCGAAACGTAGACAAAAACAATCAAATGTGAAATAAAAAATTAATAATTGTCATGTTCTACCAAAGAGTTTAGACACATTGGTGTTTCGTGTGAACTGACATCTCAGCTTCTTTGCTTTGTGTACATCTAAAGATAAATTTAATGTTTGTTGGAATAAATATTTAATTCGATACTTTCCAGATTATTTTAGCGGTTGAACATGCATACAACATGAATTCAGGATTTGATTTCATTCACAACTGAGTGTTGCCGCCTCGAGTAAGATTCTTGTGTGATATTTCCAGGCCATATCTGGTTCCATCTCACTATCTCACTTTGATTACCCTGTCAAGCTAGTCAGTCTTCGCCCCTGGACGACAGAGACGTATATTTAATATTTTGGCCAGCTTCAACTAAGTGTTCCACCCCATGAAATGAAGGAAAACGAAGCAGTGATCCTTAACCGATCGACCATTCGTCGTTTTCCGTAACACTGAGCTCTGGCTCAGAGCTCGCCAGTGTAAGGGTAAACGCCAAACTCTCAATTACGCAACAACGCATTAGGATGACAAAAATGCATATGCCTACCAATTTCAATTGCCCTATTTCGCGTCCGGGCGAGACTTGGGCGCGACCTTGTGGTAGAGAGAATGGGGGGGGGGGGAGAGGGAGGGAGAGACAGAAAAATATAGAGAGAAGGGGGGGGGGGGGTGGAGAGGGGAAGAGATAAGGAAAGAGAAAAGGGAAAGAAGGAGAGACAGACAGAAAGAGAGAGAGAGGGGGGGGGGTTGTTATTAAAATAATTGATTCCCGTCATTTTCTCTCCGTGTCGGTTCCCAGGCTGACCCGGTGCAAATACAGTCAAACTTGTGTAAGACGGCCACCCATTGTCGAGGAGAAAAGTGACCGTATAAGACAGGTGGCCGTCTTAGGCAGGGCTGACCAAGAGGAAGAAAACAAACCATTCCCATCTGAGGTCCCAATCGAAAGTAGTCAGTAGCCTCATTGTTGTTGTTTTTGTTGTTGTTGTTGTTGTTGGTTTGTATGTCGTTTGTAATTTTTATTTTGTTGCTGATTTAGTGCAAGGGTGACAATAAAACGAAATGTATCAGACGAGGAAGACCGAGTGCCATGCCATGTTAAAACAAACGCATGAGTCGCCACCACTCGGAGAACGAGTGACACTTCTGTCACAAGTTCATGTTGACGTTCTTTGTTACAGACTGGGTAAACAGTGACCACTCATCTCACTTACGATTTGTATATGAGTTCTGGGCGGCGCTTTTGGGAATGAGGGATCACAGGCTAACCTCACCAGCAGCTGAAAATTGGTACCTATTGGTCAACAGTGGGAGGGGCCTACGCAACATGATCGGTTGGAGGGACTACCTAACAACAACGACAAGTGATTGAATTATGACAGCTCGCCCACAATGCCAAGGGCCAATACACAATTTATGACAAAACGTAATGGAGTCACTAAGGTGGCCGTCTAAGACAGGTGTTATTGCTTAGTGTGATAGGGGTTGTGTGTTAAAATATGGTGGCCGCGGCCGCGTTGGACAGGTGTCCGTTTTATACAGTTAAATTATATAGAATAAACGCAAGGGGGGAAATGGAAAGTGGCCGCTCGTACAGGTGACCGTCAGGGCAGGTTTGACTGTACAGTCATCATTTTAATCTTTATGACCAGTCCAGTCACATCTTCCGAATCCCACCTTCTGTTTCCCGTCTCTCACCTCTTGTTTCCTATGTACCGTATCCATTTTTCCATACCCCATATCCCGACTTAAACTTTAATTCTGTTAGGACTCTTCGTTTTCCTTCATCTCATGGGATGGAACACTTGAAGCTGGCCAAAATATTATACGTCACTGTCGTCACTGACTAAAACCGAGTGGACGCTCCCCCTAAACAAAGCTTTAGTGCCGTGAATGTAGCCTCAACAGCACCTGCAAACTGCATTCAGGGCTCCGTGAACGTAGCCTGCCAACTTCGTTCATGACGCCGTGAACATAGCCACTGCGTTAAAATTACGTAGTGACTATTTCTGCGAATGCTCGTGAAAATAAGCTTCTTGACCTCTATTTCTCCTAACGGTTTCTGTTCTCGAGATTTGGGGGGGGGGGGGGGTTGCGAGATTTAGGCGGCATCCTTTCATTCTGCCATTAGACTTTTAGTTTAGTAAAGAGTTTTACGGCACTTGCAACACAATAACCACACCAGAGCACCCGCCAACCACCCACTGCAAGAACTTGGAAGAAGCATTTTTTGCATCGAATTATTTCTAGAGATCTATAGATGATTAATTTATGTCAAAATATTCAGATACTTCAATTGTGATTGAGGCCACGTTCCCCGACTATAATCTAGATATAAGGCACTTCGCCCGGATGCGCGTATCTGGGTAACCAGTTGATCGGGGAGAAACGCGCGGTAAACAGAACAAACTGCGTCCATTGTTCAAGGCATTTTCGTTGATCGCAGACAAGCATAGCCCCAGTTATCACGAAATGTCAATGGTGTTCTGCTATAAACTGCACCTAAGAAAATCAAACTCTGAGTTTCTTTCGATTTCCAAACGATGACGAATATATTTTGATGGATAGAAAAATATAGATCAAAATAATGACAATGTGACTGTGGTCCTACCAGACTCACACACTCCATGCACAAACTCAACACACTTCAACTTTTTTTTATATCAGCTATAGATTTGGATTTTCCCCCCTGTCTAAATGCCCAAATTGAGCTTGCATTCTACTAGTGAAAGATATGTTACCTGGGTCTGCGAAAAGTTGTCTAAATACAAAGTGCCATCGATCGGTTTTGCTACTTTCTTTGTCCGATTAGATCTATTACTTTTTTTTGGGGGGGGGGTGGGATGGGGGATGGAAGGTGTTACAGATCCTTTTAAACTCTTTATCATTATTGCTTCATGTGCTTTTCCGTGATCTGAAATAGTGAGAATTTAATATAATATGTGTGTGTGTGTGTGTGTGTGTGTGTGTGTGTGTGTGTGAGAGAGAGAGAGAGAGAGAGAGAGAGAGAGAGAAGAGAGAGAGAGAGAGAAGAGAGAGAGACAGACAGACAGACAGACAGTCAAACAGACAGACAAATAGACAGAGCGAGAGAAGGGGAGAAGAAAAGATAGGGACAGAGAAAGAGAGAAAGACAGACAGACAGACAAAACAGACAGACAGACTGAGACACAGATAGACAAAGCGAGAGAGGGGAAAAAAGAGAAACAGAGAGAGAAAGAGAGAGAGAGAGAGAGAGAGAGAGAGAGAGAGAGAGAGAGAGAGAGAGACAGACTGCAGTATAAGTATAGGAATACATGTAATAATAAATCACCTTGTATTTGGTATCAACAGAAAGTTTATTCAAATACCTATTCAACGTAGGAACATCAAGTTCAAGACATGTCTCCATTTGATGTACACAGCGGTCAAAGACAGTGGTCACTAATCGTTTGTCCATGGTCCCGAGTGCTTTTCTCATAACCTTTTGAATCTGGTCCTCATCCTCAAATCGGAGACCCCGCAGCATTTCTTTCACCTTGGTGAATAGGTGGAAGTTTCATGGGGCGAGATCGGGGGAATAGGGCGGGTGTTCCAGTAATTACCACGAGTAGCTCTCAAAAAGCTCGTTCACAACTCTGGACTTGTGAACAGGCGCGTTGTCATGATCCAGGATGACGCCTTCTTCAAGCAAAGAAGATCTTTTGTCCGGATCGCTGGTCTCAGCTTGTCTTTGAGGACGAATCTGTAGTAGTCACCATTGACAGTTAGCCAGCTCGATCAGTATGATGCCACTCATGTAAAAAAACCAAAAACAATGTGCATCACCTTTCTGTGCCCGTGTTTTCTGTGTGCACTTCATCTTTCATGTCAGACCTCCCACCTTCAACCTCCCCGATCTATTTCCTTACTGTTTGAATTGATTATAAGGCATTATTCCTTATTACTTTGTATAGATCACCATAGGTTTCAGCTGCAGACTTGTTAAGATGTTGAATAATTGATCACGACTGAGACATCGTAGCCTGAGAAGGTGGCACCAATGTTTTGCTCAGCCATTTTCCTGGAATTTGCCTTGGACAAAGAGCACCAAAACACTTGATACACCACAGCTCTATGAACCGTTCACCAATGCACATGCAATTTGGCTTTGAGATTTCTTAGACATGTTTCATGATGTCACAAAATTTGGTGGCTGTTGGTTGCGTACTGCCGATTTTATGGAGGAGGGAAACTTTATTCTGAGAGAGACTTCGTATCTAGACTTATTCTTGAGAAAACACCCAGCAGGAACAGAGGGCAAATGTTGTCAAGAAACAGGTATTCAAGCTGGTCGATGTGATCATGGGGTCCTGTAAATCTGACACTATTAGCTTGTAACATTCCTAACTATGAAAGGGGCATGTTCTCAAAGAGTGTCGGTAGGTTGAAAACAACGCCACGGAAACAGAACCTTTAGGTGGCAGTAGGAAATGTGCACAGGAAATGCGTGCAGAGCTGGGATGTCAGCAGTGAACAGAATATGCCAAAAGAAAATGACATTGCCCTGGGGCTCAAACTGCGAAGATGCACTCTACCCTGGCGGCTTTGAGGTGTACAACTCAACTCTGAACCGAAAGAAGCAGCTGACTCACCCGCTGCTTGAGTATATTGAGCTGTTCATAAAGCTACTCAGCACATTTTTCACTCGTTAGGTTGAATTTTCTATTGATTTTAGTTGAATTATATTTATCATGGATCACGCCTGTCTGAGCAGGCGTTAATTAAGATCATTGAAGAAACACCATTCAACTGTTTAGTGTGTGTATCGGGGTGTAGAATTTGTTTTGAAAACTTTTCTTTTTTTCAGCCCCAAACGCTCTTTTGTACAGTTGACAACTTTTGTCAAAGAAAGTGAATGTGGTCCTGAAAACTGTTTGTGTTGACAAAGATTTGAACTTTACTTTAACTCCTAATACAAACATCTATGATTTAAAACCGATGAAATATATTTCTTTGAAAACACCCCCAAAATAGCGCGTTTCCAGGGAACAGCACACATAAAAATGGCGTTCTTAGGGAATGCCCACCGTTAAAGCCGCACGATGCGAAAAGGTTAAACAACAAATCATCCGCCCACTTTAAACCTACTCCCACCTCCCTGTGGTGAGCACGGGACAACAGATACAAATGTATCGTATTGTCCAGAATGCAATATTTAGCTATCTCAGAATTACAAAGTTCTTTCTGACATTTTTTACCGTTTTGACTTACTAAGACCGTGTGGTCAGAAACCAAATGTACTATCTGCTCTATCAGAATTGGAGGATTATTCAGAGTCGATATCAAGATTTTTAAAGAATTGCATTCGAAACAGCTGGACATGTTGTGAAACTCGAATTTTTAGCGTCAAATGTTTAAAACTAGGTAAGAAGCATAGAACTTTATAATTCTAGTGTAGCGATATCCTTTATTTTTTATTGTAGAAGGTTTTATGGCGCTCGCAACTGCATAAGGTCATATGAGTGCCAAGGGGTGGGTGTCAACAGAGAGGTCCTTACAGGGAATCAGATTTACTCTGCTCACCTCTCTAGCTTCAACAGCACAAAGTCTGCTTCGACTATCAAGGCACCCCGGAAATAGCAGGTAACAAGAGTGTGACAAACATACAAAAGAAGTAGAGGAAAATGACAATAGTAAGGATTAGGAAAGAAAAAGCAGCAGTTCCCTTTTGTAGATCAGGCACAGTTATGAGCATGACATGATGAATTAGCCCATTTACAATTCTACAGTGCTTGAACGAGAAATGTCTCCCCTTTGGGAATGGCCTAAAAAAGACACTACAGTCAGTGGCACTGCCCCGGGGGTTGTAGCAATATCCGAGTCCTGAGTATAGAAGCACTCAAATCAAGTGCAGCTAATGTTGATTTTAATTTGATTATTGCTTCAAACATGCCATGTATGTCGGTGTAATGGAACTAGCACCGCATCCTTCTCAGGAATTTAAGACTATTTAAGAATACCAACAGATCTGCTGGATGGTAATATTAATAATAATAATTCAAGATAGATTGCAAAGCTCATTTGAAAAGTTGGCTGTTAAGCAGGATTTTTAAAAATTCATTATATTATTATTATTATTACTATTATTATTATTACACGTGCCCGTTCAAATTGTTGGGATACAGGATTTAGCCTATAACTATAATATAAAGCTTTTAGGTTTGTGGACTCAGGAATTCCAAAGTATAAGTATAATATGTTGAAAGGGAAAACACGGAATCTAACAGTTACTACTGTTAGTGTTAGAGACGAATTCTTATATCTAGAACAATTTCATAGAATAATATACAGTGAGTCCGCTTAAACTGAACATGGTTTATACACTGAAGAAAACTGAGCTACCTCTCAAAATAAAAAAACCCTGCTAAACGGAAGAAAATGTGGGCATCCAGCATATTTAAGCTGACTCTATCTAATACTCTACTTTTATACATCAAGGCTGGGGAAAGCCAAAGCAGATAACTGAATGATAACCAAAGATGAACAATTGAAAGGTTTGGCATTCTGTCCTTTTGCAAATACTGTGAGAACCACAATTTTCTTGGTAAAAGTGAGGTCACGAAGTAAAAGTGACATTTCAAAGAGATGGTTTGACCATTCCCATTGTCACAGTGTGGTCAGGATTTGGTGGGGGGGTGGGGGGGGGTGAGTGGTAAATTCTAATAAATACAGATTCAAAAACATTTCAGCAATAATCTCAAAATTCAAAGTTTTTAATTTATCACAAAACACAACAGATAGCAGCTCTCTCAAATTTTGCAGGGTATTAAGATCCACAAAAACACCAAATGAGAAACTAATCTTTCTTTTTAAGGGTTGTAATTGCTGTAGGAAAATAAGAAGAGGTTTGTTGTTAGTAATTCATTTCTACCGCCCTGAAGCTCTTATTCATTAATTCAAAACATCAAAAACACAGATACTGCTAGACCATTTTTAATTACAGTCAGTCGGAGAAAAAGAATACAATTCATGTAGCTGACTACATAGGATGAAGTTCCATAATAAGAAGCAAAGGCATACGACATTCTTCTTTTACATTTCATTAACACACCCCAACAACTACTCGAGTTTAAGAGTTTTTAAAAAATGGGAAAATAAAATTCAAAAGTTTCTTAACAAGGAAAGATCATACAAGTTCATAGAAAGTAATTTTAAAAACTGTCACTACTGCTATTAATCTTACCTAATTTTGGTGTAAAAGTAAAACAAAGAAACAAAAAAAAACAACTAAAAAATAAATTTGACAGATTGACTAATTTTTATTAAAAAATAAATCCATTCTCAACTATCATTCCCTGGAAACAAATTTAAGTCAATAAAAGTTTTTAAAAATCAATAACACATTTTTTCAAGCCCGACGGAGAACAAAGGAGGAAAACAGACTTGAACATCAAAGATAAAAATACAATAATAAAAAATAATAATAATAATAATGTAGTCAAACCTCACTATACCACCACCCTTGAAACGAGCATGAAGCTGGCGGAACAGCGGGGCTGGGGGTTCAACAGAGTTCCTCTGTTATATAGTCCCTGACTGCCGAACTTGAAGGAACATGATTCTCCAGTTTGATATGTGCTTGAGAAGTGTCTTTTTTTGTTGGTGATTATACATGTACATGTATTCAGAGCCGCAAGTCTTCTCTCTCTCTCTCTCTCTCTCTCTCTCTCTCTCTCTACCTCTATGTCTTTTTTGTGGGAAAAAGATTATCAAGAGGCTATCAGTATGGCAGGGCAAATTTACATTAGTTAAACAAGGACTGTGCAACTTAGACAGTCGGCAGATAGCTATGTGAAAGTGCATTGTTTATCTAAGCATTCCTTATCTTATATTGGCAAAACCTGGCAGTAAGCAGGGTTGGCTGTATAATTGGGGGGGGGGGGGGGGGGTAAATGAGGTTTGACTGTAATAACAATAGAAATAATAATCATGACAATAAATAGCGTTTGTTTAGCAAAGATTCTCCCCCCCCCCCCCCACCAAACAAAAAGCTTTGCAATCTACATTATTACTCCAGCACACTTGAAGCTATCAAAACCAATCTCCATTTCCTGAGAAGCATACAGAGTATTTCTAATCATAATAATTCCTTTCTCTTTCTTTATGTGTGATATTTCCTTTGGCACATCCCCCTCTGCATTCTTTCATCCCTTCTTACTTCTTTACTTTAACCACTGGACTAAGTGCTGTACCTTCCAGAGAACTGTCTTGAGTCTAGGACAAAACTTATCTAAAAATTCAAAGCTCAAGTTGATGATCAAAACAAACACGTATTTTCAAAACTTCATCAATCTTTCAGTTTGAGATCACATATCAATGCGATGTGGTCAGAGGGGAACACAACGCTGGGTAATCCTGCGTTTGCCACCACATCAGCATGATCAGGCATGGGCACGACAGATTCCACCTTCAGCTTATCAGCGTCGATATAGACATAGTCAAGACATTCGTTGAACATTGGAGTGAAGTTTGTGTACTTGGGCGTTCCGCAGGCACTCTCAATGTTCATTGGCTGTCGCAACTCCAGGCCTGTGATCTTCTCCTCTGGGCCGGCTGGACAGACAAAAACAGGGAATTTTTTTCGTTTTATTTGAAGGGACAACATTTTTCAGTAAAAAAGAAGCTCTTGATAAGTTGTGAATACAGGAGAGAAGGCATCATAACAGCAATGTTGTACAAAGTAAGATATTAGGACAAGGAATACGATGGGCGACTGCTTACCACATGTTGCCTGGCGACAACAAACCTCTCTCAAGAAGGACAGGAGAATAACATTAATAGCAATGCTGAAAAACATCATAGGGAGCAGAGCATTCCATCATAGGCACAACAACAAGGCCAATTAGTGTTTGGAAGAGGAAAGCATAAGACATAAAAGAGAAATAACAGGGAGAGAGAGAGCAGAAAAGATTCTCATAAAAGAAAACTTCTATCCTTCCACTGCAAACCTATAACAGAAAAACATTTCAAAGAAGTACATGGCTGACCTGGACTGGTAAGATAAGTTAAACAGTTGAGGGACTGTTTTAGTGCCCAAATAAGTTACACATAAAACCGTAACATAAAATCTTCTGTTAGTCTACCACTCACTCTTGTCTTATCAGTGATTAGCATGGGTGGGCACTCTTTAAGGTTAAACCCAGTTACACTGTCAACCTTGTGATGAACATGAAGTAGGCAGTATAGTAGGGCTGGCAGTTTAACAGGGTAATAAGTTATTGCTCGCTGTCCTAAACTTGATGAGATGGCCTTCAGGCTCCTTGCCTGTAACAATCGCTAGCTCGCAGTATTGTAAGTGGGAGAAAGGGAGATTTATCACTGCACAAGTGCCAAACGAGTGCCAAGCACCAAGTGTAGCGAGTGCCTATGGCGGCCAGTTCACTGGCAGCGTTATGGGAGAAAATTTACATTCGTCATTAGTTTAGTAATGACTGTAGCCTACAACTCAGGCAATTGGTAGATGGTTGTATAAGAGGGCAAATAGTATGTTTATACAAGTAATTCTTTTTCTGGATGGACAAAACCTGGCACTAAGTGGGGTGGTTATATGGTCGCTTTTAAGGACAAGCGGGCTAACCCAGATTTCGGGGGGTTCCAGAAATCTTGACCTACACCAAATGTGGGTGTTGCCCTACCTATAGGAGAAGTTTGATTTCATTGGTGTGTATATTTGTTTGGTTATGAGAAAACTCTCCTTGTCTTTTAAAGAAACTGAACAAGGGGCAAAAACTTATCAATCGATTTTCTCAAATAGCGTTTTTCAGGATGGCCCCCTTGTGCTTAAAAGCGACCATATAAAGCGAAGGCGGCGGTATACCAGTGTATGAGTGCACATACAAAAAAAATGAGGCAAACTATACAAGTGAGAACTGACCAGAGTCCCAATCTTGGTAGTCGGCCGGCACCCACCCGGCGGTGTAGAGCTGGTACACGCCCACCAGAGGATCACTGTTGAAGTCTCCGCAAAACACTAAGGCCACCTGTGAGCCCTGGGGAAACAAGAGGGGTCTATGAAAACAAACGCTACATGCACGGCAAGAGTCTCAAGTGAGCATGCTCATCCCATAGGATTTTCAGTGAGAAGTAATACAGTTTCATAATGTAAGCTTGTGAGTGCATATGATTTACACATGGAGACAACACTTGCATGTAAGCTTGAAAGTGTATGTGATTTACGCTTGTACACTTGCATGTGCATTTTATACATCTGCAAGTGTGAGCCATCAGCTTAAAGCATTAGACTCACCATTTTGAATTTGGGCTTGCATAAAGTAGAGCATTAGTTTTTTACTTTAATATTGCCAGCCAAGCAATTCCAAAGCCCTGAGGATGAATTTTCTTGAGATCTTAACTATCAGACATGTGGTCTACAGCATGACAGAGTGATTAACTCAAAGGGAATGATGGGACCCATGTCTAAACCACACAAACACTTGGTTCCACTGTACAGCAGGTCTTTACATGAGCATATTTTCTACTTCAACAAACACACATTATTCATGTTATATATCATACAATATATAAGCATAAAAATGTACCAGGGTACCAAATTTGACTGAAAACTAAAAATTTTCCACAGAAACTTCACCAGAAACAAGAGCAACATCAATGCGTATTGTGAAAATTGCAGCTGTTTCATGATAATTTGAGTCAGCTTGACAAAATTATAGTGTGGAGACAATCTATCTATTTCCCCCCATCCAGAAGTGATGAGAAACTTTGTCCTTTAGCTTCTAGCTGACCACATACAACTTTCAGAAAATCTCTTTACACTGTGAATACTTTCTTTGCGCAGCATTAACAAAGTGTGTTAACAATTTTCTTTTTGAAAGAAGAAAATCTTTTACAATAAAGCTAAACATGAATTTTCATCAAGTTCTAAATAAATGTATACAATTGAGTCTGCTTAAATCAAACTTGGTTCATCCTAAAAGGGCGGTAAACTGTAAGAAAATGAAATTCACCATTTTTTCTTCTATCTGAGCAACCTCTCGGAACTGAAAACCCGGCTAAACCGAAGGAACTCCGGCGGTCCCAGATTTCTGTTGTAGCGGACTCCACCGTGGTTCAAGCTGAAAGCACGATAAAGCATCTTAACAAACTAGAGCCGATTTCCGAGTATTTATGGGACACCGAGAAAGCCTGGTGGCCTAATCCCATGTATTTACGGGATGCATTTTATCGATCGATATCTCCTGTGTTTTTTGGTTACAAGGTATGGGAAGAGGGGAGCCAACAGTTGACCTACTAGTTTAGTTTTGTTAAAAATTGAATGAAGTTAGGTGCGAAACTTTTTGAGCTGTAACAGAGTAAGTCAGTCACCTCCGCATTGTCATGGATGATTTTACTAAAAATTAAGCGCCCAAAAAAAAAAGTGTTACCCCAGACATTGCCATTTCAAAATATTGATAAAATAAAAACTATTCGGACAAATTAGATGCAGTTTTCTTTTTCTGGGAGAGCATTTCTTTCTTTCTCTTGCTGCATTTTAAAAATTATGATAGCTTTCACAATCATTTTGTGGTTAACGCTTCAATATACCCCGAAAGTGTAAGGCTCCAATGGTTGTTGGGTGAAAAATAATTCAGGCTCAAGTGAATTAAAGTCCAACCAAGGTCACAACAAATCCAAATGGCTCACCTCCTGCTCGTACGTCTGACAGACACTCTGCAGGTAGCGTAACGCTGTGGCCCCCTGTATCAGCCGGACGTTGCAGGCTCTGGGGTGGAAGTACAGGTGAGTGTTGGCCACACAGAGGTAGCTGCCAGGGTTCTCCACACTCTCTACCACAGTCACCTGTGAGGGAGAAAATGAGAATGTTTCTGAGTGTTTGAGGGTTTTCTGGGGGTAATGATATATGTAGGCAACATAATGAAATCAGGCGCTCGTCAAAAGAATGAATCAAAGAAATCAGTATTTTTTAGCCTGTTTTGCATTTTTTATCAAAATGTTGTTTTTTGCCTCAACACCTTTTAGTTTCATTTTAAAACAAATTTATGTGTTGATCTTTACTGAAAAACAATGATTAAAAACACAGAAAATATAAATTTGCTGTTTCCAAGGACTCTTGAGCAATGGAAGTCACCAAACTTTGGTGGTCATTTTGTAACTAATTTTACATCTGGCCAAGCAACCCCACCTCCTTCAATAGCGCAAATATCGTAACTTCTGTTCAAGATAGACAGGTATTTTTTTCAATAAAAGTTCAGTAAAAGCAACGCAAATGAACAGGCTTTAAGATGATACTAATAACTCCATTAGCCCAAAATTCGCGAGCGCCTGATTCAACCACGTCATGACACATATATTGTAAAGAGCATAGGGCTTGCTGCTGGGCATGGATGTGCACTTTACAAATACTTTCTATTATCATCATTATTAGGACACATTATTAGGACAAGAAAGGCACAGCATCTGCCCACTAAAGGACCCATTAAAATAACACCACGCAATCATCAGGATGCAGGAAAAAGGGATAGAGAGGGTAGAAGGAAGAAAGGAACGATTACCTGCAGCCACTGGAACAATCAGTATGGATATCTTGCGGACTTGGGAGCTGGGAGGAACTGGGCACTTATGGAACTGTCCGGTGTGCAATGATGTTGATAACCAGGACAGGTAATACAGGTAATAGAGGACCCATTAAGCAAAAAATATTTTGGTTTTGAGCAAAAGAGAAGCACACTGACACAATATATGGGTCAACCAGTGCAGGGAAAAAGCAAGACAAACAGAAGCAACAGAAGGAAAGAGAAAAAGTATGATCCACCAGTAGTGCTCTCATAGCTGCTCTTGTAATACAAGATTAAAATATTCCACCTCACTCAAAACAATAAAAGATGAAGACAGTTTAAAAGTCATTATACAAGCCATTTTGAACATTAGTCATAAAAGATTCACATTTGCAGTGTCGTAACTTACTGAACCAAGATTGAATTCTTTGTTTTGCCTGTGAAAGAAAAAAATGCACTACAGAACTAGTGCCTCACCTGTAAGATCGAGGATCTTTCTTCCACTTTCTGTTTCAGCTGCTCCGACTTGCAAACTTCCGTCCAGATATCCACACAATCCGGATGGCTGCTAAGGTACTCTGAGATCGTGATGTCTAGTTCTCTAACCAACCTGGGTGAGGGCGAGTCGTCAGACTTTACAGATAGGAATTTAGGTTATCATAAAAGAGAAAGCTCAACAATCATTCACCTTGCCTTGCCCTATTTCTGTTGATGTGTTTGCCTGGAATGCAAAGTGGTTCATGAGAAAATTAGTATATGACGTAAAAGTTCTAATCTGAGCCCCTAAAAAAGACTCCCAAAGGCCCAAAAACTATATTTACAGAAAGCTTAGACAAGGTATGCATAAGCAATCCATGAAGTTCTGATATTACCACAAACTTCAATTTGAAAAATCTTGAATAAACAAAACATTGCAAATCTTATGCCCTTTCTGAAAATATATTTTATGGTCTGTTGGGTCTTTTGTGGATAATTGAGAAAAGAAATTTTTAAAATTAATTTGAGGTCAGGCTGTTTTTATAAAAACATAGTTGAAATATTAGGATTTTAAAAGGCAACAAAACCAAATATAAAGAAAGAAAAAGAGGGGTTTTGGCAAAGGCTTGGAGCACTTTTCAACACTGTTTTAGATTTAAGCTCATCCCTATCATTCTCTTGATTCATGAACAGGAAGCGGATTAGATGGGTCAAATGAAAAGACTACAATTCTCGCATTTTCGTTGGCCAAACAGAAAGTACCTTCCATATTGTGGCTGGTAGAAGCTGGAAATTAATTTAGCATGTACAAAGATTACAATGGAGTCAGTGCATAATGACACTATTTCCTGAAATAAAAATCAGCTTGAGCCAATCAGTTAAGATCAAGAGAGGCCAAAAAATCGGCCACATGACAGAAACAGAGCCAAAAGTCTAGAGCTTCCACACCAGGAAAGAATACAGTGGGTGTCGCATTCAACGAGGTTGCTGAGATCTGCTTGTTGTCCTCGTTGGACCCGACCTCTCGTTGAACGTGACTAAGGCTAAAGAAAAGAAAGGAGACCAGTTATTAGATTATTACACGCAGTACCAATACCAGCAATTAACACAGTTGTTCCCCTGATGACGAAAATCTCAAACAGCATCAGTGTGTGCGTGTTTGAGCTGTGTTCTGACCACCATTTCTGCATTTTAAAGTATTTTTTTCTCCGGAACACTTCTTGTGGGGAAACATACCCTCTCACATCTAGGCCTAGAAATTAGCATAAAGTAAAGGAGCTTGGACTTTCTGATCAGTGGAAGAAAAGAAACTTGAAAAAAATGAAGGTCTCGATCTAGACCTTGATCTACCCATCCATAGTTGATCCAGTTCCACACAGCCGGCATCATGTTCCCACCCACCCCCTCCCATCCCTACCGTAGCCTAACCCTTGCCCATCCTCTCGGCTTTGGGGCCCATATATATATTAGGAGGCACACAAGATCTAGCAATACAATGGGTTAGAAATCGAGGATGGGCCTTGTGCTTCGTGTGAGATGGAGAGAAAGGAGAAAAATTCTTCCCTTTTCAATTTGGGGTCGCTAATTGCTTTTATTTGGTTATCGCGACATAATTGAAAGTGACTTCGGTCTATTTGCAACCTCGTTGGAGCTGACGTACATTTGCAAAGATATATAGAGGAAAAAATTGGGGATTAAGGATTGCCTCGTTGGAGCCGACTTCTCGTTGAATGTGACATCGTTGAACGCGGCACCCACTGTACTGTGCACTATAAGGCATACACAATAATTTTTTAACTTCAGTATTTTCCCCCCATATTGCATAAACACATAAACTAAGTAAAAATCTTAGAAAGCAAGATACTTTTTTATCATTCAGTCCATCTCCTTTACAAAATAAGAAAAATATATGACAATGTTGAATTGTGAAGGCCCCCAAGAGTAAACACATATCACATCACATTCCACTGACAAATAAGCTGTGACTTGATACAAAGATACACTTTAATACAACAAAGCATGCATGAGAAGAGATTCTCAGTCAACACAACTCAAAGACATGACACCTTCATATGATCAATTTCTGTACGACAGCATAGGCCAGAACACAAGACAACAAGATTTTTTTAAAACTGAATCGATTAATACGGAAAGCACGCAAAATTTCAACATCTACATTCCCCTACTTCAATGAATTATACATTATCCCGTGTGTCAGAAAAATTAATTCTCTCTTTGTGGAAAATAAACTTCCCTTCTTCCCTCAAATAAAAATATCAATCAGAAGTAAAAGACCTTGGCTTCTGACCTGTTTACGATCTTAATCATCTTGTTATAAGTATTCCTATGACCTTTAAAAGATGCATCAGAATACCATTGAGTTACAATCAGAAAATTGAATGCAGACATCTACCTTTACACTCTATCAATGCTTATATAATAACTACCGTTCATTTATATTTATGCATATGTGACTGTAAGCCTCTTTGTGAGTGCAAGCGTACTATTGTGCTATTATGGATATGTGAACAGATGGTCAGATGTGTGTTGAAGAGAGGTGACAGGATGTATGTGGGAAGAGTGTGTGTAAATGGGTGTGCACATGTGTTTGCGTATGCGTGTGTGTTCGTGTGTGTTTATGTGGGGGTGTGTGTGTGTGTGGTGAAACACAAAAGCAATGTGCCAGGATCTGGACAATAACGATGTATCTTGTTATATCTTAACATTTATAATTATGCTCATTTAATTATTTATTTGCATATAATTACCGAGGTATTGAAATTACAACTTTAATTCTTTCATTTTCTATTTTGTTGCCCCCAAAAACATAAACTCACGAATTTTCAGCTCATTCCATTTATAAATCTGAAAGTTATGGGTTTTCAATAATCTGGTGCCGTTTTTCCCTTCTTTATTCCTCTATAGGAATTTTCTCCAAAATACCCACAATTTCTGATAAGTACACACTGATAAGGTCAAGTGGTTCGGACACCTCACGCGGATGCCCTAAAACCATCTAGCTGTGAGAGCATACAACACTAAATATTCTGGATGGAGAGCCAGAGGAAGACCAAGGCGACCATGGAGTGAATCTGTGGCAGACACCCTCAGAGCTCACGGGATGTCCCTCCTACAGGCCACTCGCCTTGCTGCAAACAGACGCCTGTGTCTCCCCGCGACACCCCCCGGTACAAGCAGAAGAAAAAAAGAGTAAAGTAAGTACACACTGATAACTTTAACAAATTTATGGACCGATTTTTTTAGATTATTGATCTTTGTACCTGTGTTGTTTATAAATAGGTTAGTAGTACCTATATATATATAGCAGAACTCTATGTCACCTGAATTTACTGTCCCTCATAAAGGTAGCACAACCCTCTCCGAGTTGACCAGCCTTGGAGCGAAAAAGTCCAGTGTAGCCATTAGAGCTGAGAGCAGGGTTCAAATGCGACCGGAATATCGACCTGTCCACTTCTTGTAGACACAGTAAATCAGCTTGGTACCCTGAGAAATAAAAACATTTCCAGTGAGATAAAGAAGAAGGACTTACTCCTTTGCCAATCCTCAGTGTACTTTTCCTGTCTGTTTGCTTTCCTCTATGGATAAGATATATAAAAGAAGAAATAAACCACATCAGAGCATAGTAACCATCAACAAAAGTAAATAGATTGGCAGAACAAATATTTGCGGCATAACAAAATGAACATCTCATGATCTCTATTACATCATCCTCATTTGAAAAGATGAGCGTTTCAGCAATTTTACTACCAGAACCACTAGGGACCTCCCTGAAAACTACTTCAGCATACCTGAAAACCAGGGTGAGCCTTTTCTGAGAGACAGCTCCATCTTGGAGAGCAAAGACTTGCTGGCTGGGAGAATGACAATTACTCTAAAGCCTAGCTGAGAACCCTCATCACACAGAAGTACAGTTGAAATAGAGTCCAAGAAAGCACCCATTGGTGGGTGAGAAAAGTGAGTGTCTTAGACAGATGGGTGTCTTGGACAGGCTCATTATAATGATGAAAAAATGAAAGAGATAAAATGGTAAGTGGTTGTTTGTACTGGTGATTGTCCTTTTTTTAGACAAGGCCCTTTGAGCAGGTCTGACTCAAAAGCGAGAAGAAATCTTACCAAGAATCTCTTTCAATATGAGTTGCTTCCTGTAGGACATGTCCAAGGCTTGTTGTGGACAATGGGCAAACAACTGTGTGCGGGCGACATCTGTATCAGCATACATCTCAGCCAGGATATTGTAGCTCAAAACACGGAACCTAGAACGTTACAAAACAAAGATATTGTCACATGTGTCACGATGCGGTGGAATCAGGTGCTCATCAATTTTGGAGCTATAGAGTTATTGGTATTATATGCACCAAAGAGAAGAAAGATAACATTACTCATAAAAAATAAAGAGTAGCATGACACTACACATGACATGACATAGAAAAGAAAAAGGAGAGATTACTTATTTTTTAACTGAATGATAAGTTCGATAAGAACTGCCAACTACCCACCTGGTGACAGCAGAGGAAAGGAAAACTCCTACTGGGAATAATATTATGCAGGGACACAACCTCATACAGTACAGCATGACATGATAACGATTCACTATAAAATGATATAAATAAGGATCATCAAGGTCAAAGAGCTGAGTTTGTAATTGATTTTTTTTAACCACAAAAGTCAAGAGTCAGTATTCTGGCATCATCTGAGTGACTTGAGAAAACAAGGACTGCGACACAAACACAGCAAGAAGACAGACATGACATAAGAAGGGAAAGAACAAAATATTTCAAGTTCTTACGAGTTCATACGATATAAAAAATTATGATAAAAATACTAATAATACATACAGCCCATCCTGTGACGGTATGTTGGTGAACTCAAAACGTTTTTCAAATGGACAAGGCCCTGGACCAGGTGACACTTTTGCGCTCGATATCACTGCATCCAGTTTCCCGACTCTGTCCCCACTCCTCGGGACGCAAGCAAGAAGGACATGATAGTCTCTCTCTGAGCTAGTGGGAGTGTAACTTTTACCGGAAACTGCATCAGACAAGTCAATATCACCCGAAGAAACACTTTTGCTTACAATAGGTAAAAGCTTTGACGGGAAAGTCTTCCAAAAGAACTCACATTCTTTGACATCTACAAATTCAAATTCAGCGTAGGGATACAAAGGAAAGTCTTCCATTATAACACGAGGCAATTTCTCCAGTTTGGCAGAGGGTGGATTTAAAGATACAGGAATTTCTTCGTCACCCACTTTTAAAACAGCACCGTCGATCCAGGCGTCAATATTAGTCAAAGAAAGATCTGCAGCCAACCCATTGTGAAGGACAGCAACAGGAATTTCTGATTCATCCTTTTCAAGCGAACCTACAGTAGTAGTAGCAGTCCCCGTTTCAGTTTCCACTTTGGCCTTCTTTTTTTTAGACTTCTTATTAACCAGTTTTTTTGCCAGATTAGTTTGAAGCCGCTCTACGGCAGAACTGAGGGTTTCAGTCTTTAATCTGTTTAAGTTGAAGGATTTGGTTTTCCCTTCTTTTACAAGATCCAGGGAAATTTGGAGTCTGTCGTCCTGTTCGAAATTTTTCACGTGAACAGAGGACATTTTCGTAAAATTCGAAGCAGCCCTTCGACAAGATACACGGGCTGGTGTTTGATATATACTTGTCTGGTGATTCTGCTCTTGGTGACAGCGACCTGTCCGAAGAAAAAGTTTTATAAATGACCTCTTAGACACAGAAAACTCAGAAATCACAGTCGATATTGCTCGAGTTCTTGCAATCATTATTCCGACACATAACCGGAAATTACGGTCGTAATAGAGAAACTGAAAGTAGAGTGCACGGCACGGAAATCTTAAAAAGTGAGAACGAGGACAACTACTTCAAAACAAGAACACATACATAATTTCGCTGAAAACAATTAATCATTATTAAACAATGGACTTGCTCAGGGATTTTTAAGCCTAAAAAGATGTCAATGTAAAAAGATAAAACTAAAACAGATTTATTACGAAATATTCTCATTTTTTGAGTAAAAGTGTTATTCTTAGCTATAATAATAATAATGAAAATCATTTCTATAGCGCCCACTCCCGTGTAAACACAGCTCTAGGCGCTTTACATAAATGCATGTAAGAAAAATATTCATGCACGCGACACACACACACACTCACACACACAAACACACGCATACACACTCACGAACACATAATACGCACACATGTGCACACACATGTATGCCAAAC
>NW_004797287.1:1455409-1456871 GCF_000002075.1 Aplysia californica | reverse complement strand
ATAATAATAATAATAATAATATGCACGGGTACTATAGTTCGTTCGTCAATTTCTGATAAAGACCATTGCATCCGCAGGGGAGAAAATGAAAACAGGTTATAATTTTAAGATGGCTCATGGCTTCTTTACGTACTACGGCCAATGATATCAATTCTGGCAAAAGTTTGTCACATTTTAAGCATTCCAAAACTCCTCTTAAAATTGTGGATGTGTGCAGCTTGCCTGTTTGTTTCAACATTTTTAAATTATATATTCATGAGACCTCATAATATGGTTAGGCTACAATTGTCACTATGACAGGAGCTGCTCTCCAGCTTGGTCTACCCAAGAGCTAAACTTTTCCATGTCGAAGAGTTTAGATCTAGGTTGAAGTCTTTTAGAGACACTTTCAGTATGTCTTTGTTTGTAGTGTTCTTTTTTTTGGGGGGGGGGGGCTTACGCTTCCTTGAGGACAGTTCAGAATAGAACTGCCTTTGGGGTTTTGAAATCAGGCATTCTTATATTTGATTGGGTCGATACGAATCAAAACATCAGCGAGAGAGAGAGAGAGAGAGAGAGAGAAATGTCAGGACGCTTAATTGAGATAATGCAAATAGATTTACTTCGTTGGCTGTGGCTAATATTTATATGTAGTGGGGTCAAAAAGTCGTTACAAAACTTATTGTCAAATATCTCCTTAACTCTTTAACTATAGAACATAGATCAGATTGTCCAACTTTTGCAAAATGACTTTCCAGTTTGTCTTAACGTGTGGATATTTTTTAAAAAATCTCTTTACTGTCTTTACACTGCATTTTAGAAACTTCCTTCAAAAGTATTTTTTAAAAATCGGAGTCTACGGATTCTACAGATTAAAAGAAATAGAGCTTGGGCATATCGCTTTTATAATGCGGTCAGAAATTCGTGGCGCAACCTATCATCAAATATCTTTTTAACGAGTAAATCATTGTCACCCATACTTTGCACACAAGTTTATATCAATTTGTTTTAACTTAGTCCTATTTTCCCACAATAATTGAGGCTAGATTAAAAAACTTTTCTTCATAAATTTGTATAAAATGCTACACGCGGAAAATGGAATTGTTCACGTTCACAGCACTCCCCGCTTCACACACACACACACACACTTTGCGTCTACGTCACAGCTCACCAATGACACTTTTTGGTCGTAAAACTAGTTAATTAGAAATTTATTTTATAGTGAACACTTTTTTGGCACTAAAAATTCTCAAAATATGCTATCAATAAATATAATATCGCAATTAGAAACAAAATATGACGGACTTGCTTTTAAAAGCGATATTGTCTCATCTGTAAACAGGGGCGAAGGCTGACTTGTTTGACAGGGTAATCAAAGTGAGATGGGACCAGATAGGGCCTTTTTAGATCACAAATGTATTTACACCGAATTTGAATATTTTAACTTTTTAGCATTTTAAAGTAAATTAGTTACCAGTCGTGA
>NW_004797287.1:1452954-1454628 GCF_000002075.1 Aplysia californica | reverse complement strand
GTTTTGAAGGTTAGGCATAGTCTATTGTTCATTGGTGATTATGAACGTCTTTTTACATTTAATTTATGAGGTATACGTCTAAGGGTGAATGACGGCGACAATGTTTCAAAATTAAGAAGGGAAGCAGTGATTATTTGATTATATAGACGCTTCGCCACTGGCTGTAAACCTTTTTAAATCTGTAGAAACCACCCACTGGGATTTTTTGAATTTTCTAGATAGAGCTAACTGGTGTTAACAAAAATATTGATCTGACAAGTCACTGAGCACAAGCTGCCGGGAAGTTTACGTTCGATAGTTGAGGAATTATTTGACAATAAGTTGAGCCACGAATTTTTGACCACACTGTAAAAGGAAGTTCGTCATTATTTTCTAATAGCGATATATTATGCCTATTGAACGTATGTTTTGATCAGGATCCTTTAGAACTTAAAAAGTTTTCACTTTAAGATTAATTTCATGCAGCTCTAACAAGTTTGGTCAATAAATCGTGTCGTTGGTGCGCTGTGACGTAGGCCATAATATACGTATACAAAAAGTGTGCGAGAAGCTGTAAGTGCTGTGAACACTCCCTTTTTCCGCGCGACAGATATTTGTAGTAATTTATATACATTTATGAAGAAAAGTTTTAAAATCTAGCCTCAATTGTTGCGGAAAAACATGATTAAGTTCAGAAAAATTGATACAAACTGCTGTGCGAAGTATGGGTGACAATGTTTTATCTGTTAAGGAGATATTTGAGATTTAAGGCGCCACGAAAGTTTGACCGCCTAACAAGAATAATGTATCGGCAACGGGAACTGAAATAAAGGTAACTGACTCTGTAAGACTTAAAACGTTACACGATATATTATATTTTTCTGGTGACTTCCCTTGCATTGCCTCACATTCTCAAACGATCGGTAATTTCCCCTCTAAATGATGTCATGTTACTATTATTGGGGGCTTCCGTTACTAAATATAGAACTCCACATCATTCGGGAATTCCGCTACCGAGGTTTGCGAGAGAGATTCAGGCAATGGCTCCTGAGTGTCAACACAGCTGAAACGACCTGTGGAGTTGATGACCGTTTGTGGTTCCACTCTTGTCTCAGTGCGACCTTGATCAGATTTTGTGGTGGATCGATTCGGAAAGGTGAGTCAGACTTCTTTCTGAGTCATTCAAAATGCCGTCACCTTTTGGAGTAAGCGTTATTTGTCATCGAAGTGTACGTTGACCTATTTTTTTTTATCCCTGTTTTTATTATCGACATGTACGCTTCGAAGCTGCTCTGTGACACTGATAAAATGTCATGACTGTTGTTCTTTTTCTCAGGTTTTGACTAATTTATGACAATGACTAATCATAGTTTACTTTTGGTAGTTTTGATTCTTATATCAATGATTTTCTTCGCAAATACCTTGAACAAAATCGACAAAATCAGTTGAATAGCCTACACGCCCTTTTGCTATTTTACCTGTACGTTACTTGATAGATGAAGGAGACTTGGCCTAATTTTTAGCTTTCCGAAACAAGACGATGTTTTCTGGTGTTACAATAGGGAGGAACGTGTGTTTAATCTCTCTAGATACTCTGGAATGATAGGTATAGACATATTGGTACAATTTCTATTATTATTATAATTGTTTTTGTTATTGTTATTTTATTATTATTATTGTTATTTTTATTATATT
>NW_004797287.1:1448888-1451653 GCF_000002075.1 Aplysia californica | reverse complement strand
GGTGTTGTTGATATGTTATCCCCCTTTTTAATCTTTGCTAACTCAAAGCTTTGAAAAAGTTTGTAACATTAGTCTTTTTTTTTCTCTTTATTTATGTAGTTAGTAGTTAAGTTTCAAAATTAAATCAAGGTATATAATATTACCTAAACTTATTCCCCAAATAAGTCTTTCCAAAAATAGAGCAGAGGCATTCCTCATCTAGAGTACTGCGACGAAAATAGCGCGTGCGTATTACTCAAGCCAATAATTCCTCAACATATTTCTAGCATCAAGGCAGTATAATAATAACTCATCAATAGAAGTGGTTTGGTGATGTCATCGTGTTTTGTAAACATTTCTCCTCTCTCACTTTCCCGCCCCGTTTTTCCCCCGGCACTGCCTCGGGCAGGTGTTCGCCTTTCTCCGTCGTTCTCTGTGAGTTGTTTTGGTCGTTGGTCATTCTTTTACTTCTCATCCGATTATCTTCGCGTGAGTACCCCGGATAAGTAACGGTAACTCGATGAGCTCATTCGGTCATTTCGCAATGAGCGCGTGAGTCAGTGCTCTCCCTTACGCTACCCGAGTTTGTGAGCGCTCTGTGCTCACCTAACAAGAGAGGAGCCCTCCGTCGCGCAGCAACGATTTCTCGCTGGCTGCTGCTTTGTTTCGTCATCAGATATTGTTTGTTTTAGTAGATTTAGTGGTGTTACAAGAGAGTACATGTATTTATTATTTTAAAACTCAAAGAGAAGGAGAGGAGAAAAGGACGACGAATTTGCTATAGGAAAGAAGGAGCAAACGGCACCCTAGCACCCGCCAACCACCCACGGTCATCAGATCGTCTCATACAAATGAACCAGTCATTGAATGGTGTTGCAGTAAATTTTAAACGGTTGCTCACAATTTTGTTAATTTCAAAGGCTTAAC
Source organism: Aplysia californica (assembly GCF_000002075.1). Taxonomy (NCBI): domain Eukaryota; kingdom Metazoa; phylum Mollusca; class Gastropoda; order Aplysiida; family Aplysiidae; genus Aplysia; species Aplysia californica. The sequence goes on along the minus strand of NW_004797287.1, from coordinate 1,450,747 downwards.
TGCCGAGGAAATAGGCTGCAGGCTTCAATTTACCCCCCCCCCCCCTTCCTTGGGGAATTAAACGACTCCAAGGTTTTTGTTGTTGTTTTGTTTTCCTCACCAAAAAATGTACCATGACGACTGCGCTTCATTAACAATTTCATCCTTATCTAAAAGAACAAACCATGATATTATGATAGACTCTAATGCTCGAGCGGAGCAGATGTTCATACGAAAACTGCCCACTCGTTCACATCACCCATTATGTCGGCTGAGTATTTTTAGTACCGATTTTTCTATAGACTTATTTATTATTTCCCTCTTCATGTGTCTGTGTAGAGGCCTTTGTCTGTATCTGGCCCTTTCTCGCCGCTCCCAATCCCAATTTTGTTTTGTTTCGTTTTCCAATTATTTCTGTGGACCCGCCCGCGCGTTTTACAATCGACCCGTCCTCCCGACCATTCATCCATTTCTCTCTCCGTGTGTTTGATTTTTCTGTTTATATCTATCTATCTATCTATCGATTGCCTTTCTGTCTGTCTGTTTGATTTTGTTTGACTGCCCTTCAGTTTACTATACCTTAGTCTGTCTGTCTGTCTGTCTGTCTGTCTGTCTGTCTGTCTGTCTGTCTGTCTGTCTGTCTGTCTGTCTGTCAGTCTGTCTGTCTGCCAACCCTTATGTCTGTCTATGTGTCTTTAGTTTAGTGTGGGGTTTTACGGCGCTCGCAACTGCGTAAGGTCATATGAGCGCGCGTCTATGTGTCTGTTGGTCTGTGGGTATGCCTCTTAGCAGCAGAGGCAAAAACTATAACTACCAGGCGAGAAGCCGAAAGGTACCATTCATGAATATCATTTCTTTCAGATGGAATGATTGAACTCTTGTCCTTGGAGTTCAGAATCTAAGTGGGGGAATTCACAGTTTCTCGTTCACGCTAAACCCAACGGGTAGCAAGTAGCGACGGGTCTAATGAGATCATGATCGATAGGAGTTCTGAAACCGGCTAAGCCTATGAGCGTCAGAGCTCCGCTGTATTTCTGGACGGAGTGCCTTGAAAGCGAAAATCGGTACTCGATAAAGTTTAAACGTGATTACGTTCGTACTGGATCGATATCCTTGACAGCTTTATATCACGCAACGTCTCCCGGCTCTGAAATTAAGATTCGTGATACTAATTTGGCCGAAGGGCGAATAATTAAACTTCTTTCTTTCCCCGTCCTTATTTTCTGTGTTTCTTTTTCTTTTTCTTTTTTTTAACCCAGTCCTTTTGCCCTATGAAACATTATATTAATCTGCCGCCATTATTTTTCTCTCCTCCTTTTGTGTTGTTACTCTCTTGTAACACCTCCAATCTTCGGCATAAAATATGACCTGGTTGTGTTACATGTGCCGTAAAACTCTTACTAAAACTAAACGAAACCATTGTGGCATGGCGTTGTTTTTTTAATAGTTTTTCTCGCCCTTTCGGGAGTAAAGCTTTTACTTGTCGACACTGATATGACCAAATTAGGTTGCAAAAGCTACAAAACTCTAACTAAAACGCATTTCAGTACCGGTTGTGGGCGTTATTGTGTGATCTTCTTGGTCTACCTTTTCAGTGTAACTAAGTAATCCTTCCCTTGCCACTTGACGAAAGGCAACCTTTCTCATTTTGAGTTGCTAGAAACTACAAAGTAACAATATCTACATGTATTATTATGCCCTTCCTTGGAGATAGTCATATGCGAAACCAAGAGATACCTTAATAATATTGGTGCTGTTACCATAGATTATACTGCTACCCCGAGTTGGCCAGAAAACACACACACACACATACACACACACACACACACACACGCAAACACACACATAAACACACACACACACACACACATATATATATA
>NW_004797287.1:1446448-1448538 GCF_000002075.1 Aplysia californica | reverse complement strand
GAGAGAGAGAGAGAGAGAGAGAGGGAGGGAGAGGGGGGATAGATATATAGCTAGATAGATAGATTATTTATACTCCACTTCCACGCCAAAGTGGGCGCAAGGTCAACAGTGGAATGCCACTCAACCTTTTTGTCGAAGCTAAATATCATGTTGTGGACCCACGACTCAACCTTTTTGTCGCAGTTACATTTCGTATTGGAAGCCTATGACACTCTTTTTTATCTCCCTGTTGGCTTAGGGTCATGGCTTGATTATTAAGAAAAAGAAATAAAAAGAAACAACAAAAACAAAAGAGAAAGCGCGTACTTACTCCTCAGTGTAGAACCAGTTTTTCTGGTGGTTGGCGGGTGCTGTGTTGTGGTTTGCTACTTCTTTCCTGTCAAACAGTTATCTTCCGTATCTCTCCTCCTTTTTTGTGTTTGTTACTCTCTTTTAACACCTCAAATCTTCGGCAGTTATATACGACCTATCTGTATTGCAAGTGCCGTAAAACTCTGACTAAAACTAAGAACGGAACCCGTTTTGGAAGTCACTTGATGTACTTGTGTCTAGTAGGACTTTAAAAACTTGAGTACAATGCCTAAAAGCGGCTGTAATTGAAGGGTGCATATAATGAACGCTAGGCTGTTCCTTTTAAAACATTTCTGCCATTTCCTTCTATTTTACTTTGATACAAAATAGTCTGTCATTTTCCCCTCTATCTTTCTTGTATCTTTCTTCTTTGGGCCGGCGTCTATTGTGCCGTGGTTGACACGTCGCTGTCACGCGCAGAAGACCCAAGTCCGATTCCCGTGTAGGGAGAATCTTTATCGAGTACATGTATCTCAGTCTTTCTACTGGGACGCTGTATCCCTCTCAACCCAGGTTGACCATAACTGACAGCAGGGTGGAAGGCTGCCTCCTGAATTATCTAAAATATTATTATCAATGGAAAAGAGGTGGGCGTGTTGGGGGGGTGGGGGGTAAAACAGTAACTTACCCTTTGTCTTCTTTATTTTCTAGGCCTATAGTATTATGTTGGGAGTATTTTCTCTTCTTTTAGTGTTGTCGGGTTGCTTTTTTAAATGCATGCACAGTTAACGGTTTGTACGTGTTGTGGCCTACTCCTTTTTGTTTGTTTTTGTATCTTGTTCGACCTTGTCCGCCTGAAGCTTGTTGTTGTTATGCCAACTCGCCTATATCTACAGCCCCTGTGGACGTAACGTGTACATCGCAGGCTTCTTTTGTGCAACTGGTCAACCGTGATTTGTTTTGTTTTTTCCTATCATCTGCCTGGGATGTGTGTTTTCAGTTTATACATGTGTGGGATGGCATGTGCGGGCCTTATGGTATTATTGTCCCAAAGCCTCTTGTACCCAACTCGACACAAAGTATATCTATGAGCAATTTCAAGCTGCAAGAACACCCCTTTGTAGTAGTTTTGATAAAGAAATATTTATGTTTTTGATTGTTTTATTTCATCTTATGTTTGTCAATTTAATTTAATCTAATTCAGTTCAATTTGATTTAATTTAATTTTTATTTAGGTTGTTGCGGAGTTTGGGGGATACGGGGGGTTAAATGTCACATTCCCCTCGAATCGAGCTCCCTTGAGTAACTGCAGACGGCTACATCAAAACGTGACGTTTTAATGGTACCGTTAGAACATCGTTTTTCTTTTTCAGAGACGAATGCGTCTCTGTTGCAATCCCGGAGATTTTACAGGTGGGGTTCGGGGATAATTAATTGATGTGGAACTCTGGCTTGGAAACAGACACTCTTAGCCGACGTCTGCTTGTTTCGATCGATGGACCGGTACAATTTCAGCTCCGACTTGTCTACAAACTGGGGCGCGAGCGAAGGCGCACAGACGACAGACAGACGCATAGTTTCTTGTTCACATTGGCTTTCGAAACTAATGTAATATCCTTTTTCCTGTATCGTCTTTTGCTCAGGTTACATTTTTTCGTTTGTGTATATGCAGTCAGTTGTTTTTTTTTAACTTGAATGTTTATTTAAATTTATTTGTTGGGTTTTTGAAAATTGAGAATGTGTCATTTTTTTTGTAGAGTACGTGTGTGGATTTCCTTGTGTGTACCCGAAGGGGAGGG
>NW_004797287.1:1444312-1445888 GCF_000002075.1 Aplysia californica | reverse complement strand
CCCCCCCCTCAAAGCTACAACCACCAAACTAATATATTTTAACAACAGTTAGTGACAGTCTTTAACTTGTCTATGTGCAGAGAAGTTTTCTCACTAATTTTACCACTGAAACCAGGCGACCTCACCTCCTTCAATCGCAAATATTTTGACTTCTACTCCAGATAGATGGGTAGAAAACAAGGCAAATGAAACAGGTTTCAGATGATACCAATAACTCCACATGCCCAAAAATTGACGAGCGCCTGATTCCCTCGTGTCGTGACTCTTTCGTGGATTACCGCAGCTTTGAGCTTGAGCTCGTCGTCTCCTCTAGTTGTTCTAACGTCCTTCACGAATGTCCTTCTAGATCTAGATCTAGATCAAGAAGAAATTATAGTCGAAATTGTCTGTGACGGCCACCCAACGTCGAGGAGAAAAGTGGTTGTCTTAGACAGGTGGACATTTTATAGTGTCATTACAATTTAAAACAAAAACCAAAACAAGGGGAAAATAGGAAGTGGCCGTTTGCACAAATGACTGTCTTGTAAACAGGTGACTGCTAGAGCAGGTCCGACTGTATTTTCAAGGCCGGGACCTTGGGGTCATGACGTGACACAACATACAGAGAAAACAGTCTAGCAAGGAAGAGAACAATCCAGACCTTCTCATCAAGATTCGAACCCCGAACAGATGTATTCGTCCGTCAAAAAATATATATTGTAATCTGCTTTGTGCTGTATCGGTATGCACAAACAGAGGCCGGACTGTTATTTGGAAAGCAATAATAGGCTAAAGGAAAATTAACTTCAAAAAGCGAAAGAGTCCTTAAAAATGGAAAAAATGACATATTTTGTGACTTATTTCAATGCTTTTCCGTAAAATTCAGATGGAAATGTGTGTTTATATGAACATAAATGGGGTTGAGGTAAAAAAAAACCCAAAATTCGATAAACAACATTTCCAAACTTGTGGGAAAAAAAGCCTTTTTCTTCGATTTCTTTATTTTGATGAGCCCGATTTCACCTCCTATGCCAGCGACTCCTGGGAGTGGATATGTCGGGTAGACAAAAACAAAAGTTGACCCACCTGCTTGACTCAGAGTGACACACTCTGGGATCGTCGCACATGATTGCACACTGTCCGTGTCTTCTCTTTATAATGAGAGATGGTTTTATTTCTTCTCTTCCATTAATGCGTCGCAGTTTGGCATTTTAACGTGAAAATATGAAATGTGTCAGCTGTTAGCCTTTTCCTTTCTTCTTTTTTTCCCCTTTTTTAAAGTACCTGTCCAATAATGTGGAATGCGTCACCACACTTGGTGTGCTCTGCTCTACCACGTTGTGTTGAATGAAACACAGGTTGTTGACTGTTCCAAGGCTCCGTAGTGTAGGGTGCCACCGGCCTCTTCTCTAAGACGTATTTGCTTTTTCGTCAGGAAATTGCTGCCCCCCGATTATATCATTAAATTTTATTAATACTTACAATACATACTTACTTCTGTCGTTTGACCTTGAAAAAGCATGATTAAATATTGTGGACTGTTGGAGGGAGCCCCTAGTATGTCCTACCTTCTACTCCAGATAGATGGGTAGAAAAC
>NW_004797287.1:1440783-1442140 GCF_000002075.1 Aplysia californica | reverse complement strand
TAGTAGTAGTAGTAGTAGTAGTAGTAGTAGTGGTAGTAGTAGTAGTAGTAGTAGTAGTAGTGTCAGTAGTAGTAGTAGTAGTAATAGTAGTAGTAACTGTAGTTGTTCTTGTAGTAGATGCAGTAGTAGTAGGAGAGTAGTAGTGGGTGGCTCTCTTTTTGATCAACGTCGCCTGCACCTGCAAGCCGCAAGACAAAATTCAGCACAAAACTACTTCAGGAAGTGCTCTTCGTCGATGACTGCTACTTGAATGCTCTCTCCGAAGCAGATCTGCAAACAATGCCCAATCACTTGGAAGAAGCCTCAAAGCTTTCTGGATTTACAATAAGTTTCTGGAAAACTGAAGTTCTTCACCAGCCTGCCCCACAAACTAACCCACTGTCTCCAAATATCACTATCAATGGCAGCAGCCTGAAGAACACCAAGAACTTTAAATACCTTGGAAGTATCATCTCTGCAGACGGCTCCATCGATCAGGAAGTTGATTCAAGAATCAGCAAAGCCAGCCAAGCTCTCTGTAGACTGAAAAAAGAGGTACTAAAACAGCACAATGTCCGGCTGTCAACAAAAATCAAAGAGTACAAAGCCGTTGTGCTCTCCTCCCTCCCCTACGGTTCGGAGAACTGGACACTCTACAGGAAGCACACCAAAAAATTAGAGCAAAGGGCTCTCCGCAGCATACTCGGCTTGCGGTGGCAAGACTGCATCACCAACATTGAGGTCCTCAACCAATCAAGCGCACAAAGCATAGTAAGCATGCTTGCCAAAGCCCAGCGGAGATGGGTCGGCCGTGTCATCCGCATGGAAGACCACTGAATGCCCAAACAACAGCTGTACAGCGAACTCGTAAGTGGCAAAAGATATCTCGGGAGGCCCAAAAAAGCGGTTCAAACACACGATATAGGAAAACCTCCAGTTTGTACAGGTAACCTTCCAAGAACTCGAAAGAACTCCACCAAAAGGAATGCCTGGTGCAGGGCCGTCTGTCTTGCCAGCAGAGACAGTGATACAAACTCCTGGAGAAGCTGGCTATCAAAAGAGACTGAAGACATAGTTCAACCACCCCAAACTCGACATTCCAGTGTCCCCACTGCAACAGACATTGTACATGTACATCTAGGATTGGATTGCACAGCCACATGAGCGTCCATAAATGAGCTGCAGGATTTCATCGTCATCTTCTGCGACGAAGGACTACCTACACAGCAGTAGTAGTAGTAGTAGTAGGAGTAGGAGTAGGAGTAGGAGTAGGAGTAGGAGTAGGAGTAGGGGGAGGAGGAAAAGTAGAAGTAGTAGTAGTAGTAGTAGTAGTAGTAGTAGTAGTAGTAGTAGTAGTAGGAGGAGGAGGAGGAGGAGG
>NW_004797287.1:1439233-1440502 GCF_000002075.1 Aplysia californica | reverse complement strand
AGCAGAGGTTCCCTGTAAGGACTTCTCTGTTGACATCCACCCCTTGGCGCTCATATAAACTTATGCAGTTGCGAGCGCCGTAAAACTTTTACCAAAAAGTAGTAGTAGAATAGGCAGTAGTAGTAGCAGTAGTAGTAGTCGTAGTCGTCGTTGTCGTTGCTCCTTGCGGGTTTCCCTCGGCGACAGCTTAAGTGAGCGCTGCTAGCTTGAAAAGGAAACAATGAGTAAAAATAGTGCGCGGTGAAGAACCTCCATACCTCGTAGGAAATTCCTACGGTCCCCCTTCGATGCTGACATATTATTCAGTGTACAGGTGTAACATCTCTTTTGATACTCGAAGTAAGACTGTTTAAGAGACAAGACCTCCGAATGTAGTAACATCCATCACCGATAGGACCAAGCCTGAAATACTCCTCGAACCAACCAAATAGCGTTCGGAACGTACTTATATTGGGAGAATTGAATCGAGGTCAACCGCACTAGTCCACCATGTTACCTGCTGAGTCAACTTTGTACCTTCCATGTTGACAGATTTGAGGAAGTTTTTGAGTGTCTTTCAAACGCTTCCCTAGTCTCTTGCTCGGCCACTGCAACCCCTGGAGTCTAAAGAACGACCTTCATCAGCCACGGTAAAGTTTAAATGTTCTGATACGTTTTTATGTTGGTTTAAAAAAAACAATTCAGCGCCTTTTAAGTTTAGGTGGGGAAGGGTGGGAGGCATCATTTTTTCCTCAGCTTTTATTGCATCACAGTGAAATTGTTCGTAGTAATGCTGAATGGACTTAAGAATCTATCTATCTATCTATCTATCTATCTATCTATCTATCTATCTATCTATCTATCTATCTATCTATCTCTCTGGGTCTCTCTCTCTGTGCGTGCGTGCGTGTGTGTGTGTGTGTGTGTGTGTGTGTGTGTGTGTGTGTGTGTGTGTGTGTGTGTGTGTACAATGTACATACATCGGTAGGTACGTAGAGGGGAGAGAGCAAGGGCGTGTATACCGGGAGATTAGAGGTATAAAGAAGGATAACGAATAATGTTATAACAATGACAGGATGGCAAGTGATTATCTTCAGTTTAGTGGTAAATTCTCATGTTCTTTTAATATCTGCGTACTTATACGTTTATCAGCTTATAGATCTATTTTAGGGTAAGGGACAGATTCTGCCTGTGTGTATGTAGTATGTATATGTTTTAATTTTTTTTGGTGTGTGTGTGTGAGTGTGTGTAAGTGTGTGTGTGTGTTTGCGTATGTGTGTGTGTGTGTGT
>NW_004797287.1:1434473-1437743 GCF_000002075.1 Aplysia californica | reverse complement strand
ACACACACACACACACACACACACACACACACACACACACACACACACACAAACACACAAAAGTTTAAACACACAAACACACACACAAACACACAAACACACAAATGTTTAAACACACAAACACACACACACACACACACACACACACACACACACACACACACACTCACACATACACACACTCACACGCACTCTCGTAGCCGGACCCTACTTTCGCCCTGGGTTCAAGAAAATGCAGACACATGCCAGCGCGCGTTCTTGTTAAACAGTTTTGTTTTATTTGTGGGGTAGAGGAGTGGGGTGGGGGTTTACATGTTCCAAATTTGTCTCCAGGAAGTTCATACAAAAAAGCTCTGTGCTGTGTCTATATCGAGCAAGAATACAGGCCATTCATTGTCGAGAGGAAAAGTATTAATAATGTCTAAGAAAGGTGGACGTCTTAGACCGTGTCATCATGATAGAAAAACGCCAGGAGGAAAATGGGAAGCGATTGTTTATAGATCTAACAAATGATTGTCTTAGACAGGTTATTGTCTTGCACAGGTGGTTGTCTTGGACAGGTGGCCGTTTGAGCAGATTTAACTGTATTATTCACTGTGCACTACTTTTTAGCAACCCAGCACATATATCTTTTTAAAAATTTAAAAAATTATCCATCAGAAATGTTATACTGTAAGACACGGAGAGTACGTTCTCAGATTCATACACTAGCGACATTTTCAGTGGGACATTTTTAGAATTTCTTTCCATCGAGCGAGTCAGGGAGCAATAATTATATCGGGATATCAGAATATCAATTTGCCCAAAGCCAGCCAAATTAAGATCCGTAAAAAAGCACAAAATCAATGGGTCTTCGCCTTGGGCTACATCGTTGGCAAGAATTTAATCTGGTCCTAAAAAAAGGTCACCTGCCACTTTGCCAGTTGGCTGTTGAGATCCTTTTATAGAAATGTCACTCTTGACTCTGCGAGACGCTCTCATTTTAAAAAATACCACCAAAAAAAAAGTAGGTGGGTGGTTAACAGGTGTTCTGATGTGGATTGCTCCTTCTTTTCTGTCAAACCTTATAATATTATTATTATTATATCGGCCTCATCTCTCCTCCTTTATTTCTTTGTATTTTTAAAAAGTAAGTAATGTGTCCCATTTCACATAAAACCCTCATTTGTTTAAAAAAAAATGTTTCCATGATGAAATAGTACATGTTGTTTACGTCTCTCTTCTCATGGGTGAAACATTGTATATTAATTTTATTTATTTGTTTTTTTACCGTCTGATAATATGTCTAAGTCTATTCGGGGGCTTTCGTGGCCTAGAAGTTAAGATGATTGCCTCTCTTTCAAAGGTCGCAGGTTCGAATCTGGGAAGCGACGGAAAAATGTCCTGTCTAATAGTGTCTCCTTTCACCTTCTTTCCTGCTTTCCAGCAATGTTCTGTCGTCTGCTTTCGTCTCCACTTTCTGCCTCCACCTCCTTTGCCCTCACCTCTGGGCTCAGGACTCTTTCTGCAGCCTTTCTATTTCTTCACCTTGGCCCCTTCTCAGTGCTCTCTTTCTGCCACACCCCTTATCTTCTGGTAGGAAAGATCTACTCCTAGCCTTCTCGGACAAGGGCAAAAAATCTCGGAGGTCCCATGTGCACGTTGCGCACGTTAAAGATCCCTCGGTGGTCTAAAATCGATGAGAGTAGACTTCGGCCGCCACCCGGGCAAAATTCAAAATTCAAATTGAACAGGTTTGGTGTGTCCTTCGCGCTCAGTTGCGAACGCTGTAAAACACTTACAAAAAAGTCTAACCGACACTTATAATGACCTATTCGTGTTGCAAAAGCCTACCACTCTTAGTAAAACTGAAGCAATTAAAAAAAAAATAATAATAATACAAAATCTTGTGGGGTGATCTTGTACTGAAGTAGACGTGCCTACCTAAGTTATAGGTTCGCTTTGCTGACATTGTCAGGTGCCTCTGTAAAAGACTCTTACTGTGGTTTTTGCTTCTCAAGTCCGGGTACATATTGACCTTATCTGGGAAGCAACAGCTGTGATCTCTCTCAACACATGTCGTGAAGATCTACGAGAGAAACGTCGCCTACAGTACGCTAAGAATGTATTAACTTTGTTCCCCGATAAAGAAATCCTGGTCCTCATTTATGTCACCCTTCTCTCCCGGGAGCGTTATCTCTACCTATTAGTATCTTGCCACATGACGAGTGGGGGAGTTGGTGGAATTCGTCATCTCTTTTGATTTGAACAAGAGAGAAGATAAAAGCAAGAAAAGCGCTCGAATGTTCACTACGAAATGTGTATCTGTTACTCACAGAGTTGGAATTTGAAAATACATGTACAAGGTTGGGTTGTTTTTTTTTTAAGTGACGTTGACGTTTTCTCACCCCTAGTGCTGGGCGGCTAGGTTCCCAATTATTGAAAGCTAGGGATCGTAGGACTCGACTCCGAACCCAATTATTTACTTTATAATGATGTGATTTCTTCTGGTGGTTACCTGGTTGGCTCCGAACATCTTCAGGATTTAGGATAACCTTGATTTCAGAACACTGCGAAGCATCAGTTTACATTTTTCAAAAATAAATTCTTTAAAAAAGAAGATTTTAATGATTGAAGTAATTGATAACCGTTGCTTTACGTAAAAAGGAGTAAGAACTTTTCTTCTGTAGCATTAATCGTGGGTAATCGGTTCCGGACTCGATTCTTCGCCCAGCCCGAGGCGGACCTCCATGTATTTGCACGTTAGTTTGACACCTCTGTACTCACAGTCTCGCTGACATCGGCGGGCTGTCGCGCCACGCTTTTGTGGGCCCAAGGTAGACTCTCTTGTTCATTGTGCATAATATGGTTTTCAACGTTACCATCTTACGTTCTTCGCTTGTGAAGCACTTTTGTCTGTGTATCATACCCACTGCCCAGCCCTTTTTTAGGAAGCGCTGCCTCTATTCGATTGTGGTCCTGGTCTGTCTGTCTGTCTGTCTGTCTGACCATTCGTCAAACACACCCAAACACTCATACACTCTCATATACATGCACATAATGCACACACACACACACACACACACACACACACACACACACACACACACACAAATACACACACACATAATATTTTTATAATACATATCTTTTATACACACGCCCCAACACAAAAGCACGCAAACAAACAGAGTGAAAGAGAGATAATATCATAGTAATAGATAGATAGATAGATAGATAGATAGATAGATAGATAGATAGATAGAGAGAGAGAGAGAGAGAGAGAGAGAC
>NW_004797287.1:1431941-1434364 GCF_000002075.1 Aplysia californica | reverse complement strand
GGGGCTAGAGTAATGCAAAATAGTGCAATGTTGGATATCAAATGAAAATAGTAATATATGAAGGATGCTTAAGTAGATGAATTATCCAAAGCAGACTTGCAGGGCATTAAAACTTGTGTTGATAACATCAGAGAAATCCTCCAACAGGTCAACATAACTATTATTATCTACAGCAGAAGCCACTCACATCGCTCTTGACCGACAATTGTACCTCCTCTCGGCATTTAACGATACAAGAGGAAAAGAAAAGAGAGGAGTAAAAAAAACAACAACAAACAAACAAAACCCACCTAAACTCCCAGATCAAAACTACAACAAACAGGGGAATAAAGTGAATTTCAGCGATATTTTAAAGAGCTGTCTACGGGAATAACTGATTCCCCTTACCATCAAAGCAAGAACTCATGATCTATTCGTGAAATGCTTTTCCTATCTCTACGAATGCGTGGGTGACATCTTGTAGCTGTCGCCTGCTCTTTGCTCTTTTTCTTCTGTTAAGTGTTTTGCGGGCCCACAACTGCATAAGGTCATATGAGGGCGCGGGACACAATAAACTTTTTCATTTGGTGGGAAATTTAGAATTTTGCCCGGGTGGCGGCCGAAGCCTACTCTTATCGAGTTTTTTTTACCACTAAGGGATCTTCAACGTGCGCAACTTGTACACGGGACATCCGAGATTTTTTGCTCTTGTCGGAGATGGCTATGTGTAGATCTTTCTTACCGTAAGGTCAGGGGTGTAGCTGACAGACAGGAGCAAGAAGGAGCCAAAATAGTTGCAGTAGAAAGGCTGCAGAAATAGTCAGGAGCCCACCGGAGAGGGGGCAAAGGGGGTGAGGGGTTTGGGGCTGACGCCAGAACATTGTCAGGAAGGGATGGGAAAGGACACAATTTTAGAGAAGAAAACGTTCCTTCGCTGTCCGGATTCGAACGCGGGACCTATTGAATGAGAGGCGAACACCTTAACCTCTAAGCTACAAGAGCCTCCCGCTCTTCGCTCTGTTTCAGCGCTCTGTCTACGCCTAGAAGTTATACCCAGTTCCCACTGACCCTGCCTATCGGATTCATTTGATTGTGTCGGGGCCAGAAAGCCAAAAGCAACCATTTTAGCACAATACAATCGGATTCTACTAAATTCGACTGCCACCTTCAAAAGCAAGCACATTTGTTTTTTAAGCATGGGAGTGGTAATTGTATCAAATTAGCAGCCTTTGCCCGATCCTTGAAGGAAGACCTGGCTAGCTCCAACTCAATCAAATTGAATCCGATTGGCTGTTTGTGCTGGGTATAATCTCTGACTTTTCCCCCGATACAAATAAAATTAGAGCCGTGAATTAAATTTCAGTTTAAACGACAAGGGGATCCCTAAAAAAAGCACCCTAGAGTTAAACCTTTATTTGACTTAAAGGATAGAAGGAAAGGCACTAGAAAACGTTGAATCCTTCTGCTATCTTGGGAGTATAATTGACAGAGAGGGAGGAACATGTGCTGAAATAAAGTCCCGCATTGGAAAAGCACAGGCTGCTTTCATATCTTTGGATAGGATTTGGAAGACAAGAGATATCTCACTTCGAACCAAGCTGAGGATTTTCAATTCGAACGTGAAGTCGGTCCTGTTGTATGGATGTGAGACATGGAACGCGTCACAGACTTACATAAAGAGGATCCAGGTTTTCTTGAACAGGTGTCTAAGAAAGCTACTGAGGATCAGATGGACAAGAGATCAAGGGGAAGACCCCGTGGAACCTGAAGAAGAATCACAGAAATCGATGTACAGAAAAGTGGGAAGACATGGAATAACATCAAGAGGCTTGCCCAGGATAGAGAAAGGTGGAAGGTGTTTGTCCGTGGCCGTGAGAAAGGCAATGATGATGATGATGACTTAAAGGCGTAACAAAGTTTATTCATTATAGGTAGTGATATGTCAAATTTTACCAAAAGTGGAAACAGGGCATTTTTTTTACCCCAAGGCCACTTTAGCCAGTCTATCGTAGTCCCCGTCTTCATCAGTATCAGGCAATAAGTATAAGCTTTCCTTTGTACACACACATCGCTACCCAAGAATTACAAAGTTTTATCTGCACAGTATCTAGTTTTGAGAAATTTGACGTAAAAGACTTTGAGTTTCACATCATATCAAGCTTGTTCGAATGCCATTCTTTGAACATCTTGATTGTGACTCCGAATGATCTTACAGTTTCGATAGAGCAGATAGAACATTTATTGGTTTCTGACCTCATGGTCTTAATAACTCAAAACGGCCGAAAATGTCAGATAGAACTTTGTAATTCTGAGGTTGCGATATGCATTCGGACTAATACATGCACATGTACCCATACATACGCACGTGCAAATAAACACACACCCTTGTACATGCTTGCACTCACGCATACACACACACACACACACACACACACACACACACA
>NW_004797287.1:1427293-1429238 GCF_000002075.1 Aplysia californica | reverse complement strand
CCACCGACCCAGTCCCCTTTTTCACCCCGACCCCCACCCCCTCCCACCTTTCCCTCAGAAAAAAACATTGAATGAAAAGATCCCCGTAGTACTCTCCGCCCTGTGTGCTGATCAGCATACCTGTTGGGATGTGTCACTCTCCCCCAGGGACACCTCAGCCCTCTCACCTGCTTGAGGCCGTGGTCATTTCGTCATGTCTCACCCCTCAGCACTCAGCAGACGTATAGCCGGCAGGTTCCCGCCTCCGTGTGGTGCCGCCCTGTGTGTTCGTACATCGCAGCATAGATATTATGTTGGGCTACGCCAGCCTCCGTTCTATCGTTGATTCGTGATTATCGTGTTTTGAAACTTCTTCTCGTTTTGTGGTGTCTAATTTTTGTTTACTCTGTGATTAGTGATTACCAACGCGTCCATAGCTGCTGTGTCTGTAGTACACGAATATTGGATAGGCGCTTGTTTCGCTGTAGCACGTGAGAGAAGTGAGTTCGAGTCTCGATGGGGAGAATAAACAAAATGTTTGATGTCATGAAACAGGCGCCTGTGGTGTAGCGGTGAGCCGCTTGACTGTCGCACGTGAGTTCTATTCCTGTGCAGAGTGAAGTTTTATGGAGCATCTTCCTATTTCTGATGAAACGTTGTCGTATCCCTCTCAGCCCAGGTTGGCCTAGAGATAGACTGGATCGAAGCAGCCCGCCTAATTGATGATTACAATAAATAGTTTCGAAGAAGTCGAAAATGTTATACAGTTATTGCGACCACTCTACCGTGTCGCGTCGTTTTTTGCAAGGAGTTTCCTCACCCTATATCTCGCCCCGTGCCACTGGTAGGCCGCGGTGATTTTCTCTAGCTCCGATAGCAGATACATAATATTATTATTTCGGCTTTTGTATTGTCCTGGGGTACAGTTCTTGGTTACGAATGTTTAACGCTTACATGCCTTGCGTTTTCTATTTAATCAATTTCCGTTAAAAAACTGAATCCTTTTTTTTTTTCAAATTTGAGAAAATTCGAATGTGATGTGTTTGAAATGACATCACGCTGACGACATGCTATGCCGTTTAGCGTGCTCTGATGTGGCGACCTTGACCTCAGTTTCCCGACAGCTGTTGCCTTCCCCTGAGACATCTCCGTTTTCACATCATGACCTCGGCATGCCCTGTGTCCACAACGCTACGGTTAGAGAAAGTGGACTTGAAATATCTGACGTTTTTACGCTTTTGTGCGGTCACACAATAGATAATCTAGATCTTTTCGATTTTAGCAGCTACTGATTGCTTTTTTTAAAACCTCTAAAACGAATGTAAATACAAGAAATATGGGCACACTGTGGAATGAAATCAAATATCCTGAAAAGGGGACTCAGAGCACGTTAGGCACACGAAGATAACAATATTTATTTCGCTTTGTACGTGCTTTCCTCTAGGTTATAGATTTCTTTTTTCAGTTATTTACCTCTAATTGTTTCCCCATGTGACCCTATATTTCAGATTGCAGAGAAAGCCTTGGGCCTACTCCGTCATGGTATCTTCAACACTAAGAGTGTGTGCACCAATATTTGATAGATCAGATAGACCGGATAGATCAGATACCTTTGCACTATTTTGGTGGTAACATTCTTTTTTAACGTAAAACTTGTCAAACAAGGACCTGGGGGCTCTCGTGGCCTAGAGGTTAAGGTGTTGGCCTCTCATTCAAAGGTCCCGGGTTCGAATCCGGGTAGCGACCAAAAACTTTTCTTCTCTAAAATTGTCTCCTTTCACCTCCTTTGCTGCTCTCTAGCAATGTTCTGTTGTCTGTTTTCATTTCCACTTTCTGCCCCCACCCCCTCACCTCCTTTACCCCATTGTTGTGTCAACTTGTTATGGAGCGTGCTAAAAACATAAAGCTATTTTTTTTTAAAGTTGGAAGGTTCGATTTCTTCCTTTCATCGCTTCTCTGATCCAGT
>NW_004797287.1:1423666-1425309 GCF_000002075.1 Aplysia californica | reverse complement strand
CACACACACACACACACACACGCACAAACACAAACATGCACACACATACACATAATATACATACACCACTCCCTCCCTCTGCCTCTCCCTCTCTCGCGGCATATACGCACACACAAACACATACACCCCACCACCCCTCACCTCATCCCTCTCCCCATTTCTCTGCATAATACGTTCCTATTTGCTCATCCGTATTTCTTTCGTTTTTGCTTTTTAAAAAAATCCTCATTGGATGCGTCTGTACAGCGTCCAATCTGCCCGTTATTTCCCGTCCTGTTTTCACCATTCTCGAACAAATATCCGTCGCGTGACGATGGCCCCGGCGTTGTGTTCCCGCCCGCCTGCCGCCCGTCATGTTTTTGTTCAGCCTCGTCTTTCTTATGTAGATTCGCTCTTCTGAAGCACTTGGATCAGAGACAGATTCAAGTTATTGTTATGAATCTCCCGTGGACGTGTGTTTTAGAAGAGTCCCGATCTGCCTTACGAAAAACACGTTTCTATTACGTTTTTTGTTTTAACACAATTAAACTCACACGCGCCCCGTTAATTCACATTTTTGTCTTTAATCTTTTGTTTGTTGACGCGTCATTGCCTCGTTATATTACTAGATCTATATCAAAAAGCGAACGTTACACTTTATTAAAATAAACTAAAACAAAACAAGGAAAAAAAGAACATCAAAAACCCACAGAAAAGCCCAAAGAAAACGACAACCCACAAGAGAAATCGACAAATAGGCAGACAGAAGGACAGAAGGACAAAAAAGAAACAGAGAAAGAGAATCCACATCTTGTTCCCACGCTTGCTTTCATGATTTGCCAAACTAATTATATCTTTTGCCCTAAATAAGAGCACTTTTTTGTTTATTTCATTTTTTAAGGAGTGCAGATTTAAGTTTTGGATTACGCCATGGGGTCTTGGTCGATCCTTACAGGCAGATTTGAAACATTCAAGTCTTAACATTGACAACGCTATTATTCGAAGTTTTTTTTTAACGGTTTTTTTCAGGAGTGCAAAGTGAAGTTTTTGGTTACATCGTAGGACAAAGACTTGAGTCAGTCAAGCCTTAACGTTAATGATTTCGATAAATGCAATACATAATATTGATAATGGTGCTGCAATGTTTATAATGAATACATTTGACAAGGTGAAGGTCGATGGGAACTCTTTTATCTTGCGCCTTGTGGAGACGCGTTTACTCATCAGTGTACCATTCAGCGCCGGCACGGCCATTGATAGCACTAACTAGGACTATAGTACAATCGTGGCTGATTAATGATTGAAAGGAAGGCGTTACAGACACAATTTAGCTGACAAAGGATGACCGGATGATAGTAGAGTCTGTCAAGGCTACTACTACGAGTGACAGTTCAATCAAGTATCAGTGTTATCTCTGTGAGTGTAATGTCGCGTCATGTTTACTTGCAAACCTCGATAGAAAACACGTTTTGTTTTGTTTCCGGTTCCCTAAAAAAAACATTGACATGTGAATCATATTTTAATGGATGACTAAAAGGTTAATTAATTGGATAAACTTAGGTTACATCTAATATTTTTTGCAGAATTGAAAAGAGTTCTCATGCAATACAAAAAGACGAAGAAAGTTTGTTTTTGATTCGGGAGGAATTTGGGGGGTGGGATTG
>NW_004797287.1:1420485-1423517 GCF_000002075.1 Aplysia californica | reverse complement strand
GGGGGGGGGTCCAATACTGCTCCAGCAAAATAGTCACCTAGGTTACTAGAACATCCTTCAGACTAAGGACACAGCATACAAGACTGAGACAACATATATACAAATGTTTTGAACTAGTACAATCACCAAAATGCCAGTGTGGAGAGGCAGATCAAACTGTTGAACACATCCTTCAGCACTGCAAGACACACAGGGCCCTGAGACAGGAAACGTGGCCAACCCCTCTGACGCTTCAAGAGAAGCTATACGGGCCGGCTGATGAACTGAGCAGGATGGCCCAATTTATGACAGATACCAGACTTCAAGTGTGATGCGATCGAGAAGAAGAAAGAAGAAGACTAGAACATCGAGTAACCTCAGTTTTTGTATCCACTTTTAGGCTGGGGCGTATATTATTGCCACGATATGACTGTCACTGGTTGCTATAAAGTATTGTTATGTAGCCAGAACTTTCTTCTTTTTGTTTTCCATGTCACCATTATTTCCCCAATTATCTTTTTCTACTTAACCTTGGGAAATATCGACCTGCGGTCTGCCTGGTCTGAGTCTGTCAGGTGTAACGCCAGTGACTTGGAACCTATCTTTCTGAATATTGATGGTAGGAATGGAAAAACGCAGCATTCGCCCAACTCTAAACGCAGATAGTACAGCTTAGAATATTCAAATTGCCCAGCAGCGCTCCTCCGGGCTTAAACTTGGCTTCTTGTACCGCAATTTAAGACACCAATAGCGGCTGTTTCCCCATTCTAAAATTGCTAATGCGTTGATCTGAAAATGTTTTAGACGATTTCATAATTTAGAAAATATGTTAATTTTCATGTGTCACATGACCACATGGTTACATTTTTGTTCAAGAAAAAGACAAGCACGAAGTCACTGTTGGGTGCACGGTGAGCGATGTGAAAAATGTCGCTCACTAACTTACATGAACAAGGACACAGTTACAAAAAGATAAAGCGGAAAGTTCGTATTCCCGCTGTATGTATATTATATAATGTGCGTTCGTGTGTGCGTGCGTGCGTGCGTGATTTCGAGCGTGCGTGCTTGCGTGTGTTTATCGAACATTTATTGAGGAAAGCTACCTAAATATTACAAACGACAAATGATATTATGTATATTGTGTGCGTACCTAACGCCTGATCAATGAAGGATATTCCACCTGTCTGCCGATAGCTATCTTAAGAGGCCGGGTCAATGGGTGAAGGTCGATCAGTAACCAGCTTCTACCACACACCCACAGACGTGCTTACACTGTTGACTTTGTCTGTGAAAACAAAAAATATCGCAGAAGCTTTCGAGCTTACATCGATAATAGTAAACTTTAGCCTCCATTCTAAACTTATTTGACCTAATACGATCCAACCATCCGGGGTTCCCACTATTTATGAGAGCCATAAACTGTTTCCGTTGGTTGTGGGCTAATCTGAAAACAAAAAATATTGTACAGTGTCAGGTCTAATAAGTTTTTGACCGTTTCTGTGAAATACTGTTTGGTAAAAGTAATCTTTAGCACTTCATTCGGAACTTACTTGGCCTAGTATGCATACCTGGGAGGGGGGGGGGGGTGTTCTCTGTCCGCGGGGGCCTTATTTTGGTTAATGTGACGTTATGTGGAGAATATTCATGTTTTGCTCTATGGTTCTGACGAGGTACCATGTCGTAAAACGTTCCTAGCGACGGTATGGTTTCGGTATACAGTCGTGGTTAGCCCCTGGCCACCGTCCCAGTCTCTGATACAGACAGTCCAAGGTCGTGCACAGACAGACTGACAGCCCGACAGCCCAAGATCGTTCACAAACAGACAGACAGCCCAAGGTCGTTCACAAACAGACAGACAGCCCAAGGTCGTTCACAAACAGACAGACAGCCCAAGGTCGTTCACAAACGATAGACAGCCCAAGGTCGTTCACAGACAGACTGACAGCCCAAGGTCGTCTGCAAACAGGGCGCGTGCACGGGCGATAACCCATGTCTTAAGGGAGGGGATCCTCAATTAGTTCGCAGCTCAACGCTTTCATACAGAGCGATGAACACTTAGTCCACCGGTCATACCGGCATAATCGGATGATTCGGATGGTTAGTATCTTTTATCATTCGGAAATGAACTCCTGGTGAATGTTACTTGACATCTGATAATGCCAATGGCCAATATGCTAGTCCGGACAGGTGTCAAAGCAAACAAAAACAAGGAGAGCCGAGAATGTGTCTATTTATTTCTCTTTACTCAACAGAGACTATGTGCTGAGTGTCCAGACCTCTGTATGCCAACCTGAACGCTATCAGCCATTAGTGGGTGATTTGGTCATTTTTGTCAGCGATGAGGATCGCCCGCCCGGGTTGTAGCAAATGCATGTATTATTTTCAATGACCCGCTGGGAAATTCAGTCGAACCTGCCTTAACAGCTACCTGTCCAAGACAAACACCTCTTCAATCAACCACAGTCCACTTCCCTTTTTGAGCCCCCCCCAAAAAAAACTAAAAAACAACAAACCCAAAACAAACACACACACAAAAAACAACCAAAAACAACACAAAAAAACAAAACAAAAACAAAAAACCCAAACACACTCAACAACAAAAAACAAAAAGAATTATAATGGCATTGCCCAAGACGTCCGTCAATCTATGACGCCTTTTTTGTCCTCAACAATGGGCAATTCTTTACTGTACCTATTGGATCGCTCTACGAAATTTTTGGCCTCTAAAATATGACACAAGTCAGTGCTGGCAATGAAAAGGTTGGCAAGAACTTGTATAAACCTTTAGAGTGGCATCGTAAATAAGGCGTGCAGTGAGGTGCGAGATTGGTTGGGTTATTGCTTGCTGTCTGCCTGTGGGACTATCTCGTTATGTCGCCGGTTGTATTGGGTGGGGCGGCCGGAATTTTGAGACAGTAGATGGTGTGTGGGGTATGATTGCAGTTCTCTGTCTCTCTGTCTCTCTGTCTCTCTCTCTCTCCCTCTCTCTCTCTCTCTCTCTCTCTCTCTCTCTCTTGTCCCTCTCTTCCCCCCTCTCTCTCTCTCTCTCTATC
>NW_004797287.1:1415703-1416926 GCF_000002075.1 Aplysia californica | reverse complement strand
CCCCCCCCCCCCCTCCTCTCTCAGAAATAAAGCCGCCTTACTTCTATTGTTACTCTTCATCAATCAGTCGCTCATTTGTTTCGCATTATCCACAGCGGGTGGACTTGCATTTACTCTTTTCTCGCACGTGCTCAGATACCGGACCGCACGTGCATGTAGCTCGTGGCTTTGCGTGAGAAACCCAGATCATAGTAGTCTTTCTGCTCGGCCAGACGATACGATTGGCGTTTCGTGGTACTCACTCGTAAACTCTCGCTTGCCCCGCGTCCTCACCCGTGTCGGCGACGAGCGGATTATGGGGGATGGGATTAGAGCTAGGCTTTCTCAGATCTGAGAAAGCCTAAGATTAGAGTGTTTGTGATTCTCAGGCGAGCAAGATAGACGGCTTCCTGTCTGGGCAGGTGGATTAGAGTGTTTGCGATTCTGTCTTGGCAGGGCGCGTGCGGGTATTAGTCCATAGTAACAGTTTTGTTATCTCGCTACGATTGTGGTATATCGACGGTGAGCGTTGCAAACCGTTTATGCCCCGAAACACTACTTTTGAGATAAACACACACACACAAAAAAACGGTTTAAAATGAAATTTTTATCAACGTATTATTCTATTTTCGATTCTGACAATACGCGCTAATAAGATGTTACCTTTTCTTAATTATGTAGTTTTAAAGGAAAAATTTTGTTGAGACTCTATAAAAGATCGATATGATGAGTGTGGCTCTTGTTGATCAAAGCGTTGTTTCCTAATTTAACGTAAACTAAGTTTGTTTGTATTTTTGTTTTGTTACACACACACACACACACACACACACACACACACACACACACACACACACATACACACACACACGCTCGCGCTCACGCTCACACACACACGCAAACACAATGAAATGTAAACTTAAGTTGGTTGTTTCAGCTAATTGCGGTTGTGGGGTATTTGAATTTCTCTCTCTCTCTCTCTTTCTCCGTGTTTACTGATTGTTAAGGAAATTAAGTTTGGTGCTTTTTTCGGGTTTTGTTCATTCTTTCTTTTCAGCCTCATTTCTTTCTTTGTTCTTTCTTTCCTTTTTTATTTCTTTGTTTTTCATTTCTTTCCTGTTTCTGAAACTGTTTCTATCCCCACTTTTGTCTTTCGCTTTGGTAAACTCTCTCTCTCTGTCTCTCTGTCTCTGTCTCTCTCTCTCTTTCTCTCTCTCTCTCTCTCTCTCTCTCTCACACACACACAC
>NW_004797287.1:1409544-1411075 GCF_000002075.1 Aplysia californica | reverse complement strand
TGGTAGTGGTGGTGGTGGTGGTGATGATGATGATGATGATGATGATGAGGATGATGATGATGATGATAACCCTAATGAATGACCGCCTGTGGCACAATGGGGTGCGTGGGTGCTGACAAGGCTGGATCAATGGGAGGCGACGAGGCGCTGCATTGACTGTCTCTGAACCACATCAGGCGTGCGTCTGTCCTCGATTTAACCCGGGGTAGACAGGAAGAGATTGTCAAGGGTTTTACTTGTACCTGGGTACATGTGTGTCCGTCTGTGAGGGGGAGGGGGGGAGTTTGTGGCTGTGTTTAATTAAAAAATACAAATGTGTTGAAAAGAACTAAAAAAAATAAGGTGTCAGAGGCTTTCCCAGTACATCTACGAGGGGAGTTGGCAGGTCCTAAACCACCTCAGGCGTACGTCTGTTATCTCTTTGACCCGGAGTAGAACTGTAAAGGGTGTCAGAGATCTTCCTTTTACCTGGGTACATGTGTGGGGGAGCTTTGTCTGTGTTTAATTAAAAGTACAAAGGTAATTTTAAAAGATTAAGGAAGGAAGGTGTCCGAGGTTTTCCCAGTTCCTGGATATTGGGGAGTTAGGCAGGCTCTGAACCACCGCGGGCATGTACGAGTTTGGTTCCTGGGTTCAATGTATGGGGAATTGTTTCTGCCTATGATTTGGGATATTTAAAAACAAGACAAAACAACAACAACAACAACAACAACAACAGCAATAACAACAACAACAATAACAACAACAGCAATAACAACAACAACAATAACAACAACAACAACAACAACAACAACAACAACAACCCCCACCTAAAAAAAAAATAGCAACAAAAATACCCCACCTTCCCAAATGAACGCGAATGCCAGAGATTTTTTGGGGTACCTGGGTACATTCGTTGGGTTGTTGTGTTTGTCTTTAGAAATATCTATTTAAAAAAACACCAAAAAAAACATACTGTCAGAGATTTTCCCTTCACCTGGGGTATTGGGGAGGGGGGTGGGGGGTTTTCAAGTTCCTAAACACCTCGCCCTTTAAAAGACTGAGTGTCAGAGTTTTTTCCTAGTTCTTGGGCACGTGTGTTGAGGAGTTGAGCCTGTCTTTGATTTAAAATAATTAAAATAACAAAAGAAACGAGAATGTTAAAGATTTTCTTGGTGCCTGGGTATTAATTATTTGGGTCTGTTTAAAATGAAAAGGAGAAAATACAAAAGGAACATAAATTAAAGAAATCAGATTTGGGTCACCGCTTCGCTAGAAGTGTGTCAGGGGGCTAATTTTGTTCTTTGTATTAATAGCTGCCATATTAGGGATTGCGTCCAGGAAATGCTGAAGAGATTATATTATGTCCGGTACTCACTTGTCCGATTTGCCGATTATTTGGTGGAATTTAATGTTGTCGGAACCGACGCTCTTTGTCTAAGCACTGAATGATATTGGGAACCCGTGCCTATTCTTTTTCTCGCACAAGATGAAGCGTCCATAGCCTTTTGTGTAAGTACGTGTGTGTGTGTGTGTGTGTGTGTGTGTGTGT
>NW_004797287.1:1405266-1406392 GCF_000002075.1 Aplysia californica | reverse complement strand
AACGAAAGAACTTTTTTTTTTACCTTAGTTTCAGTCCATCTCCTCTGTACTTTGTATTTTTTACTTAGTCAGCAAATACTTTTAATCAATAGTGACCAAAGTTATTAAAATCTGTGCAGTGTCTGTGTTTCTATTCCATGGTTAAACGCTGACTCGTCAGTTGGTTGCTGATAATACGACTGGCTTTTGATTTTCTTGTTGTTGTTTTTTTTGAAAATCACATGGCACACATTCACACGCCCACTCACAAATTAACGAATTTCATTGACCGACCCTCTGATCAAAATTCATTCTTATGAACCGCTTGTGGGGATGTTGCGTTGGGTTCATAAAGAGGGGGGGGGTGAGTGGAAAATGAGATAGAGAGAGAGGGAGAGAGAGAGAGAGAGAGAGAGAGAGAGAGAGAGAGAGAGAGAGGGAGAGATTAATTAAAAACACAAAAAACCGGACTTTCGTTCTGCCTCGTTGGTGAGACAAACATGTTTGAGTTGGCAGGCTCGGCGTGTAACCTTCATCACATTAATGTAGGATACACTGAACATACGAAAGTAAATCCCTCTCCATTATATTTTAATTCAGTGGTCTGCGAGTTTATTTTGTATTTCATTTCATTTCATTTCCCTTTCTCCTCTTTTCTTTTCCTTTCTATTCTTTTCTTTTCCTACCTTTCGTTTATCAATTTATTTTTTTCTAGTGATCATCATTTAGCATTTCCTATATTTAACAACCTTTCCTGTTTCCACACCATGAAAGATATTGGGTACAAATTAAGGCCACAAAATTTGTTCTACGAGGAACACAAATTCTATTCAAATTAGGCTTACAGGGTGCAGATGTGTCACGAACGTAGCCACGTCACGGACAGTCAAGGTTCGAATCCAAATGGGGTCCGAACATTTCTTGCATGCACTTGAGCGTTGTCATTCTTATGCCCTTGCTCTGGAATCGATATAGGATGGTTTTAAACCCCTATAAAAACAAGGAGACCGCTTCAGGAGGCAGGATTTCCGAAGTTTAGGTCCATCTCCGATAGACATGCTACTGGACGGACAGCCTTGAAAATTCTCCAAACATCCACTTTGAAGGACACCCTCCCCTGTACACCCTGATTGCACCCCTGCCCCCG
>NW_004797287.1:1403821-1405113 GCF_000002075.1 Aplysia californica | reverse complement strand
CAAAAAACCACGTAGCTCTCTACTCGATCCGGAATTTACTTGACCTGGTTCGCACGTCTGGGGTCTTTATCTCCGTGAGGTCACATGTGATATAGGTTGTCTCGGCGTCAAGGAGGAAAGACGTACACTCTTAACTTATTTTACGGGATTTGGGGGTGGGGGTTTGAATATGGGGGTTAGACTTTTTTTTCACTTGTGGAGATTTGATTCACATTTTCGTAGTCAAACATATACATATATTGTAAATAGTAGAATCTCCTTTAACAGCCACCTTTCCCTAACAATAATGTTAATAGATGGCATTTGTATAGCCCAAATTCCAACCAACTGCTAGCTCTATGCGCTTTACAATCTATATTACCCCAGCAGACTTGATAACATTCTGAAACGATCTCTTTGTTATGTTTTAGTAAGAGTTTTACGGCACTTGCAACACAATAAGGTCATATAAGTGCCGAAGATTAGAGGTGTTACAAAGAGAGCAACAAGCACAAAAAGAAAGAGGAGAGATAGAGACGATAGATATTCGATAGGAAAGAAGGAGCAAACCACACCACAGCATCCGCCAACCACCCTCAAACGATCTGTACTTCCTGCATGGGAAGCAAATACTGCAAGCTAACATTTTTATAGCCGCTGAAACAATAACATACTGACAAGACTCTGCGTTTTTTAAAACCATTGTTATAATAACATTGTCCAAGAGGTTTGCCCGTCTAAGATGACCACTTTTCTCTTTAAAATGGGTAGCCGTCTTAGACAGGTTTGACTGTATAAATATATTTAAACACGATCTCGCTATCGGTTCGCCCCTATTTGTGACTTGCATTTGACCCAAAGAGGTTTATTTAACCTAGTGGACGCCGTCCTTCATTTTTCCATTTCGCCTGGCCGTGAACATCATTCCAGCTCAGCAACATCCTGACGCTTGGAGTTATAGAGAATCAGTGACACATTTCTTTTGTTTGTCACAGCTAATTATTCTTTCATCACTCACTTTTCTTCGCGCTTGCTGCTTATGTGAGGAATATCTGTCCAGTGAAAAATGTTGGCTTATGTTGTGGCGTTTTGCGGACTGTTTCATCCATCCATCCATCCGTCCATCTATCTATCCATCCATCCATCCATCCATCCATCCATCCATCCATCCATCCATCCACCCGTCCATCCATCCATCCATCCATCCATCCATCCATCCATCCATCCATCCTTCCATTCGTCCACCCATCCACCCATATAGAGCTAGCTAGCTACAAAATGCACATGCACATTTAGATATGATAAGCAATAGA
>NW_004797287.1:1401964-1403239 GCF_000002075.1 Aplysia californica | reverse complement strand
TAGTAGTAGTAGTAGTAGTAGTAGTAGTAGTAGTAGTAGTAGTAGTAGTAGTAATAGAAGTTGTTGTTGTTGTTTTTGTAGTAGTACTAGTAGCTTTAGTATGGGCGCAACGAGTAGTAGTAGTTATTTAGTAGTAGTAGAAGGAGGAGGAGAAAGAGGAGGAGAAGGTTGAGGAGGAAGAGGAGGAGGAGAAGAAGGGGAGAAGAAGGACTATACGTAGGTGGAGGAGGAAAAGGAAATGGGTCACCGAGGGGTAGCAACGGAGAAAAAAAATATTCTTCTATAAAATTGTCTCCTTTCACCTCCTTTCCTGCTCTCTATCAATGTTCTGTCGTCTGCTTTCATGTCCACTTTCTGCTCCCACCCCCTCACCTCTTTTGCACCCGCCTCTGGGCTCCTGACTCTTTCTGCAGCCTTTCTACTCCTGCTGCTGGGCTCCTTCTCACTGCTGTCTTTCAGCCACACCCCTGATCTTCTGGTGGGAAAGATCTACACCTAGCCTTCTCGGACCAAGGCGGAAAGTCTCGGAGGTTCCGTGTGCAAGTTGCGCACGTTAAAGATCCCTTGGTGGTCTAAAACCGATGAGAGTAGGCTTCGGACGCTACCTGAGAAAAATTTAAAATTTCCTACCTACTGAAAATGTATGATGTGTCCTGCGCACTCATATGACCTAATACAATTGCGAGCGCCGTAAAACACTTACCAAAAAAAAAAAAAGAGAAAAAAAAAAGGTACATGGGTCACCGAGGGGCGCAATTGTTGTCGACAGTCCTGACGTCCCTAGCAGGCAGGTCCGAGTCCCTGTCGGTGAATAATTCATCACCTCCCTGGTTCTTCTCACTTGAATTTTGATGATATGAATATTGGGGAGCGCGGTTGTGAGAGGCAGATGTGTGAGGCTCAACAATCAGACAGACAATGATCGGAACCTTTGATGAACGGAGCCGGGTGGAGAGTCTTGTCTTTGTGCTCAGAAATGTGTACATGCACCGGCGGGACTACCGTGAGAGCTGGATGTGAGCAAAGTCTGGGTCCTCTCACCGCTCACGCTGATCTTGTGTGTATACCCTTTGTAAATGTGAGCGCTGCTCGAGAGATCTCTCCTGCCTCTCCTGGCGTCAATGGAAGGGATGTATGCAGCACCAATGTTAATTTGATTGTGTTTACCTTTTAAAAAAAATAAATCTGAATGTTGTTTCTCGCTCTGGATGAGATTGTCGTAGATGGAGAAAGAAGAGAGAAAGGAAGGGAGGGAGGGAGAGAGAGAGAGAGAGA
>NW_004797287.1:1399392-1400742 GCF_000002075.1 Aplysia californica | reverse complement strand
ATAGATAGATAGATAGATAGATAGATAGATAGATAGATAGATAGATAGATAGATAAGCAGACAGACAGATAGACAGACAGACAGACAGACAGAAGCAAAATAGACACAGATGACAGACAGAAAGAGTGATAGAAAAAAGAAAGAAACAGAAAGAGTTTATTGTTATGCTTATGTTCTCTCATACAGTATGCCCACAACCAGAAGCTCTGTAATTGTTTTCTTACTTCGTCCTCTCGTCCCAGTGTATGTTTTTTAACATCCAGTATGTTGTTATTGCCCGGATGTTGTTTATTGCTGTAATTCGGTCCACTTCCGCCGTTTTGGTTTCAGACAAACTGTAAATTGACCCAATGGATGTCCCAGCATTCTGGTAGCGCTATAAAAAGCGTCAGTGTCGCCTGTCGTCAATATTGTTTCGGTTCAAATTTCTTTGGAAGTTGTTGTTTTGATGTTCCCGCACGCTTTGTTGTCCGGTTCTATTTTTGGGATTTTGTTTTTCGTTCAGATTTATTTTTGAGCTGAGGCTGTTGTTTTGTTTGTTTTTTAGCGCCTTTAAGTTTCAGTTGATTTTCTGTTACCAATTTTTGTCTTCTTTACCGACACAAACACCACATCTGCAACCATAACTACCCCCAGCTCCATTACTAACTCCACATCAACAACAACCATTATGTCCACCACCAACACTACCATATCCATAACCGTAACCAGCATCACAAAATCAGTACTGCTTCTACAACCAACCCACCACCTACATCAGTACAACATCAGCAAACATAGTTACCATCGACACCACCACTACCACAACAACAACCATATTACTATTACCACCACCAACACCCACCAATCACATCGTCATCGACAGCAACAACAACAACAACAACGACAACAACGATAAAAATAACAGCAACAACAGCAACAACAACAACATCAACAACCGAAATCAACACCAAACAACACCACCACATCAACTCTAACCTTCATCACTACATCAACAACCATAACCACCACAACCAAAAATAATACCACCTTCAAACACCACCGCCTCATCAACTGCAACCACCTCTATGACCTCCACCACCACCAGCAAGTATCACCACTACCACCTCCACCACCAAAGAGACCCCCCCCCCAAGCCCGTGCCGTTTCGCGCTTTTCCCCGGTCACTCGCCTGTTGGTCCCCGGCAACAAGCGGACTCTAGTCTGGACCTCTGAATACTCCACCAGAGTCTTTGCTAACCTTGTTGGGCTCAAAGAAAAAGAAGAATGTCGGAGCGAGAGAAAGAGATAGATAGATAAAGAGAGAGAGAGAGAGAGAGAGAGAGAGAGAGAGAGAGAGAGAGAGAGAGA
>NW_004797287.1:1396397-1398848 GCF_000002075.1 Aplysia californica | reverse complement strand
CCTCCCCACCTCTTCCCATCCCCTCCCCTCCACCTCCTTTCCTCACCCTCCTCACCCTCCCCGTTCACCACGCGAGTGTGGGATCGGGGGACTGTAGCACCAGTATTGATGTTGCTGCCGATGCTGCTGATGTCGCTGCTACTGCAAGTGGTTCTGATGCTGTAACGTCGCTTTGCCGCTCATCCGTTGAAGAAGAAGTGGAGGAGGAGGAGAAGAAGAAGAGGATCGCGTGGGTCAGTTGGCCAGGAACGCGCCGGGTGTACAAGAATTTTCCCGCTCTTCAGTGCGAGTGTCGGGGCAGGTCGAAGCACATCGTATGCTTGGAGGAGAGACCACGTGACAGTCCCATTGTCCTGTTGTACCTATACCCCTAGTTATTTATTCACCCTTGTGAGTACTCTTCCATTCTAGTTGCCTTTGATAGCTATGTATGCTTTTTTTCTTTGCCTGCTCCGGGTTTTTTTTAGCCGACAACGCCATTGCGAGAGAGCATGAGTGATGCTTCAGTGTCTGCCTGCCCGCGGTGCCGGTTTGTTTCTCTTTTTTTCCCCTGCATATTTTTGTGATGCCTGTTGCGGGCTGTGCTTAGTGCTCTGAAGGCGATTTCTGAAAGGATTTCGGGAGCTGTGGAGAGTGATCCTGAGTGTTGGGTGTGTCTATCTCATCTCCGACGTCTGTGCTTTCACTGTTCACGTTTCTGGTCACATCGGTGAGTAGACAGACCGGGCTTTCTTCTGCGTGAGGATAATCAAGGATGGCTGGCCATTATCGATGTTATCTATCGTTCGAGAGGTTTTGTTTGCGATGAAGAAATTGAGAGGAAGAACTGGTACAGATAAGTTTGAGTACTACGGAATGTGAAGAGACGTGACATAATAGAGTTTTGTTGATTTGTATAGAGAGAGCATGTTATCTTTTTAACATCAAGAAAGTCCTAGATAATTACAAATACAAAACCAATGCCCACCTCCACTTTTGCTTTTTTATCTGTACATGTATCATCTTGACGCGGCCGTAGACGTCCACCTGTCTAAGACAAGCACTTTCCTCTTCGGTAGTGGGTGGCTTTCTGGACATACTAGACTGTACTTACGTCTTTTCGCCTCGTGTGAGTGAAAGATAGGAAACCATTTTTTTTCGATAGGTTGCTTACAAAACATTTAGAGAAATAACCAACCATAACATGTGCATACTACCACCACCCCTCCCCCAAGCAAACAAGTAAGGAATTGACTCTTTTTAAAATCGCCTAACTCGTTCTCGTGATTCAACAGTATCAAAATCAGTTAATTTTGGGCTCAGAAATTATGATATAATTTTGCCTTAAACCTATTGTGGCTTCTAAAATAACATGTGGAATAGGAAGAGATAGTGGGCATGTTTACAGGATCCCGTCGATAGTCTTTGCTTACCACTTTGTTATTGCTTCTTTTTGAACTTGTTTTTATGTGGGTGTTTAGACGCTCCCATCGACACAATTGAGACCTTTTAGAGTGACAGTCCGAGCTGAGAGGGATACAACATCCGAGCAGATGAAGACAGAGCTGAGAGGGATACAATATCTGAACAGAAAGATCGAGCTTCTGTTCGATCTGGGAATTAGTCACTTCAGTCTACCTTTTCAATCTCTGAAGTCGAAATTCAGCCCCAGCCCCTCTCACACTCTCCCCTCCCCCTCTCCCTTCCCATTTATCTTCCCCTATCTTCACTTCCTCATCCCTCAGACCGAACCTCTTCACTGCTGTATAAGCGTAGTATATATATGCATTCGCTGAAGTTTATGTTCTCCAAAATGAATCATATTGTTCTACTCTTTACCCATAGAGAGAAGTTTTGGAGATGTAACAAACACTCGTGCAGTTCAGTATTCTTAAATAATGGGAAAGTTACTACGACTTGGTTTCAACCTCTCTGGAATGATAATTTTATTCATCCTATCTAAACAAGCACTGCTAGATGTCCTGGCAATGACCGGGTTAAGGACTTATTGTGCAATCGTGTGAACTATGTACGTAACCTTTAATCGGTAAATGTGGTGGGTGGGTTTGGGAAAACCACATTATGTATCTTTGCTTCTTTTTTTCCCCCTTTGTTGTGTAGGAGGTTGGAGGGCCCTACTGCCACTTGTAAACCCTACTTCTTTTCCTTCCCCCTGTTGTTTCTGTCTGTCTTACTTTGTCCCACCACTTAATGACCGTTATTGAATCGATGTGCATCTCTGAACTCTGACACCTGACGCGGTCTCTCCGTTGTTTCTGTGTACTCATCTTGCTATTTTCCTACAATAAATGATCGCTATCTTGTCGACGTTAGTCTCTTTACTTTAAATTCTATACACAAAGTAGGCCTTCGTAAAATGGGCAGCGTAATGTAGTATCGCCATAGATAGATGTCATTGATACTCAAAACAGTACCGAGTACATCAGAGAGAAATACCCCCCCCCCCCTTTC
>NW_004797287.1:1389176-1393200 GCF_000002075.1 Aplysia californica | reverse complement strand
TAGAGAGAGAGAGAGAGAGAGAGAGAGAGAGAGAGTTATGAATTTGTCTGTGGAAAGGGGATGGACGATTTGCTGAGTAAAAACCATTTTAAGCTCCAAAATTAGCCCATAAATGATAGTTGCATCCAATTCATACCAACATGCACACAGATACTTCTTTGTCTTGTTATCTAGGGGGTAGGAGGAGGAGGAAGAAAAAGAGGAGGAGGGGGAGGAAGTGGAGGGGGAAGAGGAGGAGGACATTGAAGGAAGTGTTTCTCTTTCACTGTAATCATGTTTTAACCTTCTCTCTCAATCCATAGCACCAAAACTTATTGACCAATTTTAACAACTTTTTTTTATTTCAACACCAACACTACACAGACTGTGACATTTCGGGTTTCCGTAATAATATAGTGGCATCGGTTCGCTCGTGCACCATCAGAACACCATGATACAAGATCTCTCCCTGGCATTTACCAAACTTGACATCAATCGATGTTATACCTCATACGGTTCTGGGAATTTGATCATGACACCTAAAAATGGGAGATATGAAATCGACGCTTCTGTCGACCAAGTGGAGTATTTTTGTTATAATTTATGTATGCTATTTACGACCCAGTCGACATAATTTAGATCATTAAGGGGGCGGGCTTCGACCGAACGTATAAGGGCCAATCCTGACTTAGAGGGATCTAGTGTCTAAACAGATAGGTGGAGATACTCAATATTAATTTTATTCACATTGGAATCGAACTCAGGTCTTCTACGTGCGACGGCGAAACGCTTTACAGCTTCACTCCAGACACTGGTTCGGCAGAGTGTAAAGTTTTGATAATTAATTAGGAATTGCTCGCGAAGTAAATCTTTATTATTCTTAGTTTAACGTCGCTCAACGCAGACTAAATCCCTAATTCAACACGAGCGTTTTGCGGAAAACCCCTACTTTGGAAACCATCAGACAGTTACCTTGTGCCGAAAGATGCATAGAACAGCGAATAAAATGTGTAGTGTCTTCAATGTCAGCTTCCCCCGCAAGAATTCAACGGTTCCCGCAAAATCGATTTTTTAAAGATTTCATTTAGTTTAAAAGATTGTTTCCTAAAGTAGAAGTTTTGTTTTGGTTTTCTGCCGTTGGAGCGAATAAATAGAAGCGATTCGGATTCACGCTGAAAAATGTCTGTGGTCGGGCCGTATCACCTCAATGATCCAATAACTTGCGCTTGAGTGGGTGCTGAGTCCCTGAAGCCAACCACAGGCCAAATAAAATTGGTTGTAGTCTTTTCCGAATCAAAATAATATTTCGGACAGGATAATTATGCAGAAGAGTGACTTTGATAGCGTGGTGCTTAGGCTATGGAACTCGTGATCGTGAGATTGTTTGTCCGTGAGTTCGAGGCTCAGATCAACCCGACTTTGTGTCTTTTGGAAAGGAACTTTTTTTTCGAATTGTCACAGTGGCTCGGTCCTATCGGAGATGGACGTTTCATTCAGAGGTCCTGCTTCTTACAGAATGTTAGGGTGTTGCAAGGGGTGCTAAATCTATACAATTTCGATTCCACATTAATGCGGAAGAAGTGCTTCCCAAGCAAGTTTTGAACTTTGACGACACAAGCATTTCCTGAATTTGTGCAGTATCATCTTATCATCTTTCCACTCTCCCCCCCCCCCCCCTCTTTCACACACACACACCAAACCTTCCTTAAAATGTAAACAACAATGTACAAACGAAACGACAACAACGGAAACAAGAGAAATAAAAGGAAAGCTGCTGAATAGAACTCTCCCACTTTTCTCCCATATTTGTCCTCATGCATTGGTTATCGTGACTACACGCAAATTGCGACCCAAAGATAGCAGTTATCGTATTAGCAGAGCCACGGAGAGATTCTATCATCACGGTGCGCTCGTTGTGGGTGGGCGGCAACCGGAAGTGGCCGAGATTTGTCGACCGAATTGCACTACGCTCGGTGGGCATTATCTCCCCTGAGTTTGCTTTACTATTAGCGCTAGAAATTGACTGCAAAATCTCGGCTGCATGTATTCCGGGTATAGCATGTTTTCGGATATAAGGTTCTTTCACGGAGGCTTTGAATCCCTGATATAGCTATCTTCTTATAACAGCGCTACAGCTTGTTTTGCATAATGTCATGTTGGAAGGTAAAAAGTTTGGGACTTTTGCTCTTTTTTTTGGGGTTTTTTGGTTGTGTTTTTTTTTTTTTGGGGGGGGGGGGATAAGTGATAGAATTGAATAGTGAGCTTTATCTTGTTTTTCTTTGTACCGGCCTCTAAGGTGCAGATAAAGACGAACTTGACGAGCACTCCAATATTAGAAGTTCCATGCTCAAAGGAATCCTACTTTTTTCTCATTCCGTTTGGAGGGTTTCCTTTCAACCTGTTGTCCTGAGAATCATGGCTGTTAAAATAGTCAGGTCCTCTTACAATAGAAACACTTATTTAGGGTCTTGTTGGACATGCAACTTTCAGCAGACACATAACAGAACTGATTTATTCTCGTTGAATATTCTGCATTTACATCATCTCACTCTTTCATGAAACTGGGCTGTCATTTATGACGCTTGTGCCTCTCACATTTTGGAGATTCCCTTTTTTTCGGTCATGTCGAGAGAGGAAAGTGCTTTTGCTTTCCTTCCTGCATTTATTCGGTTGTCTCGTTACTTTGCGTTCACTCATAACACGCACCTTTCATCTAGATTATAATACATATAATACGAATAGATTTGGGTATTACGAGATATTTCCTCCAAAATCAGGCCACTGTACTTTCCCTTCATAGCTAAGAAATATTTATAAGCTTTTCCGTCTTTTTTTGTGCTCCCCGGCGGATGTTTGAGGGGTGCCTCAGATCGGTCTCACATCATCCTATCCTCTGATGATTCACTCATTTCGCCTTTGATTTATTCTTGCCTTTATAAGGCTGCTTAAAACAAAAGAGATGCTTCTCGATCTGCTCTCAAACAACTGAAGGGTAACGCCACTTCCAGAATGACCTGTGTGTGTCTAGCGTGACATGAAACGCACGCCACATGTAAAATGTAACTGCAGAAGTTTTATACCCCTCTCGACACTATTCAGATCATCTAGGAGGCGGGCTTTTTCGACCCTGTCTGTCGGGGCTGATAGGGACACAACCTTTCGCCAGGCAGATGGAGATTCTCTATAACAATCCTCCCCTCACGTGAATAAAACTCGTGTCTACTGTGTTCGAGGGCGAAGCGCGTAACCTCTGCATCACAGACACAGGTTTACACAAGCCAACTTAAAGTAGAAGTAGGGGGCTCTCGTGGTCCAGGGTTTGAATCCGGGTAGCGACGAAAGATTTTCTTCTCTAAAAGTGTATCACCCCCTTTCCTGCCGTC
Source organism: Aplysia californica (assembly GCF_000002075.1). Classification (NCBI taxonomy): domain Eukaryota; kingdom Metazoa; phylum Mollusca; class Gastropoda; order Aplysiida; family Aplysiidae; genus Aplysia; species Aplysia californica. Next base: position 1,389,838 of record NW_004797287.1, on the reverse strand, counting down.
TAGCAATGTTGTGTCGTCTGCTTTCGTCTCCACTTTCTGCCCCCACCTCTCACCTCTTTTGCCCCCTCCTCTGGGCTCCTGACTCTTTCTGCAGCCTCCCTATTGCTACTCCTTCTTACTGCTGTCTTTCAGAGACACCTCTGATCTTATGGTAGGAAAGATCTGCACCGAGTCTTCTCGGACAAGGGCGAAAAATCTGGGAGGTCCCTTGTGCAAGTTGTGCACGTTAAAGATCCCTTGGTGGTCTAAAATCGATAGAGTAGGCTTCAGCCGCCACCCGGGAAAAACTCAAAATTTACTACCAACCGAAAATTATCCTTAATATGCTTAATAAAATAATATGTCCCGCGCGCTCATATGATCTTATTATGCAGTTCGAGAGCCGTAAAACACTTACCAAAATAAAATTTAAAAATAATTTTAAAAAGGTAAGAGTTGCATGACAGCGGTTCGGATGCCGCGGCATCTATTTGCATGCGAGACTAAAACGAGACAAGGAAAAATAACCTCCAGGTTGGATGATCAACTTCCGGTAGGGGCTGGCACTCTGATCGAGTGTGGGACGGGCGAGGGTTGGCATCGACCCCGGCCTTTGAGAATGTACAGGGTCGATACACGCCTCATGGGAGCGGCGAATACACGGGTGTATGTGTGTGTGTGTG
>NW_004797287.1:1387263-1389076 GCF_000002075.1 Aplysia californica | reverse complement strand
GGGGAGCTCTCCGACTATTTGCTTACGGTATCGACGCGCCAACTCGAAGTTTCCTCAGCTCATTAAGACCCGCTTGTTTTTATTGGATTGTTTCATTCGGTTTGTGTTCTCCAGTTGGGTTTTCCGTGCTAGTTGCCGATTTATCGTTGAATCTGTTTGGGGCTGTTACGTCCTTTTCAATTCTGTTCAAAGTTGTTTCAGCAGTGGAGGTCTGAGAGAGGGATTTGAGCGCAGCTGAAGTGAATATCGATCTGCTTTTGAAGATCGAACCCGCCGAGTGTTTAGTACCGACCGAGCTCAGCAAGTTGCTCTGAGTGAAAAGTATGATGTGTCTGCTTTTTCCAGTGTTAGACTTGTTCATATCCTGTTGTTGTTGCTGCTGCTGTTGTTGTTGTTGTTTTTGCAGTGGTTGTTGCTATTGTTATTGTTACTGATTCTTTCGTTCTTGTTGCTGCTGCTGCTGTTGTAGCTAACGTTGATATTAACATTGTTATCGTTATTAATGTTGTATTTGTTGTTGTTGTTGTTGTTGTTATTGTTTGTTGTTGTTACTGTTGTTGTTACTGTTGTTGTTGCTGTTGTTGTTGCCGCAGTTGCTGTTGCTGTTGCTGTTTCTGTTGCTGTTGCTGTTTCTGTTGTTGTTCTGCGTGGTATGCTTTCACTCTTATTCAACTCCAGAACCACACCCCTGTCCAAATCATGATTTACAAAAACAGATGCTGCAAAACTCCCTTGTACCCTACCATGGGAGATATTGTGTCGCCATGTTGAACAACACTAACAGTCATGTAGGGGACATATTTTAGGAATTATATAAATAGTATACCTTTTTACTTTTCCAATTAACTCCGATTAACTCCGATTAATTTCGAATACGAATTTTTGGTTTTTGGCTTCAATGAAATGTCAGTACGCTAATGTTGATGTCAATGGGCTAAGGGGTAAACAACTCCTCCATACCGCTGTCGGACGGTCCTAGGGAATGTCTTGTTATATGTAGTGATCTGGATTGCTTTCTTATTCTCTTGCAAGGATCCCCTCGACAACTTTATCAAAACTAAAAGGAAATAGAAGTCACAGGCCCGCCCTTCCCTTGCACTCAAAACGCACGCATTCTTAATCAATCTCGAAAGAACCGAAGACAGTTTTCAGACTTCTTCAGAAACGAAGACTGGGTCCACCTAGAATGTTAAAACAGTAGATGAAAAGACTTTGGTGCCCATTCACATTTCTTTCGGACATCCTTTGGATATACAAATCTGAATGTGCTTGGCAAAACGAGAGTACACAACTTTAAATGTTATTACACTTGTTGCAAGCAGGACGATGACAGAGGAGCTGTGTCCCGTGATGTAATAAAATTTGGAATGTTTTAATAAGAAACCAGCTTCGCTGCGATACCTTCTGTTGGAGAAGTTTTGGTTCCTCTCCATATTTTGTGCTATGGGAAGAGTATTCTGTTCTCTTCAGTCATTGGATTAAAAAACCTTGTGCCGATTTGCCACGATGGATATAAGCCAGTGGATTACTCTCAACCCTCGGATTTCTGGTTTGTATACGTTCCAAGTTTACATTTACTTTCGTAATTATTTTGTTTATTTCATTCTTGGTGTGGTTGTAGTGTTTGTCTTGCTGTTTCTGTCGATTGTGATGAAGTAATGTCTGCTGATACAATATTATAAATTCAGATGTTTTACGTATTTGTAGGGATGTCAATGTGTAAGTAAGTAAGTGTGAGAAACATTTGTAAGAGAACGAAAGAAAAAAAAGAGAGAGAGAGAGAGAGAGGGAGAGTGAGAGAGAGAGAGAGAGA
>NW_004797287.1:1385102-1386942 GCF_000002075.1 Aplysia californica | reverse complement strand
AGAGAGAGAGAGAGAGAGAGAGAGAGAGAGAGAGAGAGAGAGAGAGAGAGAACATTGCATATTATGTCATTATATTTTTCTGACAAAGAGACAGTATTGTTCATCTGTATAGCACTTCTTTCTGCTTTGTGATTTATCTTCCATCCGGCCCCACCCCTACCCCGTTTTCTCTTTCTAATATCAATGTCTGTCTGTTGTCGGGTTTTCGACCCACAGAGTGGCTGCTTTTTTGCATTGCTTTTTCCCCGTTATTTAGTAGTGTGCCCTCGTGTCTCTGGCAGACATAAACTCTACAGTTCTTTTACCGAATTGTCTCTCAACTAGCTACGTCGGTTAGCCCCCCCCCCCCTTTCCCCCTCTTTTTGTTCGTAATTGCAATATATATCTTTTCTGGAATATTCCAATACTCGTCTATAACAAGCACACTGTATTCATGCAATATCCACCTCCTCCAGATTGGAAAGGTGGTTTAATGTTTTTGTTTTGTTTCTTCTTTTTTGTTTGCTTGTTTATTTTTTGTTTGTTTGTTTCTGTTCTTTTAGAGAAGACCGGGTGCTAAAACCCCTTGTGTTTTGGAATAACAGTTGTGAACATTTAAAAGAATTTGCGAACTAAAGTCGTCCAGCCACCATGTCTGCACGAACTTCGGTTATGCTCATGCAGTAGTTCAACATTGAAGGCGTGTGTCTTACTTCATCACTAAACAACGCCCCTCTTGTCACCAACATTTTTATCGTTTTATCGTTTCTGTGGGAACTGATAAAGGGATGTGTTGTGTGCATTTGGGGACATTGCGCATGATATAGCATAACGTGGTCAAATTGAATGAGAAATCAGCTTGGGTTCTTTTGGAAGTGAAAAATCTCAGAGGCAAAAAACCAAAAAAAACAACAACAAGGTAAATCTGGCTAGCCCCGGCTCGATTCGATGAGTCCGATAAGCAGTGTGCACTGGCTGCTATATTATATTATGTATTAGGTTTTCCGCAATGTATCGATTGTTCACGTCTCAAGAGACTGTGCGAAATGTCAGCCGCATGATCGCCCACCTCTACGCGTCTGCTCAGGCACTTGGGGATAAAAACAGTAGACAGACAAGCTACGAGATGATAATATGCATTGTGTGGCATAGATCTGATACGTTGACAACCATATGATCGGACAGACAGACAGACAGACAGACAGACAGACAGACAGACAGACAGACAGACAGACAGACAGACAGACAGACAGACTGACGGACAGACAGACTGATTGATGCATTTAGACAAAGCAGTCTATTGAAAAACAGCAAGTTGAATAGATACGTGTATACGAACAGAAAGGCCAATAAGCAGCTAACTTATAAGAAGGGTGTATTTTACGTGTTCCTTCGATCTGTTTCATAATTATTCTGTTTTCTTCTGCTCCTCTTATAGTTTGTAATGTTAATAAATAACAAAACAATGTCGAGTTCTTGAAAATCTCCCAGTTTTACGAGTTAATTCTCATCGCGAACAGACAGGTCACACAATTTTATTCCTATTTGTGAAGTGAAGGATCACTCTTCGCTTAGCGGGAGTATGGTACGACCTGTCTCGGAACTGAATCGCGATTCTGATGCAATGATCCACATCGGCTGTTTTTCACGAGCCAGTTGATAGCGGACTGCAAAGGAAGGAATCACAATCGCTGAATGAATTGATCAATTACAAGTGTATAGTAAAGTCTGCCTCATTGTTTCAGTGACCTCACGAGATAAAGCCTAATTATATACTGAAAGGTAAAAGAGAACGGGGTGAATATGGCGGTTGGAGGGCGGGGCTGGAGGACTCAGACAGACAGAGAGAGAGAGAGAGAGA